>NC_085140.1:202336780-202653572 GCF_024139115.2 Armigeres subalbatus | reverse complement strand
CTTACAACTTTCTAAAAATCTTCACTCCAGGATCGATACTGGATTTCTCACCCGGACTATCGAATTCTTGGGAAAATGGTCGGAGCACTTCTCTTTAGAACGACGAACGTATCTCAAATGGATTTCTCTTCTTTTTCTACTACTTCTCTTTTTATTCTACTTCTACCTGCACCTGCAATCAACACCACATCATCTGGTTCATCCCCATATTCATCACCCGCCTAATTTAAATTGACGGTTGAATCATGTTGTCGTTCGGCAACAGGGTGAAGAATTTCGGAACAATTATTTATCTCATGACGACACTGAGCGGGGTTTACAATACTTTTCGTACCTAACAAAACATGGCATAAGCATTACGATTCCAAATATACACTTGGGTGTCAATCTTAAATGCGTTAAAATCCTTAGATGTCTCAAAAGGTTGTGGACCAGATGGCTTATCACATGTATTCCACAAAAATATCTCAAAACAGTTATTTAAACCTTTGTTTTGGTTATTTAATTCGTTCTTAAAGACGAGTATTCTTCCCCCAATTTGGAAGAAATAATTTCTAATCCCGATTTTCTTAAATGGTAAAAGAACAAAAAAAATGGCACAAGCAAGGCATATGATGCTTTTCGTGAATTTTAGGGTTTTTTTGTACAATTGCAAGCTACAGTCAGACTGATGTTGTGAACATCCCAATAGCTATAGTTTACATTGCATCCTTCACTAGGACATTGCCGCATTACAGCACATAAGTTCATTGGAAAGTAATTAGGATATAAATCCTGAAATTCGTTTAGAAATTCATCAAAATATTTCTCAGAAAATTCGAAAAAGGAACTTTGAAAATTAATTGAGAATTTCCCAAATGAATTCCTTCAGAACTTCCTCGAAGCATTCCCCTGATATTTTTTTGTATTTCTTAAAGATTTTTAGTATTTAAGTAAACATTTGTTGAGGAAATTTTTTCAGTAATTGCTTTAGGGAATTTCTAATAAAAATTCTTCCAGTAATTTCTCAAAGAATTTCTTCTGAATCTCTAGAAAGGTATTTTTGTTATTACTTCGAAATTTCCCTTTGGAAGGAACTTATTCGGAGTTCTGCAGGAATTCTTTCCGAATTTCCTATAGGAATTCCTTCGGACATTTCTCCGAAAATTCCTTTAGCATCTTTTCCACAAATTCTTGTGTATCTACGTTTTTTTTTAAATCGCACTAAGAATTCTTTCGGGAATCTCTTGTGAATTTTTTTTGGGAAATCTTCGGAAATTTTGTTTGGAAATTCCTTCATTTTCTAAGCCGTAGTTTTAGTGATTTTTTAATCAAAAATAAGTTTAACATTCAAATGCCCTTAGGAATTTCTTCAAAAATCCTTTAAAAATTCATACAAATTAGAATTCATTCTGGAGTTATTCCTGCAGGATTTTTTTTATGGTTTTTTGTAAGAATTTCCTAAGGGCTTCCTGGAGGAAGTTCTGAAGGAATTTCTGAAACAAATTAAAGGCTATTCCGGAGGGAAGACCCTCTGGATGAATGTCCAAATTATTTCCTGGTGGCTTTTCCAAAGAGATTTTCGAATAAATTCTTGGAGGAACTTCCGACTCGAAGGAATAACCGAAAGAGAACCTGAAAAGATTTTCGAGCCGAATTTTTAAATGAATTTCTGAAACAATTTTGGATCGTTTTGACGAAGGATTTTTTGGTGGATTTTCCAAACAAATAGCTATTGGAATTTAAACAGAAATACCTGTATTTCTCCAAGAGTTTTCTATTCCATTTCCTTTCAAAATTCTAGGACGAATTTTCTGATACCTCCGTACGAATTCCTGGAGCTATTTCCGAAGTAACTCCTAAAGGAATTGCCTACATTCTTAAATTTCTTAGGTAAAACATTTCTATGGACATTCTTCCAAGAATTCCTTCGGAATTTTCTCCTTCAGAAAATCCTCCAGAAAGAACTACGGGATAAATTCAGAAATTCCTCAGACAAGTGTTGTTGACTTGTAGCCGCGAATAAAAGCACTAGACCAGCGGTTCTCAACCTTTTTCTTGAGTGGTACCCCTTCGAGATTTTCCATTTATTGAGGTACCCCCTATATTTTTTCGTAAATAAAAATAAGCGTAACTCTCACGATATATGCAAAATGGACCTGAAAACTAACGGGATATATGGTTCTCCAAAAAGTTGTCTGAAACGATCGTTATTCCGAAACTCTTAAAAGGAGGCTTCTAAGCATGTTGTAAGGACCCTTTCAGCCCCTTAAAAGGAAATTTTCAAGTCACTCGATAGAATAATTCCATAACTCTTGAAAGAAGGCATCCGAACCTTTTGAAAGTAGGGTGTTCGAGCCTCCTGAAAAGAGGCTTCCTGAGCCTTTTAAAAGAAGATTTCCGAGCTTCTTGGAACAAGGTTTCTAAGCCTCTTGACAGAAGGTTTTGAGCTTCTTGAAAATAACTCTCCGATCAGCTTAGTGGCCGACTTTCAAGCCTCTTGAAAGAAGTCTTTCGAGCCTCTTAAACGGTGGCGTCTGAGCATCTTTTAAAGGAGGCTTCCAAGTCTGTTGTAGGAATCTCCCAAGCCTCTTAAAGAGAGCATCTTGAAAGTAGGCTTCCGAGTTTTTTGAAAGAAGGCTTACGAGCCTCTTGAAGAGAGGTTTACGAGCCTCTTGAAGGGAGGCTTACGAGCGTCTTAAAAGAGGCTTCCAAGCCTCTTGAGGGGATACTCCCAAGTCTCTTAAAGAGAGCCTCTCTAAAGGAGGCATCCGGGCTTCTATATAGTAGGCTTCCGAGCTTTTTGAAAGGAGGCTTGCGAGCCTCTTGAAACGAGACTTCCAAGCCTCTAGAAAAAAAATTCTAAGCCTCTTGAAGCGAGACTTCCTTCTTGAAAGTAGGCTTCCTAGGTTTACTAACGTCTTGAAAGCAGGCTTCCGATCCTATTGAAAAAACCCAGATTAATCCACCTAGCAGTGATGATGCCTTTCTCGTGCATTTAAAATATATTGAAAAAATCACTTTAAAAAGGTCAAAAAAGCTCTTTGGGTGAATAGATCACATTTTTTCGATCATTTCGGGCCTTCTATCAAAAGTTTTTTTGGAGCAATCATATGGCCTTTCGGTCGACCTTTTTTGTACGAGAAAGGAAAAAATGCATATGTTACAAATATGCGATCGTGGGTAAATAGTACAATAATTAGCGCAGCGGCACGTTTTAAAAAATACATTATAAAATACAATATGGATTAACTATCCAGACAGCGCGTCTA
Source organism: Armigeres subalbatus (assembly GCF_024139115.2). NCBI lineage: Eukaryota > Metazoa > Arthropoda > Insecta > Diptera > Culicidae > Armigeres > Armigeres subalbatus. The sequence goes on along the minus strand of NC_085140.1, from coordinate 202,650,321 downwards.
CAATTGTTTTAGGGCCGATTCCCACGTAGTGTTTTTTCACCAATGTAATATTAAAGTTCAATAAAACTAGTTGTATGTCATACATTGATTTTGCATGCCTTTTAGGTAATAATTCTCGTTAATCTTCAAAAGGTCCTAAGTAACATTTTTTTCATGAATTAATTTGAATAGCGCAATCAACAGAACAATATGAAAGCTTATGATTGCGCTATTCAAATTAATTCATGAAAAAAATGTTACTTAGGACCTTTTGAAAAGTTAAGCGAGAATTGTACAAGTACATTTGTGAAAATTAACAACACAATTCACATAAATATCAATGGAAAAAAGCCGCATAATATGGAAATAATGAGGTGTATGAAAACGAACGTTAAGTTCAAATCACCCAAATGCCCAAACTACACCATCATTCCACCCAAACCACCCAACCCAATAAGCAGTTAGCCTCAATGACACGCATCTTCTTTCCTTCCAAAGCAGGAAAAAATGGCAGCAAACGTAACGAGCGCACGAGAAAGCATGTACGAATGCGATTTTTATTTCCAACGATGAAATTTTTACAACTGTGTTGATGCGAGCGGATAAAGTCATCGGCTTCGGTCTCTATAGCGCGTGTGTTAGTTTTCGTGTTCCACATTTGAAGCTTTGGAAAGCTTTGCTTGAGAGGTTAGCATCATCAATAAAGCACGAAAGAAGCAACACAAACTTTAATGCTGTCAGTATACACGGTGCGAAATTTATTCATTGAATGTGGAAATGCTACACACTTAATTTGTTTTACTCAATATTGTGCGGTTACTTGCTGAGTTTTTTTTACTTTATTAAACTGTTTTTTAAAACTACAGATTATATTCAACACCATACTTGCTAAATGGACACGGTCGGTTAAAGTGGCTGGTCCTTATTGCCTGATTTTCTCAAAATTGCACGCGGCGAACCTTTCATGAAAGGTACCGCCGCGCTTTCTGCACCCCGTTTACTTGATTCTTATGGATGAATAGCATTGCGGTGTATCGTTTGTCGCGGCCGTACCTTTCGACAGTCATTCGCCGCGTGAAGTTTTGTGCAAGTACCCATTAAGAACATTAAGAACATTACAAACGCCGCGCAGTGTATCATATCCAGAAAATCTGACAATAAAGTGTTCGTGAAAGTAGTCGTTAGATTATTCGCTGTTGGTTTGAGCGAGACAGAGTATATGACAAAAAAATCAACCAGCAACTTGCGGTTTTTGGTTCGAAATGAACGTTTGTCAGCAATGGAATAATCCATCCAGATTTTCTACTAGATGGCTTTTGCTGTACTATAAATCTCGCATAATTTTTCAAAAGGGCCTTAGTAACATTTTTTTAATGAATTAATTTGAGTACTGCAATCAACAGAACAACATGAAAACTATTGTTCACTATACTACAAAAAGTGTTGTATGGGTGACTGTCGCAAAATCATTCAAACTTTCTAATAAAACTTTTGAAAAACTCTAAATAAAACCCTACACTAAAAAATCAATTTAAAAAATAAAAGTCAATTTGCAGTGTTCAAATTAATTCATGAAAAAATGTTACTTAGGTGCTTTTGAAAAGTTAAGCGAGAATTCATGAAAAATGTTACTTAGGTCCTTTTGAGAAGTTATGCGAAAAATGTAATAGAAATGCATGAAGCCAAATAGGACTTTTTTGGGAACTTGCAAGTGTTCTTATTGTTAAGTTGACTTTTTGTCAATTTATTGGTCAATACTTAAAAGGTGCTGTAAAAAGAAAAGTGCATACTTAGGTTTTCCAAATCTGATGCAGACTATCTTTTGAAAAGGGTCAAACTTGTTTTTACTGATTTTTTCAAATGGATATAATCGATAAACGACGCTTCCTACAAAAAAGTGTTGTATGTAAACTCTAAATAAAACCCTACACTAAAAAAATCAATTTAAAAAAATAAAAGTCAATTTGCAAAAAAACGCTCTTTTTGATTTGGAAGAAATTTTGTCTCAAGATAGGTGATTATATTCCTACAAACCGTCCATACATCGCAAGCCGGGCACTTTTAAGGGAAAAAGTTTTTCTAACAAAAACTTTTCTTGACGGAATTGATTTTTCAGTGTCTTTAAGGGTTGGATTTAACATATGTATACATATATACTCATATTAAGTATTCCTATTAAGGCAGGCAGAGTACAATGTTTTGGTCGTAACTGGTCGCAACTAAAGAAGCTAATAATGGAACATAATATTTTTGAAGATATAAACCCCTTTTTAATATTACTCTTAATTTAAAAACAAACTATATTTAGTGACTAAATTAGACAATGTATCATAAAAAATAGATTTGCTTGGGGTTATATAACGATGGCTTTCATTGGTTTAGTTTCAGATGAAAATACACTGAAAATAATTCCGACAAGAAAAAGTTTTGTTAGAAAAACTTTTTTCCTTAAGAGTGCCCAGCTTGCGATGTATGGACGGTTGGTAGGGAACATAATCACCTATCTTGAGACAAAATTTCATTTAAATAAAAAGCATTTTTCGCAAATCGACTTTAAAATTTTTAAACTGATTTTTTTCAGTGTAGGGCTCAATTTGGATTGTTTCCGATATTTTCACTAGAAATTTTGACTGATTTTGCAATGGTCACCCATACAACACTTTTTGTGGAATGCGTCGTTTTTCTATTATATCCATTTGAAAATATTAGCAAAAAAAATTTCAGCTCTTTTCAAAGGATAGTCTAGATTAAATTTGGAAAAACATTTTTGTTTTCATTTCGGATCATCTGGTGATTTTTCATTTCTTACTTCTTACTTTTCACTCCTCACTTCGCACTTCTCACGTCTCACTTTTCACTTCTCACTGCTCACATCGGCCCATAGGGGAAAGAAATGGCAGAAATGACGCTTAACTTTTAAAAAGAACATATGTCACCTTTTTTCATGAATTAATTTGTGTACCGCAATCAAAAGCTATCATATTGGTCTGTTGATCGCAATATTAAAATTCATTCATGAAAATATGTTTCTTAGGTCATTTTGAAAAAATAAACTAGAATTTTCAGTGTATACATGAAATCTTAACTCTTAACTCATTAATGGGTTTCTATGTTTCTTTGTGAATTTTTTTTTTCTTCCGTGTAAGCTGTGTATTCTATGCTGTCAGTGTGCCGGTTTCGAATAAATTGTGTCTTGGGAGAACATAACCTAGAAAATCGATAGCTTATTTGTTACGAAATAATGATGTCTCATAACTCTTTGAATATTTACTATTTTTTGAGAAGTGCCATCATTATGAAACTCAATAGTGAACAAGAAGAAAACATTCCCCATCGAATGCAACTTGTTGTAGCAAAATCGATTCAGGTTTAGTACTAGAAAAATTGGCTAATGTTTCAATGTGCACACACATACGCACACACACACACACGGACAGACAGACATTTGCTCAGTTTGTCGAGCTGAATTGAATGGTATATAACACTATGGGTCTACAAGCGCTCTATAAAAAGTACGTTTTGGGAGTGAAATGAAAGCCTTTCAGGTACAACTTTGTTGTACGAGAAAGGCAACAAGGCTTTAAAGCATCTTGAATGTAGGCATCTAAGCCTCTTGCAAGGAGGCTTCCGAGCCCCCTGAAGAGAGGCTTCCGAGCTTTTTGAAAAGATGCTTCCGAGCCTCTTGTAAGGAGGCTTCCAAGCTCCTTGAAAAGAGACTTCCGAGCCTTTTGAAAAGAGGCTTCTGAGTCTCTTGAAAAGAGGATCCCAAGCCTTTTGAAAGGGAGGCTCCTAAGCCTCGTGAAAGGAGGCTTCCATGTCTCCTGAAAGGAGGCTCCCAAGCCTTTTGAAAAAAAGACTTCCAAGGTCTTAAGAGAAGTCTTCCAAATTTCTTGCAACGAAGCTACTGAGCTTTCCAGAAGAAAAGCCTTTTTGTCTCTCAAATGGAGGCTTTCGTCTTAAGATTCTTGATTTTAATTCAGACGTATATTTTTAACATATTATTCTACATTTTGTCTCGATCAGGTAGATTGCATTGAAGATTTTTAAAATTTGTTTATTCGACGATTTGTGGCCTTTGATCTATTATCCCACAGCTCTTTATACACTGTCGCTTGGAAAAAGCGGGATTCAGAAATTTTTGATTTACTGAACGCCATACATATTATGTTCAATACAGTCTTAGAATAAAAAATTATCAGAACTATATCAGAAAGTTTTTATTGAAATTTTTACACATCCGCCATTACGCATTTTGGTCCGAGGTACCCCCTAGGGCCAGCGAAGGTACCCCCAGGGGTACATGTACCCCAGGTTGAGAACTGCTGCACTAGACCAATTAAGATATGTAACATTAAGTTACATATGATATTAGAATTTCATCGCTTTTTGATTTGTAGGCCTGTAGCCAAGAAGTTTTTGGAAGCTTTTAACTTGCCAATGTGGGTAAAAGTGACAGCTATGAAAGCAAACAAATCTGCTTAAGGTATATTTGCTATTTAATTAATGCCTGATAGGTTGTCTTGATACGGCAGATGCATACGCACTGCATACTGTGATTTTTCATAAATTACTCGAGGGTCGATTTATTTTTTAAATTAGTTTGAAATAGTCTATCTCCAGTAAAATATGTGACAAGTTTCAATCGAATCAACTATCATCAAGTTTGGTCGGTGTGTCATTCTGCGTGGAGTCCGTCATGACTTTTGTTCCGAACAAATCACTAACATTAGGTGTCTATATACAAACTTTTTATATGGAGAAAAGTCAACGTAGATCATTTAACCAACTGAAAAAAAATTGATATGAATAACGCATATCATTGTTGAGTTTTTATATGTGGAACGTCTTTTCAAAAGATATTAACTAGGATAAACTTTCATGTACTTCATCCGATGAATGTAAGTTGTTAGTTACAAATTTTGCGAAACAATATTAATTAAAAAAAACTAAAATTCAAGATGACCGCTATTATTTTCAACAAGGGAAAAGACGGCTTTGGCAGGTTTTGTTCTATTATTGGCAAGGGGTTTTTGTCGATCGAATTTTATGAAATTTGGCCACAATATTCTTTGATATGCAAAGAATGTTTAGGCCAAATTTGAGCAAAATCAGTCGTAAAAAGAACCCCTGACAATAATAGAACAAAACCTGCCAAAGCCGTAATTCCCCCTATGACAATTTGACTTTTTTTTTCTATTTCCAGCAGTATTCCAACTAATTAAATTGGTTCGAAAATGTTCGTGTTATGTCATTTTTACTGAATCAAGAATTTAAAAAAAACGAGTGATCAGTGGAAATGATTATATGGATATCAAACGAAGGGTCCAACTATTTGAAAATTAAAAATCGATTTCAACATATACTTGGCTAATCCTTTCGATTGTTATTTATGGGCATTTGTATGAACTTCGTGTAAAAAGTAGCTCGATCTCTGCAAGAATCACTAATGGGAAGTTATCTGGAAGGTAGTTTAATGCAACTTCAACGGCTTGAAACTCACAAAGTTGCGAATAGTTGCAGCAAAAATGTGCATTACCATGATTTCATAGGGTGCACCGAAAACAACGATTCTGTTGATGTTTTAGGGTGGAACTCGTTGGAACTTTTTTTCTGAGCTCCAAATTACTTTAAGATTAAGAATGTTTATCGGTTAATATTTCAACGAACGTAACATTTCTGTTTCTCGCATACAAGGTCTAGCTTAACGGATTTTTTGTTTGCAATACAATAATGTTTGCTTGATATTAGATATTTAGTCTAAGAATTATGGCTTCATGCAGTATAAAATCCGTAAAAACGTTTTATGGACCTTGTCATTTGAGGGAAATTTCTGATTGATTTATGCCTAAACATTCATATAAGTTTTTAAGCATTTCGTGATAGATGTGACTGTTCTCTATGCTTCAAACACTCGTTCACATTACAGGGACTATATACAAATACTTTTATGTGCAGAATATGCTAGAATACGATTTTTCAATGTCAATAAGTGACGGCGGTGGCGGCGTAGCTCGGCGACACACAGGTCCACGACCAATACAATCGACTCCTCAGTGTAGAGAATGTATTTTCCAAGTTTGGTTGAAATCGTTCCGTCGAGATGAAATTTACAATTACACTGAATTGCGCTTTATCAAAATAGTACCCATACTCTCGCTTTACCCAATGACCCAATTTCTCATCCCATCCATGATCTTCCCCATAGAATAGAGAATTTGTGTTGTGATCGGTCCGGGGCTTCATAATTCACGCCAAATCGTCCATTTTTGAATAGCCCCCCCCCCCCCGCAAAGCTCCCCCCGTTTTTCCAGTGACCCTCCCATCTCCCAGTTTATTGACATTGTACTAAACTTGGTTGAAATCGGTCCTGGGAGTTGGGAGTTACACTGAATCGTTGTTTTCCTAAAGAGAACTCCTCTTTCCCTATCTCTCTTCTTCTTCTTCTTATTGGCATTACGTCCCCACTGTGTCTCGCCACCTCGCAATGTTCACTAAGTACTTCCATAGTTATTCATTGTGAGGTTTCTTAGCCAACTCACCATTTTTGCATCTATAGGGTAAGACGGTATAATATGCCCCCCCTAAGGCAACTCCTTGATAACTTTTTACTTATCAACGTAATTTATACAAACTTTGTGTTATTTGGTAGTTCAAGAAGTCGCAAATGCATTGCCCGTGAGAAGTTATATAAAAATATTAATAAAGCTTTTTTGAAAAGTCGTGAAAAAGTGAATTTTAAAAAGTGCCTGGGCAATACGCCCCACCTTAACCAAAGACGTTTCATAGCCCTTTATCAGTATTTTATCAATCCCATTATAAAAAGGTTATAGATCCTTATGCGTTTGACATTAAAAAACCAACATAGGTCCATTTGAGCCGGTGTGAATTACATTTCAATATTTTCCATACAATTTGGAAGCAACTGATGCAGGCTCGCTGCGCTTGTGTCCAGTTGGTAAGGGCATATCGTCCTGCCTACACTGGGGCGTTTTGGCCAGGGAAACATGTTTTCGAAAATCGTTACATTTTTGAAGATGGAAGCAATTTTATATCATATTAACCACTGAGAAAAATTATGTTATTGCCCGACTGAGTGTTTCAGTGCAAGTTTTGCGGGCAGTATGCTAGAGTCGCTCCAGAATGTTGAACAAACATGAAAAGTTACATCAAAACTGTAACTTTTTGTATTTTGCTATTATTTTTATTGTGTAATAAAAAATACTTCCACATTCACATAGTATGATGAGTTTACAAATACTTATAGGTACCAACTGTTTTTGACCCTTAATTAGTTATAGTTTTCTAGAAATCAAAGGGGGGCGTTTTGGCCAGGTGGGGCGCATTATACCGTCTTACCCTATATCATGAGGCTAGCACGATGATACTTTTATGCCCAGGGTAATCGAGATAATTTTCAAACCGAAAATTGCCTAGACCGGCACCGGGAATCAAACCCAGCCACCCTCAGCATGGTCTTGCTCTGTAGCCGCGCATCTCACGGCACGGCTAAGGAAGGCCGCGTTACCCTCCCCCTTACCAACCCCCTTTTCATAATTACCCTATCACCCCCTTTTGTTAGCTATCGACTCACAAATCGTTCAGGAGAGAAATGGATCAATCTAACCATTGTCCTCCCATTGGCGGTACTTATCTATCGTTGGACATTGTTTTCCCTATGTCACACAACTGATTGCTGACCGAATAAAATCTGGGACGATAGAATCATTCATAGTATTGTTTACAATTAGTCGAATTGCACATGCCCATATGTTAATTTACTTTTATTTCCATCCGTTCATTTCCATGACAAGCGATGCATCGATGGTCATCGTTCGAGTGTTTCAATATGTGTGGAGGGAAATCTGTTCCAAAACGCAAATACTTCCCAGTCAATGTAATCTGATAACCTAATGCAAATTAGAGCCTATAGAAACTATCCAAATATGCTTTTTTCTTGAGAGAGTGTTTTGTACACGTCTCTCCTAAACTGACTTCTTTCAATCCTAAGCAATGTCACTCTGGCCACAAGTCACATACCCAAGAATCAAAACCAACAGAAGTAAGCAAAGGAAAACGGAAAAACCTCCCCCCTCCCCCTCAACATCAGCCCACCACCATTGCCCGTCGTCGCGTCACATCGCGTTGCTCTGACCGGCGTTCGATCGAATAGGGTCGGTTATGGTGGTCTGCTGGTGATAACGGCCAGCAGGCGGGCAGGCAGGCAGACATGAATGAAACGAAAATGAGTTTTCCTCCGCCGGCTCGCTCGGTGGCATTGCCCCGGAGGTTGACTTGTGTTACGCGGTTACACACCGCTCCGGCAGTATCAAGTCCGTTCGGTTGATTGGGATGGATGGGATGGGGTGACGCCGCCGGTTGGCATTGCCGGCTGCGGCAGGACGAGGAACCTAAGAAGATTGATATCGCTGGAACGATCAATAAAAGCAATATTTATACCGTTTTGTCTTCTTAAAATATTCACAGTTCTTCTTATTTTTAGAGGCGGAACGGCTGTGTCGATGTCGTAAGCTGATCAAGGTGCGGGGCGAGGATGCACGTGGAACGAAGAGACGGATGTGTGTTAACGATGACGATGATGGCGGTGGTTTGGATACGGCAGTATTGGTGCTTGCACTGAACGTCGAACGAGATGGGGTGAGTAAAATCCGAGGCGAACCAAAATGAACGATTAAAATCAAGGATTATGAACTTGTCAGGATATTTTGTGTGCAGGTAAGTATTATGTTTTCGTCGACATCATCATCGTTGCCATGAGCCAGACTAGAAAGGAATTTCTGTTGGAAATTTGAAGACGGATAGGAAAACTATAGGCAAGTACAAGTATATTGGAAGCAAATTGTGGGTAATCTGTATCAATCAGCGAACTCGTTGTCAATCAGAGGGCAGTGCAGCGATGTATATAAAAAACCAGAATAATCTACCTAGCGGTGGTGCTGCCATTCTCTTCTTTTCTATATATAAAAATTTATAAATGGAGATTGGACAAATCAAGCATCCGAAGGATATTCAATTCAAGCATCCGAAGGATATTCAATTTGCAAAAAAAGAGAGCTAACCGCGGTGTAGGTTGGTACTCGGATTCTGATGGCTTTTCCGCAAACGTGACCTTTAAGTGGTCTTATTGTGTAAGGGTTATCACGCCTATCTAAAGGGTACGAAGTTGAGGATTCGAGTCTTTTCAAAACACGTGGATTCTTTTTTACAAATTTCATATCAATTTGTCCATTTCGAAACATATGCTGTGCATATGCACAGCCAAGATATTTAACAAAAAATGGTTTTCGTACGGCCGATTTGCTGAATAATATGCAATTAATTAACAAATTCAACCCGATTTCAAAAATCACTGAGGAAGGTTGTACAAAGGAGGGAGGAAGATTTAGTGGACAGTTCCTTCTAGATGGGTTATGGACAAAAGGTCGAAAGACAAAAGGTCAAAATGACAAAAATTCGAAAAACAAAAGTCGAAGAGACAATTGGTCGAAAAGGACAAAAGGTCGAAAGGACAAAACTTCGAACGGGACAAAAGGTGGAAAGAGCCTAAAGTTCGAAAGAACAAAAGGTTGAAAGGGGCAAACAGTCGAAAGGGACAAAATGTCAAAAGGGAGAAAAGGTCGAAAAGGACAAAAAGACGAAAGGGACCAAAGGTCGATCAAGAACAATTTGATAACAAGTTGGGTGTATTCCAAAAGAATTCGTTAAATGTATTCAACTTCGACCTTTTGTCTTTCGACCTCTTGTCATAGATTCCTCCTAGTCGGTAACGAGATATTGGCGGTGCTGAGGCACTGGGTAATTGTCAAGATTTGGAAGGAGGAGGTCCTGTCGCATGAGTGGATGAAAGGTCTCATGTGCCCCATCTACAAAAAGGACGATACGCTGGATTACAGTAACTACCACGCAATCACATTGCCGAATGCCGCAAACAACGTACTTTTCTAAATTTAATGCCGTCGACTAGCACCAATCGCAAAAGAGTTTGTGGGGCAGTAGCAGGCGGGATTTACGAGCGAATGCATTACCACGGACCTGGTGTTCGCCTTAAGCAAAAACGCTCATTAGACCGGTTTCTCTTCGGAAACGAGACCTAGATGATGCTCGTGGTGAACCAACTTGGAGTCTTCGAAAGGAAAGTGCTGCGTATCATCTATGGCAGGAAGCAGATGGCGTACGGTACGTGGAGAAGGCCAATGAATCACGAGTTTCATCAGCCTTCGTTCACACTTCGCCATTCGGGAGGCCATGATGTCAGACAATTACCTGGAGAAAATAATTCTGGACAACGATTCGACGGGCATAAGAAGACGAGGTGCGCAGCGAGCAAGCTGGATCAATCAGGTGAAAGACGATTTGTGCATCCTCGCTAGACTGCGTGGCTTGCGACGAACATCCATGAACCGTGCTGAACTGCAGAGGCCACTCCCGCCTTTGCTGAATAAATAAAATAAATTATACGGGACCGGATATTTGCGGACCAAGACATGGGGAGCCGCTGCAGGGAATACAATTCTGGTTATCTTACTTGTAAGTGACAAATATTTGAGTTGCTTTGTGAATTCTCCATTCCTGAATGTTCTGTGTTTGGGCCTGGAGATAGACAATTAAAATTGTGAAGAGAACTTCCCAGACACAAACTTTATATTGCTGGTGCCACATAGTACAAAATAATTCAAGGTGCCCAAATAGGATACACCAAATTGAGCTATGTATATGTATAATTAATGAGAAGTGAGAATATGGAGTGAGGAGTTAGAAGTGGAAAGTAAGTAATGATAAGCTCAAAGTGAGAAGTAAAAAGTGAGAGCTATGAAGTAAGAATTGAGAGGTGAAAAGTAATAAGTGAGGAATGGTGAAAAGTAATAAGTGAGGAATGGGAATTGAAAATTGAGATGTGAGAAGTGTGAGAAGTGAGAATAGAGAAGTGAAAAGTGAAAAGTAAGTAATGAGAAAAGAGAAATTCGAAGTGAGAAGTGAACAGTGAGAAGAAGAAATTGAGAAGTAATTAGTAAGAAGTGAGAAGTAGGAAGCTGAGCTTCAAATAATGGAATGTTTTTGGTGAAGCCCATCGACCTTTTTTGGCACCCTCACTTTGTACATATTCATATTCGGCTGAACATTGACAACTTCCTAACAATGTATTTATTTAGATTTCGTTAACTAATAAATTACTGTAAAACTGAACACTTAAATGATGATTTCAACAATTACTCACATAGATCTGACCTTGACGTTAAACATTTGGGTCAATTTTAGTGCCAAAAGTCAACATAATCAAGGCCAATTATGTTTTATTTAAACGCAGTGACCATTTTCAGTACCAATCAAATGAATGAATATGTGAAGAAGAAAACTGAGTAAGTCATTCTATGTTTTGAGTAGTCATGCGACGTTTGTCAATATTCGGCCCGAAGTTGCTTCGTGAAGGTGAATATTTTATGCTATGGTGGGAAGTGCTAAGTGGGCTTTCTTTTTCCTTCTACTTTCTTTCTGTTACCCTTTTCTTTGGCATTTTCCCTTATATTTTCTTTCCCTTTCTTATTTTTTGTGAGTAATGAGTAGTGAGAAGTGAAAATGTTAAGTGAGGATTGAAAACTGAGAAATGAGAAATTCGAAGCGAGGAGTAAAAAATGAAAAGTAAAAGTGAGAAGTGAAATGGAAGAAGAATAAAGTGAAAAGTGGGAAGTAAGAAGAAAGATGTAAGAAGTAAGAAGGGAAAAGTGAGAATTGAGAGAAAAGAAAAGAGAAGGACTAAGTGATAATTGAGCGGTAAGAAGTGGGAGGGGAAAAGTAAGGAGTGGGGAGTGAGAGGCAAGAAGTGAAAATTTATTTAGATTTATGAAGTGAAAAGTATAAGTGAGAAGTGAGAACAGAGGACAGAGGATTGAGAAGTGAGTAGTGAGATATAACTGGTGAGAAGTGAGATGTGAGATTTGAAAACTGTGACTCCTTCTTACTCCCTTTTTATTTCTTCTTCTTTTATCTATTTTCTCCGTTCTTCTTCTTCATTCCCTCTCCTGTCTACTTTCTTCCTTTTTTATTTTCCTTCACCCCTTTCCTTATTTCTTCTTCTTTTTTCCGCCTTCATTCTTCATTATCCTTCTATCTTTCTTATTCTTTTTTCTTTTCTCTTCTTCTATTTTCCTTCGTTTCTTTTCTCTATTCCTTATTCTTCCTTCCTTCTTTTTTCTTGTTTGTTCCTTCGTCTTTTTTCTTCTTTCTTTTTACTTCTTACTACTTCCCCCTTCCTAATTACTTCTTCTTTCTGTCTTATTTCTCCCCACTCACATCCTACTTCTCAATTTTGCTTCTCGCATCCTAATTATCATTCCTCACTTGTCACCAAGCTTGCTTCTGGTTTTTTCACTACTCACTTCCTACATCTCACTTAGAAACTATCGCATCTCACTTCTTTTCACTCACTACTAACTTTCTCATTTCTCACTACCCATCACTCACTTCTCATTTCTCATTTCACTACTAAGTAGAGGTGTGCGCCGGTCCGATATTCGTCGGCGGCGGCGTTTGTAAGAATTTTGGTTGGCGGCGGCGGCGTTTTCGGCGTCACGCCGAGTCATTTTGGCCGGCGGCGGCGGCGTGAATCGACGTGGCGATTTTTTTTATTACGTTTTTAAATTTTTTTTGCATTTTTTTGGGATATTTTCAAGACATTAAAGGAAGAATCTATTGATTTTTGCATGAAAAATCTAATGACCTTCTCCAGAAAATTCTATAAGTTTTTCAAAAATTTGGAAATTATTTTCGTATTTCCCATAGGAACTGCTTTGAAGTTTCGAGAAATATTTGGAATTTCTAAATAAAATTGTTTGGAGTTTCAACAGAAAATGGGAAATTTCAGAATTTTCACGAAAAATTGTTCTTATTTTCTTCAGGGAAATCTTCGGAAATTCGCGGAAAGTTTCTGTTGAGTATTCTTCGAAATTTGCACAAAAATCTTCATAATTGCAGGAGAGTGTGGCTGGTAGAATGGTTGTTTTCATGTTGACTTTCTCAGCCTAGAATAATTAGGACGGCTATCCGGGCAGAAGCGATGAACAGATTAACAAAACATGATATGGACTTGATTGATATAAGAGATAAAAGAACAGGGAACAATATCAAAAATTTGCACCGAAATATCATTTAAATATCAATATATGCTATGGATAAGAACAAACTAATGGCACATGATATTGATCACTTATTAAAAATAGCATAACTTGATGTTCCCATGATATTTTAGTGCAAAATTTTGATATTATCGTCTGATCTTTTATCTCTTATATCAATCATGTCCATATCTCATTTTCTATCTAATCAACATTTGATATTAATGAGCTATTTTCGTCTATTCGGGTAGTTTGGCATGGCCAACGATAAAACAGTCAATTCTTAGAAATTTTCGCGAAGGATTTTTCAAGGAAAATTTTCTTGAATTTTCACGAGAAATTCTCCGTAAGAAAACTTTTTAAGAGTTTCTACGGAGGATTGTTCAAAATGTAGATTTCAATAAAAAAAAATCTTTGGATTTCAACGGAAAATTGTTCGAAATTATTGGATTTCTACTGAAAATTCTTTGTACAGTAGACGTTCGATAACCAAAAGTCATTGAACTGCAATGCTTTTAAATGCAATTTAATAGTTACATAAGATTGCAGTTATCGGACAGCTGAACTTCTAAACGATGTCAAAGTCTATGATCTGCATTGCACTGCGCAATCAGGTGCACTTCTATTGCGTCGGACGTCGTCTGACAATTGTTTGACGACAAGAATGCGTAGCAGTTATCGAACGGCATTCGCTATCCGAAACGAAAACATGTTGCAGTTATTGAACGACTAGTGTATTGTCCAAAAAAAATTCTTGGGAAATTCCATTGGCCAAAAGCGACATACTGCCGAACTGGTAAATTGGACGAAAAAGTTGTTTGCCCTAACAGGTCGTTTGGCCGAATATGTCATCAGCCCGAAAATGCCGTTTGGCCGAAATGGTCGTTTGACAGAATGGCCAAAAATATCGTTTGAGCCTACATATTATACGGCCAAATGCCAAAAAGGGTCTGTATATTCAAATATGATGTTACGCAAAGGTAGTGAGGGGTTGTGAAATTTTTGTTACAATTTATTATGCAAAATATGGGGGGGGGTGGGTGTCCTTCGGAATATTTTAATAATTTAGTTAAAAATATCTATCGGTTCGGCCTTATGACATTTACGTTGAAAAGGCCTTTTTATCAAACGACTTTGAACGAAATTTCGTAACCTCTACTTTTCAAGTCGATACTGACCTTTAAGTCAAAAGTCATCTACCCAAATCCCATTAAGCCGAATTGAACGTTTATCCAAAACTGTTATCAGGTCGAAAATGGTTTGACCAAAAATGTAGTATGACCGAAAGCGGCATACAGCCATAATGGACATTCGGCCGAAATGTTAATTTGGCCGAAAAAATCGTTTAACCGAATAGATCATTTAACCGAAAATCTTTTAGGTAGGAATGGTCATTTGGACCGAAAATGTCTTTTCTGCAAAACAACCCTTCCGGCCAAATATAATTTTCTGTCAAATGACCTATTCGGCTGATCGTCTTTTTGGGAGAATGATCAGCCAAACGACACTTTTCAAAGAAGTTACTAAGTAAGATTGCAGAAAGGGCATTCTTGGGCCAAACGGCTTTTTCTGCCAAATGACAATTCTGGCACTTTTGGTCAAATGATCCGTATTCGGTCAAACGACTTTTTCAGTCGAACGTCATTTTCAGCTAAATGACCTGTTAGGGCAAATAACTTTTTACAAGTTCGGCCAAATTTTCTTTTTGCTTTCATCCAAACTACATTTTCGGTCAAACCAGTTTTGACCTGATAACAGTCTCCGTAAAAATTTAATTTTGCTAAATGGTACTTGGAAAGATGTCTTTTGGCCTAAGAGTGAAATCAGCAGTGATTCAAATCGTTCGGGGCTGTCAGTTTGAATATGAATCTGAAACATTAATCATCCCAGCAGCTGTTCTAGATTCATTTTTTATACCAGTCAAATGTCAAAAAAATAAAACTGGTATAACGCTCCGTTCTATTTTCTGCAGATTTGAACCACGATTGAATCACGAAATTCTAATATTTTCCAATTGTTTTGATGTATGAATGCGTCATTTTATCTACGGATCAATCCACTTTGCAATTATGGTGCCTTTCTTGGCGGCAACATAATGATTTCATTTAATTGAAAATTTGAAAAACATGAATGGAACACTGCTGAGGAAACCAGAGAGTTTGTTCTATTTTGCTCCAGATTCAAACTAGAATAGTGGTCGAAAATTTAGAATGAAACTGAGTCACTACTGATTTCACTCTAAAGGGCCAGTATCGACTCAGAAATAGAGAGGCTACGGAATTTTGTTAAATGGTCAATTGACAAAAAGTCTATTTACCCAAACGAGTGATTTTTGATCATATTACCCGTTCAGTCCGAGGTTCAGTGTTATTGATATTTGGCCGTATGACCCGTTGGACCAAATTACATTTTCGGCCAAATGGACCATTCTGTCAAAAAACCATTTCAGCTAAGCGGCATTTTTGGCCAACGATCGTTTCGGCCAGATGACTTACTAGAAAACGGATTGTTACTGAGTTACCAGTTCGGCCGTCTGCCGCTTTCGGTCAATGGAATTTCCCAAGAATTTCTTATCGAATATAGAAAGAATTTTCTGAAGAAATAAAAAAAAATCCTCAAAAATTCCGAGCATTTTTCCGTTGTTTTAAAGTTGGCTATGTCAAACTAGCCGTCTAGTGATGAACTTCTCCTGTGAAATCACTTAAGGATTAAAAAAGCTAGCCGTCTTAAATAATCTAGATTGACAAAGTCAACGTTAAAGCATCCCTTTCACAAGTCACAATTTTCTGTGTAAATTTCAAAGAATACTCAACAGAAACTCAATAAGAACTTTCCGTGGATATTCCGAATATTTTCCAGTAGAAATTTGGAACAGCTTCCCGTGAAAACAGCTTCCCGTGAAGAGATTCTCATGTAAATTCCAATAAGGGCTCCTTTTGATAATTCTAAAGAGTTCTGGAAACTTAATAGTAGTTCTTGTGGAAAATCTGAAAAAAAAATCCAAATTAATATTCTGGATGTATGTATGTATGTGTGTGTGTACAAAAACGTGAAACACATTTTTTTGTAATTAACCTTACTTGCAACAGGTTGCAATCGATGCGGAATCTTTCCCAATTTTTCACTATTTAAAAATTGACCCAATCGGCCAATGCGTTTCGGAGCTTTTGATAAAACATTATTTTTTCAAAGCCTAATTTTTTTAATATTAAAATATTGCTGTAACGCATACAAATAAGCGAAAATAAATGTGAATTGATGGAAATAACTGAATCTATCTCCCTGCATTGCATTTTTGACCTCTCTTATGTGCTTTTCTTGTTACTCTTATGTGTTTTCTTGTTTTATAATACACGAGAAAGGCACCATCACCGCTAGGTGGATTATTCTGGGTTTTATAGACGAATATTGAAACCCGCGAAATGAAAGTTATACACCTTTTTATTGCACTTCTTTGCAAGAGTGAAATTTAAAGTCGCGCGAAGATTATTCCACGCTTATTTACCTCCTCCCACTTTCTCACGAGGTGCAAACACGAGGCAACCGAAGGAAAATGCTCGCCCTTTGGGTTTGAAGCAAACGACGCGACCCTCTCTCGCTCGACCGTTGTTCTGCATTGGCATTTGTGGGTGGGTGGATGGGTGGTGTTACGCTATTGTTGCAGCTGGAGAGTGCTCAGCGAACCGATGCAGGACGCCTGCGCCGATGGGGCCGTCCCTTCCTCGAGATGCTGTACCGCAGGGGAAAATGAGTGAAGGAATCTCATTCAGGCCTAGCTACGTTCATAGCGAAACGGTGACGTCATCGATGCCGGAGGACGTCGTGCAAGCATTAGATCATCGGCTGCGGGTAGATGGGATAGTACTGTGGCAAAAGCCGCTCCAACCAGTTTATTTCGCACATACCCACACACATCTACCGCCGTCGTCTTTGTTGTTTGGATGTTGATCATTTTGATTCCGTTAGGTGTAAACAATGTAAAAACGTTGAATGTTGTCCGCTTAGAAGACGTGATTGATAACGAAACGAGCTTCCGTAGCTGCTGGGACTAGACAAGAGGAGGATACAATCCATGCTGGCTGAGAGTGATACGAGGAGTGTTAGATGTCCTGGCGGAGAGGCTAATTGATAGTCCTGGCAACTGACAGCATTCGGAGCCCCACAGCACCCGGCCGGTGTTCGGTGAAGAGAGAAACATTCAGATTCAAGGAATTACAAGAGCGCACGAGAATTGAGAGAGAAAAGGAGGCCCACCTGAGAGTAACCAAGCGAGTTGGTTGGAGCTTGATAAGGAACCAGCTGTGGGGGAGGCTGAGAAAAAGGCACGAGGCTGTCACCGAAATAGACGGTGGATATTCTGAGAGTCTACGCGCGAGGTTCAGCGTTCCGGTTGGAACTGTTTTGAAATCAGAGCAAGAAACGTGGAACAAGGATACGGGTGTGTTATCGTCATCGTTGTCGTCGTCGTCGTCGTGATCGTTGTGTCGTTGTTGTCGTCTACGTGTTTAGTTGTTTTCATAAGTTTGTTGTTTGTCCGGAAAGAACTTACGCGGGAAGAGTTACAGCTTGAGGTATTCCAAAGTGTCTTGGAAAGCCACATTCTCAAGCTAGTTGACATGCGATAAACAACTGAGTGCGCTGAAAGAATTTAAGTGTTTACCAGAGAACAAGCAAAATATTACAGGGATCTACTTTACGAGTTACAGTTTAAGTTACGAGAACAAAATCAACAAAATCTTGGATCAAAATTGAACGAATATCAACTTTAGACTAAACGCGAACCGCAGACAACATTGGAACCCAATGATCAGTAGGTCACCGGCACGGAACTCCGTTGCAATCTAAGGTTTTATCTGCGAACTTTGAAGATGGACTATGAATAAACTGAAGTGAACGTGAGTGACATTTCGATAATTGAAAATCCCGAGCATCCCAAGAACAACCGGTGTGTGCATTCGGTGGAGCAGTTGGAAGGCATCTGATAGTAAAACAGCCAGCGTAGGCTGCACCGAGCGGCTTTCAGATCTGCTCTCACCGCAGACATTGCAGTAGTGCGGGAAGGTGAGGATGCAATTTCAGCTGCTGTTCGAGTTTCATGGACTACAAATCGTCCTAGAGCGGTAGTCAACAAACGGTAGCCTCGACAGTCGGTAGAGCGTGTGTCGGTTCGTACGTTCAACATTGCATTGACTTTTCCGTCTGTGTCACGCAAGCAATCACGCACGCACGTCCTCGTCATTGTTGTGTTTTTCCGTTCCCGGTGTGGTGTACCGGCACTCGATTCCGAACGTTGTGTGTTTACTTTCGCCGTTCGTTCTGTTTCGGAGGACAACCACCAGACTGTCCCAAATTCACCGAATATCCAAATATCAACGTTAAACGAGCTCAAGCCAAATCAGCAACCACAAAATCAAGAAATCACATCAAAAAGTGCCTAACGACAAGTTCTCTGTTCTCGGTGTTGATGAGTGTTGAACAAATCTTCAGCCTTCTGTTCTGAACAACTCGACGATCTGACGGGATTTCCAAAGGAACTATATCAAAACCCCGTGCTTGTTATCAAATTGACTGTTATCCTTGCAAAGGACCCCGCTAAAGTATATCATCCCTGGACGACTCTTATCAGATACGAGTCGACCAAGGCTTCCAAAGTCACCTGCGAAGGATTAAAAACCCCAGCGAACAAAAATCATTCCACGCCTTTTCGGGTGAATCCTTCCGCGTAAAAGTCCCAAAGTCGTCAACAATTGAATAGCGGAACGTGATTGGAAAGTTTAGATGTGAAAATTGATTTCCCAATATTGTTTTCTTAATTTCGTGTGCACCTTGCCAAGGAATGTTTGTCCTGGTAAGAGAATTCCTGACAAATTTGTGACCCAAAACGAAGAAGACCTCGACTAGCGAGCAAGCAAGCAAGTGGCAGCTAAAGTAGGAATACAAATTTAATTTAAAGTTTACGTGTTGAGAGCAGACAGTGGAGTGGAAAGAAAGTTTTCGGCCAGTTCCGGGCCATCGGCCGCAAGCTGGACGGTAGAGGAAGAAAATTGCAGAAAAAATCCGAAATAAAGTGGAAAAAGATTGAGTTGGTTTCTGTAGTCACAAGAAAGAGGAATTGGTAGATTGAGTGATCCGAGGAATCGAATTCCGCTTCGGTCGGCGAAAGTTTTATTGTTTTGCGCTCATCTATCAGAAAAACTGACCCTGCCTTGGAGCTAAATCCGAAGCTGCTTTCAGCTCGTCGGTTGGTGTTGGAATTTTTATGATAGATTTAGGGATTCTTCACAGCCCCGTCTCTGCCGATTTCCTCTTCCGAACGGACGAGCAAACTGTTGTTTGAAGAATTCGTCGAAAAATTCCCAACATTGTACGACTGAGGCTGAGCTGCCCAAGAACACGAAGAAAGCCGGATGTGTGCAGTGATATAGTGCGATTGTGATAGCATTTATTGGCCACGTTCTGACCGAAATTGAAATTTCCTTTAATTTCAAGCACGCTCCTCCGAGAGGTGAAGGCCATCTCGGGCAGAGTAATATCCGAAAATCGTGCTCTGGCGCCATAATTCCTAATAATAGTTGCAATAACAATACCATCTCGAAAACGGCCAGACACCTTCCCCCGGGTCCGAGAGTGAATCGACGGCGGTGTGAGTGCTCGGCGCTCGGTGCAGTTTTGGAAGCCGTCGAGAAGGAAATTGTCCAGTGGTGAAAATCATCGACGAAAAAACACTTTGTGCCCATATTACCGAGAGTGGTAGAAAATATTAATGAGTTCAGCAATATAATAATAAAAACAGCTCGTAAATAATAACGCCGAGTCGAGGTTCTGTGTTCCGAGTGGTTTTCCCCGCAGCTGTTGAAAGTTCTCGTGAAGAAGGGTGGTGGTGGTTCGGTAGCATACAGTTAGTGGCCCTCAAAGGCAATTCCCATAATAGAGAGAGCATATGCGTCCAGCGGCAGAGGAGTTTCCCGAATAGCAGGGAAACAGCAATGTGAAACGAGAAAATTTATATCAAAAGAATCACAAATCATAAGCGGAAAAGCGCTCCCAAGTGCGGTGTCTTCGCCGGTCGTCGTTTGTCGAGAAAGTGAAAGTCCGTACAAGTGTTGCTTAGAGCGACGAGTGTGTGAATAGATATGTGTGGTGTATTGTGGATGTGATTGTTGTTGGTGCCCTCCCTCTCGAAAAGGAAGAATTTCACCGGCAAGCAAGAGGAGAAGAAAAACCTGGGAGCTGGTGTGTTTCGCCGAGCAGCGATAAAAAATAAATGTGTAATAATAGTGCAATAATTCTCCACTCACAGTAAGTTTTCCACTCTTTTTGCCCATTGAAACATAAGTAATTTATTTCCTTCCACTTTTATGCTCGTTGAAAATGTGAACATTTATGTAGCCGGCTTCCGTAGGCCGCCCCTTTTTGAGGTCGTTTCGGAATTGAACCATTTTTCTACTGATGGCGATGTGGTGATAAGCTTCGTTGGATCTGTTCCGGGATATCTTTGGGTTTTATTTTATTGCGAATCATTTCTCCATGTGATCTGTCTTCATGCTTTTACAATTGACAATCGATTATCTTAATACCTACAAAGTATTTATCTACAATCTATTTTCATTGCCTGAATAATTCAATGAACAGCTTGCTTTATAAGTTCGTATTACGCATGGTTGAATAAATCATATTCCCTCAATAAACAAAATATGCGTTTTAGTTGATTTATTTTGCAAGCTGTAAGTAATTCTTAAGTAGTCCTTCTGACAATAAACACCACATGGTCGGGGTTTTGCAATATCGCACCAGTCACCTTTTTTGGTCGTAAAAATAAATCTTATCTACATCCATGCATTTGTTAAAGCATTGGTTAAAGCAGCATTGGGCAATATTTGTGATTGATAGGAGCTGCTACACAGAAGTTGATAATTGAAAACTTTTTTACGCCCGCCAATTGAATGAAAATGTATTTTGTGTGGCAAGTACAATGGATACACGTCCAGGGAGCCGAGAATGTTTACCACCCGAAAAAATCCTAGGCCAGACCGAGAATTCTACTCGTTATCTCCGGATTGGAAATTCTGTGCCTTTGATTGTAAGGCTAACTGGACATTCACAACGTATCATGAACTTATCCTTCACTCCTGTCTTCTGAGGTTTTCATTAGAACCAGATGTTCAACCTCAGACTAGCGCATACCCCCGGAGTGTTGATAGACTTCAGATGAAGTCGATAGGTAGCGCATATAGACCACTAAAGTGCGTCGATACTGCATGCAACAGATGCTTTGCAGGCGAATCGAATCGTCGATTTCAATTGTAGGGACATTGCATTGGTAGGTCACTGGGTCAAGTTTTTCCAGCACTAGTGACCCGACCGAGCAGCACAAGTCAGTCACAAATGGATACAGTAACTAGATTGTGACTGAATTTGGTCACATATGAGTTGCAGTAACATGTTTGCTGCTAGGGGAGTCCATTCACTGTGGGTACCGGTCCCAGTTCGTTTTGTAATGCTTTCATCGTATTTGAATAATCAAAAACTCAGCTTCAGCTATCTTCGGATAGTTCACGCAAAAAAAAGCGTTACCGAATTCACCAAAAATACATCGTGATTTAAGTTATGAATTCTGGAACACTAGTCATGTTTTCCAGAACGTTCAAGAAAACGTGACTTTTGTTCCCGAAACCTTGACTCAAAATACAACGTGAACTCGTTGGTTCACACATTCACGCTTTTTCTTGCTGTGTTCTTGTTTTTCTTCTCTTCATTGTTGGGTTTAACTGGATGCTCTGCAGCAGTCGACTATTGAAAGACCTTCTTCTTCAAAGTCGAAAATCTACCAAAAACAGAACTATTGAACTTTTTATTGCATGTTGTAAAGTGAATTTAACATGAGATATGGATTTTCATTGCCAAACGTATATATTGTCGCTCCACTTGTGTACATAAAGCACAAACTTTGCAACCCATGATTACATTTTGTTTTAATGATTGCATCAAGCTCAGAAATAACACCGTTCGAAAAATCTTTTCCTCTGACTACGGATTTAGAAGAATGTGGAACACGTTTCGAGCAAGTCCAAAAGAGTAAGTCCGCTTCTTGACTCTATATTTAAGCTAACCTATGCAAACTAAGGTACACAAATGCTATCAAATCGAGATGTGCAAAAATACCCAATTTTTGCTTTTCATTATAATCCAGCCTTTTTTGTGATGCAACTGAATCAAATATCTCCAAACATTTCACGTGGAATTTCAGGTTTCTTGACGACATGTACTAAATTCTTTTTTTAATCCCTGTAGCTCATTTGACTTTCTTTTAATAGTTCAATAATCCCATCGGTACTACTAATGTTAAAAAAAAAAAAACAAAATAAAAAACTGCCACGAATGATGGTGATTGAATTTTGGAGCTATTTTTGTACTCCCTACAATATCATCAAATACTATCGTTTAACATATTATAAACTATTTTGCAAATCATATACAAATATAAAGGATTAGGACTAGGACACACATATCACTTCGTATCAGTAAACACCTCGGAATCCTAACGATCTTCAAGGTATGGGGATCGATAGGAGACAACTTTCAATCAGAATTTAGGATGGCAGCCCTTACTTTGCACCGTTCAATGTGCAAAAACGATAAATGAAAAAATGAAAAACGATCCATAAATAACATCTGAATATTCCATAAATCCATAGAATAGTTCGGGAGATTGCATAAAGAATATTTTTATGATCCATAAAACTTTGAAAAATTATCCATAAAAACTAGATTTTGATCCATTAAACTTCAAATTTGCGCAATTTTTATCCTGATGATGATCCATAATTTAAGTAATATGATCCATAATTTTGGTCATATGATCCATAATTTTGATAATGTGATCCATAATGCTAGGAAAGAAGGCCAATGAAACTATAATAATTGATTCACACATTTTATAAAATCTATGGAACATTTATCAAAATTATGGATCATATTACTGAAATTATGGATCATTTGAACAAAGTTATGGATCAAATGGCCAAAATTATGGATCATATGACAAAATTATGGACCATTTTACTGAAATCATCATCATCAGTTTTATGGATCAAAATATAGTTTTTTTATGGAACATTTTCCAAATGGATCATTTGTCATATGTTCATGGCAAAATAGTAAGAATTGTATTGTTTTTCTTGACCATGTTAATGGAACATATTTCCCTATTAATTGCTAAATTTCAGCTTAGTTATGGATCGAAAAATTATTCTTTATGGAATCTCCTGAACTATTTTATGTATTTATGGCAGTATTTATAGGAACATTCAGATGTTATTTATGGATCGTTTTTCATTTTTTTATGGATCCGTCTTTAGTGTTTATATGCAAAAGTATGTTTTGCCATTTAGGATACATCATGAAGCATAACAAAATATTGATTTACTAGAAAGTCACCCACCTAATACTTAGACACTACTGCAAATTATATTTTAGAATAATGCCATTAACAAATAACATTGCATCAATTTTGCTTAAGACATTTTGGGAAGTATTTAAAAAACTTGTGCACAAATCTTGTGAATTCTCAGAAATGCGACAGACAACGCGAGTAGAAGTACACCACCCGACCACACCATTATTGGAAATTCATTCATTTATTTAGTTTACATCTAAACAGATAACACTGAATCAACAATTTGACGCAACAATACACGGTTCGAGGCCGCATATCTTCATTCTCGAATGCGCCTCACGCTCGCCAAGTCGTTCTGTACCTGATCTGCCCATCTAATTTGTTGCGCTCCACACCGTGTTGTTCCTGCCGGATCGGAAGCGAACGCCATCTTTGCCGGGTTGCTGTCCGGCATTCTTGGAACATGCTCTGCTCATCGTACCGTTTCGGCTTTAGCTACCTTCTGGATGCTGAGTTCGCCATAGAGCTGGGCGAGCTCTTGGTTCATCCTTCACCGCCACAAAACGTCTTCTTGCACAGCGCGAAAGATGGTCCTAAGCACCCTTCTCTCGAATACTCCGAGTGCTTGCAAGTCCTTCTCGAGCAATGTCCATGTTTCATGTCCATAGAGCTTCCGGTCTTATCACCGTTTTGTAGGTACATGGCACATTTGGTGCAGGCGTGAAACTAAAATCCAAGATGGCTAAATCGTGAGTTTGGCAGATTGGAACGTCTAGTGGTGTATTCATCTTGGTCCGTATGGGGTTTTAACCTCCCCAAATCGTCATCGTTGACGATCATACGATTTCCTGGTAGTGGAATGTTACAAATCGTATTGGTAAAAGACTAGTGCAAAGGGATTTGGTTTTAGTGAGTAGAGTGCAGTTAACCCATACTCACACTACATTGAATACGCTTGACCAATGTGCAGAATGGAGATTTCCGTTACCATTTTCTAAAATAATAGAACGTCTCATGCCTTGCCTTGTTTTTCCATAATGTCAGTGAAAATTGTGCACAGAACTTTACTCTTAATCACACCGACCATAAGAAAGTTTGTCTCCATAAAAATCCATTATATAAGAATGCTATATTTGTAGCACATTTAGTCATTTTGTATCCGTCGGATCGCTATTTGATTTATACATTGAATTATGATAAAAATAAGCATTTTCGGTGGACTTAAATTTATATGAGATGTCAGATTGAAGTCAGCACTTCAATGAACTACTATAAAAACGTTTTTTATTACTACAATTTTTTGTAAGGACATGGCCGACGCTATTGATGATTTCAAATACTATTTATTATTAAATTTGTATTATGAAATTGGCTAATTAGTTATGTTATGTTTTGATTACCATTCTTGAGTTTGTTTCAATTTTGTTTGAGCTACAATCTCCGAGTTATGAATAATATCGCAAAAATGACAATTATGATGCACGTGCATCACTTAAACACACTCCACATACTTTGTAGTACATATTCTAAGTATTTAGCTTCAATCATGTAAACAAAAAAAAATTGAAATTTTGTATGATTTTTTTTCCGTTTTTGGCAACATCCCCATTTTGGCAACATTAAAATCCGGTCGTGTTGCCAAAATCGGGAAGGGACAATATTGCTTTATTTTTGACAACAATCATGGGAAAGAAAGGAAAAACGGAAAACTACCTAAATTCCGAATAAAATTTATTGCGATATTCTCATCAGTTAGTATTTCGAACTAAAAAAGAAATCGTCCAAATTTCATAATCGAATTAGAAGCAAAATCCAAACCCGCATAGGTCTCACAATACACGTAAATAAAACCCGCTTCAAAAACACACAACAAACAAGTCTAGCGGGATTCGATTTATCATGGAGGATACGTTCGCGTTAATTACAAATCGCCCTAATTAAAACTTAAGTCAATCCCAAAGACCACGTAAAAACGACTCCAGTGTGTATTACATTGGCTTGGTTAAAATTTACAAAGATAATAATTCGTGTTCCGTGCATACCTATCGCAGTCAAAATATATATTCTATCCACAAATTTGCAAACAAACGTAAACAAATCGTTTACCTCCGCATTGACAATGAACTGTCAGATGAATTTTGACAGGTGAATGAATCTGACGGACTTGTAATTTCAACCTTACTAATAATACATGCATACTATATGGTACGGAAAACGAAAAGATCTAATACTATCTTAACTATTCCAATTTCTAGATCTATGAAGACAATATTAAATCGTTTCCAAGTTAATCAGAGGTTCGAAAGTTTATCAGAGATTAAACTGACAATCGTATAGAATTTTCAGGGATTGTAAAGTAGAAATCTATTCCGAAAGACTTCTCAGAGTCTATGAGGATTTTTTTATTCCAAAAAGTGCGCAATGATGTATTGAAATTTTCCAAGAAGTCTTGAAGTTTCTAATAGTATCTGCTCTTCCATAAAATAATTGAAAACTTTCTTTAAAAAAATCTAAAAAAATATTTCTGCTGGGAGGCTTAGGGAATTTGTTAAATTTTATAAGAATTGACAGGCTGAGTGTAAATTAATCGAAAGTTGAATATCTAAACAAGGATATAACTTATGTTCTTACCATAATCATGGGTAGGACAATGCTTTGAATGTCCTACCCAGGTATTTTCATGCGTAGGACATGTCCTATTTATCCCACCCACTCCCGGCGCCACTGGGCCTATCGCAAACACAGTATATCGACTAAAAGTTAGTAACGGCGACAAAACCTCTAGAATGGAATATCCGCATCTTATTTAAAAAAGTTTCCCATGATTAAAAATTTTGTTTAAATAAAAATTAATATGAGGCTTTGTGCACAAATCACGTAACGCTTGAGGGGAGGGAGGAGGGTTCAGCAACCGTTACTTGTTGTGACACAGGGGAGGGGGAGTTTATTAATCGATACGTAACGAAACAAAAACAAATTTAAAAAACCCTGCATTCCGAGAACCTTGTTCCCCCGGAAGTGGTCACTTTTTCAAATGACCTGAAACCCATCTTGCGACGTCTCAAACATCATGATTTCACGAAACATGCTCAATAGATTCCATTTGGAAGTACCTAAGGGTATGCGATAACACACTTTTTCTTAGCGAAACGAAACGAAACGAAATTAAAAATGTCTATGTTAATTCGAAACGAAACGAATCGAAAAATAGATTTGCTTTCGATATTTCGAAACGATACGAAATCAAGGTTCATTCAATTCGAAATTTTTCGAAACGAAACGAAATTTAGTTTTTTTTTCGCGGAATTTTTAATGAATTGGTTTTACATAAAGTTTCTGATATCATTTTTTCGAAGTCAAATAACTGTTTTGCGATCAATAGAGTTATAGTAAAAGAAGAAGAAGGGTATGATAAATCACCGCGTTTCCGTTTATATGCTATTGACGATAAGGCAATATACCATCATTTGTAGTGCTTCCAAAGGAATTCATCGTGGAGCATGTGCTCCAAAATCTGATTATTTTTTTATGTCTGAGCTTGAGCTTGAGCTTGATTGACTGCTCGTAGTTGCTACTCCATTATGACCAGATCAGCTGTTCTTGCACAGGGAACCAACAGATGTTTGCTTGGGACTAGCACATCTTCAATGTACAAGTACTGGTGATCTCATTTGTTAGGTCATACTGGCGCCTGCCACGTCAGAATGCAAGTCAATGTAGGGAAGGGGGAGGAAATGATGATGCAATCACTCGCCCACTGCAAGCCGAATATACCTCTGCACTTGCCACGAGTTCATGCGGAATTTGTTGGAATTTCTAGGTTAGGTTGGAGAGGCAGAGGTCCGTCTTGTTCTAGCGATTGCTAGAACATGAGAAATAAAGAGAAAGATACAAAGTAGTAGAATGGAACGGACCTGGGATTGAACCCACGACCTCCTGCGTATGAGGCAGAAGCAGTAGCCATATGACTACCAAGCCCGCTCTGATTATTTTTTTATGTCTGATTACATTAACACTTTAAGCCCGACTTTTTATATGTTTAGTCGGATCACTTTTGTACAAAATATGATATCCCAAAAATTGAGTTAACCTTCCGGGACTCGCATTGTTGTAAAAAGTACAACACATTTAGTAAAATGTGAGTCAGTTGACAAATTTGCACCAAACCACCATGTATTCCTCTTAAAAATTAATTCTCCATCACTTGAGAAGATAATAAAAGTGATTCGATGGAGTGACCAGTAATGAATTATCTATTTATTTCAATAACAATTCATCCTAAAGTAGCGCGATTTTTTCTATATTACCGTGCGGGACCGATATCCGTACAGCACCGAAATCCGTCCACCTCATGAGCTATCAATAAATTAAAGGAGGTTAAAGGTAATTATGGTAGGAATAATTAATCTTATCCTGTTCAGATACTTGACAGTAAGCTTTTAAGGCATAGAATTGGAAAGAAGGCTTTGAAATTAAAACAACAAAAATCAAAAACAAATCTCCACCCACCAAACGCGGCGTTTGTGCCGCCATTTTGTTTTCGGGTAGAGCATAATTGCACCAAAAGTAACAGTGTTTTAATTGCTAATTGCGAATCATTACATTAAATGAGCGGAATACAAATAGACGGGAAGGCTTCTCAAAGTGCGTATCGAACTATTTACAGTGGTAGTTTAGTCAATCAGACTGTTTCTATTTGAATATTTAGTTAAGAAATAGCTGTACGGATTTTGATCCTTTGATTCGAAATCCGTCCACAGTGGACGGATTTCGAGTCAGGAGTAGTTGATTTAATTCATTATTTTATCATGTTTTTCGTAGTTTTTGATGAGTAAATGTGAAACACTTCAAAAATAGAAGCCTTCATGCGCCTGTGTCAATGACAAACGTTTTATTTACATTCGATTCCTATTTTCTAATGACTTTTTCATATACTAAGGGGCTTAAGTGTACGGATTTCGATGCCCCACGGTATTTCTGACAATAACCTTGTAGTTAATTCGCAGTTCTCACTCACCTATGACCGTAGGTGGCCACCAGGTGACCTTCCGGAAAACCCCGAACGTTTGTAAAAAATTGTAATTTATGGAAGTTCGTCCTACAGCATGATCTCAGAGTTAATACACAGTTCTTACTCTGCTATGACCGCAGGTGACCACCAGATGGCCTTCTGGATAATCCGGAACGTCCGTAAAAATGGTCATTTTGAGAAGGTTGTTCTAGAGCAGCGCAATGTTTTCTAAACCATTTCTGACGGTGATTGTGGAGATAATTCACAATTATTACTCAGCTATAACCGCAGGTGGGCACCAGATGCCTTCCTGATAATCCGGAGCGACCATAAAAATTGTTATTTTGGAAAGTTTGGCTTAGAGTAGCAGATTTTCTTCTATACCATTTCAGACGAAAACCTTAAAGTTAAAACATAGTTCTTACTCTGCTATGACCGCCGGTGACCAAGAGATGGCCTTCCGGATAATCCGGAATGACCGAAAAATTGTCATTTTGAGAAGTTCGTTCTAGAGCAACGCAATTTGTTCTAAGCCATTTCTGATGGTGACATTTGAGCTAATACACAGTTCTTACACTCCTACGAACGCAGGTGGCTACCAGACGGTCTTTCCGCAAATCTGGAACGTCCGTGAAAATGGTCGTTTTGTACAGTTCATCCTAGACCAATATTTTTCTGTATATGGACACCATATACATATGTGCTCGACTTGCGGTTAGCGGTAGTAAAAGTCTTATTTAGCCAAAAGGAAGCTACTTCAGCTAAAAAACTAAATTGTTTATTGGGATGTGATAGGAACGCAAAAGACGGAATTCTAATTGGATGTAAGACACAAAATTTTCCTGCATTTCCAATTTAAACAGTTACTGCTAGACTATAGTCAAGTTGAAGGTACAGCTTTGGAAACGAAATGGAAACGATACAGAAATTCATTTCATGTTCTAGCGATTGCTGGAACATGAGCAATATGGATAAAGATACAAAGTAGGCGAATGAAATGAGCCCGAGATCGAACCCAGGGCCTCCTGCTTATAAGACAAAAACAGTAGCCATATGACTACCAAGCACACTTTTCTGAACACATTGGTTATCAAATCCCAAATAAATGTTAAACGGCGCGTTTAAATGTCACATATCCTGAAATATCTAACAAAGCTGGTTTATTTATATATCACCACCCAGCGGATGTAATTCAAACTAAATAGTTTTTCAGAATATTGGATTTCATCCTTGAACAGCTGTGTAGAAGATGACCACTCTCTAATATCACAGATCCGGGGATATATAACCGAAATGGTGATCTCAGATACACTAGCACTACTCTACGGATAAATTTTAAACTTCATAATTTTACAAAATATTAGTTTACAATCCCCAAACACCTTTGTAGAGGACGACAACTTCCTAGATCCCACAGATCACGTGATATCGAAGAACTTATCTCTCATATACAGTAGTGCCTCCTTGCGGGATTAATTCTAAATTATTCAGTCTCTCAACATATTAGTTTCCAATCCTCGAACAACTTTGTAGAAGACGGCAATTTTCTAAATCCCACGAATCCTGAGATATCGAACTTAACTGATCTTTCATGTACACTAGCGCCGCCTTGCGGCTGAGTTCTGAACTAAACCGTGTCTCAACATATTGGTTCCCAATAAAGGTCGAACATTTTTATAGAAGATGTCAACTTTCTAAATACAACACATCCCGAGATAACAAACCAAACTGATCTTTCATATACAGTAGCGCTACCTTCCGGATGAATTCTAAGATAAACAGGCTCTCGACAAATTGGTTTCCAACCCTCGAACAACTTTATAGAAGACAGTAATTTTCTAAATCCCACAGATCCCAAGATATCGAAGAACTGATCTCTCATATACACTAGCGCCGCCAAATCCCCCTAGCCCAAATCCCATAGATTCCGAGATATCGAACCACACTGGTATTTTCATATACACTAGCGCCGCTAAGTGGGAGAATTCCAAATCTTTTTTTTTTTCTTGAATCATGGCCACATGGGATTAAAGATGGATTTAGAATTTTTTTCACCTCGCCAGGGTTTTTTGAATTGTTATAAGAAACATTGCGCCATTTATTGAGAAAATTTACTATTTTCCCTGGTGTTCCGTTGGTGTCCTTAAAGAGAGTATATTTCCCCTTTATTATTTTCCCGAGAAAATCACGTACAAATGATATATTTGAATTGGCTTCATTATAACGGATTTTCGGCCTGTTGTACTTTTTACAACATGCAAGTTCTTGTGTTATGAAAGTTGAAGTTAGTTGGGGATGGTTAAACTTTTCGTTTTCTGTTAATCAGTTTTTATTAAAAAAAAATTCACAAATTTGTCTATTAACGCCTACTACATAACCTCATTATGTCTTCAGTCGTTTTATAGAAGAAAACTTAATACGTATTTAACGACTCAGAATGAGGTTATGTGGTAGGCGTTAAAAGACAAATTTGTATAATTTAAAATTTTGAAAACAGCTTTATGATTTTGTTTAGCGGCGCAGCCGAAATTTTGGATAATATAAAGCAAACTAGAAGTTTGGATTTGCTTCGAAATTCCGCGGAATTCCGTTAAATTTCGTTAAACGCTAGTTTTTTTCAGCGAAATTTTTGTAATTTATCGAAACGAAACGAAATCAAGAAATCAGATTTCGCCATGCTCAAATTCCGCGAAATTCCGCGGAATTTCGTTTCGAACCACCTGAAACGAAATTTTTCGAAATACCGCATATGCTTAGAAGTACCTGACTAGTGTTGGTTAGGTTCCACGGCATTCTGAGAATCTGATACCTCCGGAGAAGTGGCCGCTTTTTGTTGTGATCTCGTGATGTCACATTTCATGATTTCACATAGCATGAATGATGGAGCAAATTTCAAGGTACTTAGTTTTTGATTTATTCTGAACTCTCTTCACTCTTCATTGGCATTACATCCCCCACTGTGACATTGCCGCCTCGCAGCTTAGTGTTCATTAAGCACTTCCACAGTTATTAACTGCGAGGTTTCTAAGCCAAGTTACCATTTCTGCATTCGTATATCATGAGGCTAACACGATTATACTTTTATGCCCAGGGAAGTCGAGACAATTTCCAATCCGAAAGTTGTCTAGACCGGCACCGGGAATCGAACCCAGCCACCCTCAGCATGGCCTTGCTTTGTAACCGTGCATCTTACCGCACGGCTAAGGAGGGCCCCCATTTATTTGATTTATTCTGAACGGCAGAGAAATAAAATTTCCATGGAGATTGAGAAATTTTCCATAAAAAAAAGGAAACTGCAAATAAAGAAATCAGGGTACGAACAATAAACAAATTTAAAATTTCCAAAAATAATGTAAAATTTCCACAAACAATTAAGAATTTTTCACAAAACAAAAATAAATTATCACTTTTACAAGCAAAAATTGCAATTATAAAAGAAGAATTTTCCATAAAGAAACCAAAATGCTCCACGGGAAAAAATACAAAATTTCCATAAATAAACCAATGTTAGCAACAAACAATTGCAAAATTCTAAACCGATCGTTGTGAAATTTTGTACACAGGTTTTGAAATTAAATGAAATGAAATCAAATGAAACACACACTTTTGCATGACTTGAGAACTAATCAAGCAAATGGAATCCAATATAACAAAAAAAGAAGTTTTCTCGTTTGCTCTGCCAAATGAAATCGAATCGCAGAGCAAACATTAAAGCTTAAATTGTGAATACTAAGAGGATGTCTTCAATATTTTCCATTTTGCGGATTCCGTAAAGTTCTTTCGCAACTGTCAACGTTCAACCGCAAGCCTGAAAATCTTCAGTACACTGAAACAAAAAGCAGATATTTGACGTTGCCATCGTAGAAGCAGCTGGTAAGGATGGTATCGGAGCTGAGCTCATCAAGATGGGCCCGGAAAAGCTGGCCACTTGCCTGCACAAACTGATAGTCAGAATCTGGGAAACCGAACAGCTACCGGAGGAGTGGAAGGAAGGGGTTATATGCCCCATCTACAAGAAAGGCGACAAACTGGAGTGTGAGAACTTTCGAGCGATCACCATCCTTAATGCCGCCTACAAAGTGATATCCCAGATCATCTTCCGTCGTCTGTCACCATTAGTGAACGAGTTCGTGGGAAGTTATCAAGCCGGCTTCGTTGACGGCCGCTCGACAACGGACCAGATCTTTACTGTACCGCAAATCCTTCAAAAATGCCGTGAATACCAGGTCCCAACGCATCATCTGTTCGTTGATTTCAAGGCGGCATACGACAGTATAGACCGCGTAGAGCTATGGGAAATTATGGACGAGAACAGCTTCCCTGGGAAGCTTACCAGACTGATCAAAGCAACGGTGGATGGTGTGCAAAACTGTGTGAAGATTTCGGGCGAACACTCCAGTTCGTTCGAATCGCGCCGAGGACTAAGACAAGGTGATGGACGTTCGTGCCTGTTGTTCAACATTGCGCTAGAAGGTGTCATGCGGAGAGCCGGGTGTAACAGCCGGGGTACGATTTTCAACAGATCCAGTCAATTTATTTGCTTCGCGGATGACATGGACATTGTCGGCCGAACATTTGCAAAGGTGGCAGAACTGTACACCCGCCTGAAACGTGAAGCATCAAAAGTTGGACTGGTGGTGAATGCGTCAAAGACAAAGTACATGCTTGTGGGCGGAACCGAGCGCGACAGGGCCCGCCTGGGAAGTTACGATAGACGGGGATACCTTCGAGGTGGTCGAGGAATTCGTCTACCTCGGATCCTTGCTAACGGCTGACAACAACGTTAGTCGTGAAATACGAAGGCGCATCATCTGTGGAAGTCGGGCCTACTACGGGCTCCAGAAGAAACTGCGGTCAAAAAAGATTCGCCACCGCACCAAATGTGTCATGTACAAGACGCTTATAAGACCGGTTGTCCTCTACGGACATGAAACATGGACAATGCTCGAGGAGGACTGGCAAGCACTCGGAGTATTCGAGAGACGGGTGCTTAGGACCATCTTTGGCGGTGTGCAAGAAGACGGTGTGTGGCGGCGAAGAATGAACCATGAGCTCGCCCAACTCTACGGCGAACCCAGTATCCAGAAGGTAGGCAAATTAGGCAAATTACCTTTATGTTGTGAATTATTTTTTGGATTGACAACCTTATTTATTCTGCAGGGCGGTTTGTATGCTCTGACCTTCCTAAAGATTTTTTTATTGGCCACGCAAAATTTGAATAACTTTTCATAACCATGACCAAATGCTTTGTTTTTTTCACAGCACAAGGCCATAAATGTGCTTAATGATTTGTATTGATGAAAATGTCAACATTCCATCAAAGTTTTAGGATATTTGGATTTGAAGTTATTGCCTAAATATGGAGACATTTGATCCATTAGTCACCCACACAAAAATTTGGAGAAAAAATTCAAAAAAATATAAATCTGTTCTCAGGCTTCTAATTTTTTGTAGATTTGACAGATTTGATGAAGGGTTGGCAGGAAAAAAAATTTATTGCTTAGATATCATAGAAAGAGGATCAAGTCTCCCCAAATTTTAAAATTGCATGTGCTGTCGAATTCAATAACAAAAATCGTTCATGTATACGCACAGCCATTCGAAAGTTGCGCGTATTTTGAAGGAAAAATATTTAAAAAATCTGAGGGCACCTTATAATTTTGTCTTAGCAAGTTCTTGCAGAGGGATCAATTTCCCCCAAATATTTTAAAAGTAGATTTTTGACAGCACTCTAAAAAATCGATTGTGTATCAATAACAACAATAATTTAAGGACTGTCATACATCCGTTAAGGTAAATACTATATTTCTTAGAGAGTCTGTGTGAAAATCGCGTATGCTTATTTATTTTTGGCTGTGATACATCGGAAATCAGAAAAGGGGATCAAGTCTACCCAGTCTCCCCTACATACAGGTGCCTGTGCTTGAATTTGCACGCGAAATGGTTGGCATTTATTTCACAATGCTTTTTCTGCCGTTTCACTTGCCAGTCTGGATATAAATACTGCTGGAATTACTTTGACTCATTGACTAGATCGCGCTCTTCCGTTTATTCAAACCAAAGACCGAGTGGCCTGTGCCCTACACAAAATATTTCTTTATTCCACCTGGTCCATAGCTGCACGACGCTAACTACGCAGTTTACGAAGGGTCCGTAAATCGTCTTCACGGCATAATTTTCCGACATTTTGGCTGTGGCACGATTAAAACGATTAAAACCGATTACCAATGATTGAAACGATTAATCCAGATGTTGTTTCATGAAAAAAAAAAGAATTTGAGTATTGTTTTTAGCTTTGCGGGTCCTTTTGTTGCCTACGCTTAGTGGAGAAGCGCTACAATCAATATTATTTAAAAAATTTAAACAGCTTGTGTTAAATCACTTTTTTTTAATTTTTTTCGTACCTTTCATACCTTCTCATCCGAAAACATTCTAGACGTGGTAATCCGGGATCTTTGGCTTCGGCCGCAAGACAAACTGAAAACTGAAAAATTACCTTTTTAAGTTAAGGCGAAACAAATGTTATCGTTTATTTATCTAATAAAATGGTTATACAGTCGAAAAATGCGTTACTAAAACAAATAATACGAAGTTATCTTGACCGCTTTTCTCCGAACCACCATCTACGACGACAACCACGACGACCAAAGAAAAAAAACAGTCAAGGATCTGGGAAATACAACACATTATTGGTACAACAGCACAAAGGGGAGGAATAAACCCCGGAAGGCAGGAAGAACGCGTGTTCTGTTCTCACTTGGTCGTAAAGTTTAAGAATATTGGTCTGAGGAAAATTATTATTGCCCATCAGCTACAGGGCGCTTAACAGCTTCTGCACAGGAGCACAAAGCAGTTTCGTCGTCGGCAAGATCGTCAACTGTTATTTTTCGGTGTTCATCTCCCTTGATTTGGAGGTGGTCCCTTGTAGCAGCGAACATGCTTCGGAGCTGAACGTGGCTGGCATATTTATGTTGCGTGAGTATTGTGAGAATAATGGTTTTTATGCTGGAGGAATGGGTGTGATTTTGGTCGGTTCTATTGCCATTTGCGGTGGGGATCCGGTAGTATGATACTGTTTGCATGTTTACTTCGAGCAGCTCATGCTTTCGAAGGTAGTTGAAAAAACACACAGTATTCTCTGACCTAAACAAATACGGAAATTGATAGAGTTCACCATTCCGATCATAGACATGGAAACGGGTGATGAGCCACCTACTTAAATCAATTGTTTTCGACAACATTCAATAAAATGGGTTTGATCTAGAATGAGACAAAATGTCATTATTCCAAGAAATAGCGCCATATTGATATTTGATATAAAGGAATGTTTTAAAACTAATGATGAATCAAAGAACGTCAAAGTAAACTGAAGATTTTTTTTCGAATTTGCTTATCACACTTGGTGTTGTCCAATCAATTTTAGAAGGTTATTTAATAGGTTTAACCTCTGTTAGAATACTGCTAACATTTATACACTTCCAGTTGATATGTAGCCAATAAATAATAGAAGCATCAAGTTACAAAGTTAACATCCCACACAACGTCTTCTTCATACACAGCAACATGCACCAATTCCCACAATGCTTAAAGTGCATCTAGGACTCATTTCCGGTCTAAAGTTACTGATATCCTTTTCCCATTTCCATTGCTCGCCACATGCAGTCCATCCAGCACATCGCACTTTAAATTATTGATAAATATAAAACTGCTCTCTGCCATCATTCTGTCACATTGATGAAGGGAAACAGAACTAGGCGGATGGGACGGAGGATGGATGTTGGTTGTGGCAAAGTCGTTGCCACCGCGCTCCACATCGTCGTCGAGTCTGCTGTATTTGTGCATGCTGTACGTGTGTGCATATACATATTCGTTTCATCAACGGAGGTTTCACGGGTTTTCCCAGCCGAAGCACAGTCAGTTGGTACCACATTCGTTTCCCGTCGTCCTTTTTAGTTGTTGGAAAATCTACTGGCTGCCACGCGAGAGTGAGAAATTGTCGAGAAGCATTTCCAACCAAGTCGTCGGCATCGTCATCAGTGGTCTGTGTGTAGCGATAGTGAAGAAGAGCGAAACAAATCCAATCGTCTGTCTTTGACGTCCAACCCACCCCGCCCGGCCGTCCTGACTTTGATAAGTCCGACTCTGGTTCAGTTCCAAAAGCCCTATCGTACACACATTTATCCGACTTCATATGGACCACCCACTCCTGAATCCTTCATGATTCTCTGCTTCCAACCGTCATCATCTTCGTCATTATCGTCATCAGCATCATCGCCGGTTTCCAAGTTTCGTACATATATTTTTATTCCGTTTCTTTTTTTCCTGTACTTCTTCTAGTTCGCTTTTGAACCTCCCTCGCTCCGGGGCCTTTCACTCAGCGGTCGACTGCGGCCCCCACTTCAACCGAACAAGACTGTCCCACCAAGCATTTCAGTGCTGTGTCGGTATGTGGCTGGGGATAGGTACCTGCCCATGTTTTGATGTTTTCCGTGAGGAACGTGAACGAACATATGACGACGAAGATTTCGGGCGATAAGGACGACGATCAGCGGACTTGGGGACAGGTGGTCGAAGGCTGCAGAGGGGGATAATATTATGCCGGATGGGCCTTGAAGGCTCAAGAGCGGAGATGAACTGCGCTCTCGAATGATAATGTGGGAACCCAAATGGGGGGGATTTCCCTGGGGTTCCGTGTTTGAAATGCAGAATCCCCACGTGCGCACGGGCTCGATAGCAATTGTGGGAATTCTGAACCGTGGGACTGCGATTGATGTTTTGTTTATATTCAAGCAGGAACCAGGGCTATGATGAAAGCCAATTGAAGGTTTCTGCAATTTGAAATCTTGATTAGCGATGCCGGAATATGCTGAGAGTTTCTTTTTCGCTGTTTCAACGCTTGGCTTATTATCGAGTGTTTAAAAAAATTCAGGTTGTCGTTCTTCGTGTACTATCAAGGTACTCAATTTGTATGTTATGAAACTTTTTTGTTTTACGTCTTAGGACTATAATCACGCCGCATATTGTTTTCAATAAAAATGGGGAAATTAATATAAAATTGTCGTTAGAGAATTGGCCAATGATATTTTTAATCTCACGAAGGTCCATCACACAGTAGAGTTACTGTGCAGGTTCTTCATCTCATAACTCTCGTATTCATCATAAGGAAATAAAAAAAAAAGATTTCTTTAAAAAAAAATTGTTATTTTTTCTGCAGCTTGCAAGCATGTTCACTT
Organism: Armigeres subalbatus; assembly: GCF_024139115.2. Lineage (NCBI taxonomy): Eukaryota > Metazoa > Arthropoda > Insecta > Diptera > Culicidae > Armigeres > Armigeres subalbatus. The sequence goes on along the minus strand of NC_085140.1, from coordinate 202,612,575 downwards.
AAAGATCCGAAAAATTAGGTGCTCCATTACTTTATTTTGGAATACATAGGATGAATTTGTGACGTTGAGATAGAGAACGGCACAGTCCAAATAATTGATAATTCTTATCAAGCTTGCAACAGCAAACAAACATCTATTCTGATATCTCGGGGACTACTGGAACCGGTTACAAGGGGCTGGTTTGATTAAACAGTTCCAAAAGTATCTTCTTCAAACTATTATTTGAATATACTGAAGTCCAATACCAACACTGTGTGATCGGATTAGTTCCATTTTTGCCACTCAATCTACTTTCAATTTAATTGGTTTGAAATAACTCAGTTTTTCGCAGTAGATTCCTTCAGGGGCTACTATGAACGGGCATGGTAGTCATATGGCTACTGCTTCTGTCTTATACGCAGGAGGTCGTGGGTTCAATCCCAGGTCTGTTCCATTCTCCTAATTTGTATCTTTCTCTATATTTCTCATGTTCTAGCAATCGCTAGAACTGGAAATGGACTTTAATACCGTTTCCATTTCTATCCTATACCTTCAACTTGATTATTCAAGCAGTAGCTGAATTGGAAATGAACTAAAAAGTTCGTTTCCTACATTCAATTAGAAAATCCATCTGTTGCTTTCTTCTATCTATAAACATTGGCAGCTCATCAACCAAGACGAACCTCTCTGTCTCTCGAACCTAACTCAAAAATTCCAATAAATTCCGTATGAACTCGTGGCAAGTGCAGAGGTATATTCGGCTTGCAGTGGGCGAGTGATTACATCATCATTTCCTCCCCCTTCCCGACCCCCTTGACTTGCATTCTGGCGTGGCAGGCGCCAGTATGACCTAACAAATGAGATCACCAGTACTTGTACATTGAAGATGAGTGCTAGTCCCAAGCAAACATCTGTTGGCAGCTGATCTGGTCATAATGGAGTAGCAACTACGGGCAGTCAATAAAGCTCAAGCTCAAGATTCCTTCAGGGGCTACTACCGAATCATCAAATTCTGAAGAACCATTTTGCTCTAATAACTGATAGCGGGAAAAGTAGTATGGGTTCTGTTTAGATTCAAGATTATTATTAATGTCTTTATCATAGAGACTTGCAGCCCTAGGATGGCTGATCTCTAATTCGAAATAAATTTGCTTGTTTTGTAGCGACTCAGATACCACACGAAACTGCCGATTTCGTTCAGGTTGTTTCTTTTAGCTACCGTGGGGCATCCAAATCCAGCAACCCAAAAAAAAACCTCTAGAAAATCAGAAATCAAATGCAAATGAAACGTTTGTCCGTCCATCGTGGACGGATTTCAAATTGAAGGTTCGAAATCCGTACAGCTATTGTTCAATTAAATATTTTTACTAAAACAAATTGAATGACTAAACTACCACTGTACACAGTTCATTAAGCACCTTGAAAAGCAATACCTTCGTTTTGTATTTCGTTTATCCTACTTTACGATTCGCAAATTAAAACACAGTTACTTTTGGTGCAATTATGTTCTACACGAAAACAAATGACGCGATTTGTTTTTGATTTATGTTGTTTTAATTTCAAAGCCTACTTTTCATCACATTGGCAAAAGCGTACTGTCAAGTATATAGAATACTAGAAGGCTTAGCCGGGGCCCTCCTTAGCCGTGCGGTAAGACGCGCGGCAACAAAGCAAGACCATGCTGAGGGTGGCTGGGTTCGATTCCCGGTGCCGGTGTAGGCAATTTTCGGGTTGTAAATGGTCTCGACTTCCTTGGGGATAAAAGTATCATCGTGTTAGCCTCATGATATACGAATGCAAAAATGGTAACTTGGCTTAGAAACTAGAAACCTTGCAGTTAATAACTGTGGAAGTGCTCAATGAACACTAAGCTGCGAGGCGGCTCTGTCCCAGTGGTAGGGATGTAATGCCAATAAGAAGAATAATAATAATAAGAAAAAGAAGAGTGTTCGCTTCTGATGGTCTCGATTTCATTGAAATCGAATTATTCTACGCAAAGTTTCGCTGATTTGAATTTCGATAAAATATTGCCTATCTCAATCTTTTTGTCTAACCCCTGGTCCAGTAGTGGTTCAAAAGTACAGACAGGCCTAGAGTTTGATTTTTCTTGGCGCCTGCATTTCAGATTTTAATTTCATATAGGGTAGGTTAAAAAGGGTGCACTCATAACAAAGAGATGCAGTGTCAAAATTGGAACGGCACGCTTGCTGTCAAATCAGTTGTTCCAATCGAGCACAAGGTTCCCGGATAAAAAATATGATTAGAATATTATAAATTTTACTGTTACATCACCATGTAAAACATAGAAATTACCATTGAATGTAATGGAATTTTAACAACTCAATCACAACAGAGACAATTGTTTTCCACGACTAAATGAATGGTAAATGGGACTTTTACAATAAAAAAGGGGGGTTGTTATGTATCTTTACAATAAAAAAATCGAAAAATTTTCATACAAAATTCAGAGCAAAACAATTGATTTAACGGTTCTTCAATGGGATGATTTCGAAGGCCAAAACAATAGAAAACAATGTGTTTCAAATGTTTTTTCTCAAAATTTTTTTATTGTTTTACAGTAGAAATACAATGGGATTTTAAATAAATTTCACTTCAATCTCGACTTCAATTTTACAATAAAAATACAATTCAATTTAATGATGTACAATTTATTTTATTGGTACTATTTCAATTTAGTTTTAAATTTTATTTGTAATCAGTAAATTTAAATTTTGTTTCATTTTTAATATAATTCTACTTCAGTTTTAATTAAATTCAATTCAGCTTTAATTTAATTTCAATTTGATTTTAGTTCAATTTGTGTTCGAATTAAAATTAAAATTATTAGTGGTATTGTTAAGTGCGTTAACTGCTATTCAGACCGGGATTCATAAACGTAGATTTCAGTCGCCAATGATGCAACCGGCTATACTCACTGAAGCCGCTGTAACTAATGCTGCTCGCATTTTTTTCCTGTGAAAGACGTAAATTATAAGATCATGTCAGGTTTCTTACAAAAAGTATAAGCCGAGAAGAAAAACAAAAGTTACCTGTTTAATTTTTTATTGTATCCCGTTGGTGATCCCGATGTTAGTCGCCGAACGATATTGAATCATCAGTGATGGTGGCATGCAGCAGTGTTTTATCATTAATTCAATTTCTGAAAAGGAACAAAGATACACTGGTAGGCAAAATAAAGTGCCCACTTCATATTTTTTTAAATCTCCCTCCATTATTTGGATCAAATTGAAGTAAACACACTGCGATCTTTTTTAATATCTTGTTTTGTATATGCTTTCTGAGTTTCATTCACAGAATATTATTAAAAGTGAGTTTTTCCAAACAAAAAGCAAATACAATTTGAATTGATTAAAAAAAAACAGTGACAAAAAAAGTGCCCACTTCAAAAATCGATATGTTTTCGTTAGGTTTACATCTGAGAACCCCTCGATTGTTTATGGCTCAATATTTTGACATGATTTGAAGCAAAAGGCTTGACTTGGTTCATTTGTTACCGTGACCGATTGTGATTCAGTTGAAAAAATGGAGAACCGAGTCTTTTCGAAAGCAATTCCCTTGTACATCCGAAAATTGGTGGTTTGTGATGTGCAAAAAGGTCATTCTCACCGCTTTGTCGCTAAGAAGCACAATATAACCAAAGCAGCGGTTGGGAAAATTCTAGAGAAGCAAAAAACTTTCGGATCAGTGGTGGGTCGTCCTGGTAGAGGCAGAAAGTTCAAAACGGGTGCAAGAACGGACGCCAAGATCATGTGTGAAGTAAAGAAGAACCCGAAGATAACTGTCCGCGAGATCCAGGAAACCCTTCAACTACCAGTTTCAAGTCGAACTGTTCGTCGCCGTCTCGTGGCACAGGGGTTGAAAAACAAAATTGCCCGGAAGCGCCCATTTATCAGCAAGGCAAACAAAGTTAAGCGGCTTAAATTTGCTAAGAAGCATGCTGATAAGCCACTAGAGTTCTGGAAAACTGTTCTATGGACAGACGAATCAAAATTCGAGCTGTTTAACCGAAAGCGGCGAGTTCGTGTGTGGTGCAGGCCGGGAGAGGAGCTTCAGGAGCGCCACATCCAAGGAACGGTGAAGCATGGAGGAGGAAATGTTATGCTGTGGGGTGTTTTTCGTGGAGTGGAGTGGGACGCCTCGTAAAAATCGACGGCATTATGACAGCTGATTCCTACATCAACATCCTGCGGGAAAATTTAAAGGTTTCCCTGATTCAAATGGGCCTTGAAAGAAAATTTACATTTCAACAGGACAATGACCCGAAGCATACTGCTAAGAAGACCAAGTCTTACTTCCGGTCTTGTAGGATCAAGCCATTGGAATGGCCACCACAAAGCCACGGACCTTAACCCTATCGAGAATTTGTGGGCGATTCTCGATAGTAAGGTTGACAAAACTGGTGTTACCAATAAAGATAATTATTTTCAAGCCCTGGAAGGAGCTGAATCCACAGCACCTAAAAACCTGGTGGAGAGCATGCTGAAGCGCCTGCAGCAGGTCCTGAAGGCCTAAGGAGGACACATTAATTATTAAAGTGCATTTATTTTACTTTAACCTTTTTTTCTGGGGCCAATATGAAGTGGGCACTTTTTTTGTCACTGTTTTTCTAATCAATTTGAATTGTTTTTGTTTTTTGTTAAGAAAAACTCGTTTTTTTCTAGAATTTTGTAAGTGGAACATAAAAAGAATATAAAAATAAGATATTAGAAAATAAATTAGTGTATTTATATTAATTTGAAGCTAATAAATAAGAAAAATCCATAAAATGAGCAAGTGGGCACTTTATTTTGCCTACCAGTGTACATGTTAATAAAAAAAACCTGCGAACTGCTTCGGCGGTGTAAATCAAGGGACCCCTTCCTGAAGGTCTTTCACGTAAAAAACAATAATGTTACTAGGCACATACATTCCAAAACTTATACTTTTCATTAACTTATTAATGTCATTGCTCTTTGGTATGTGATCATTCATCAGATGGCATAATGAATTAGTGTATTGATATTTTCGAATAGGTTGTTGCTTATAAGGTTTTAATTTATAAGTTTTTTCTTTACGTGTTGAATGATTTATCCCACATCAAAATGATCCGGTATCATGATGATAACACTAATATAGATACCTTGATAGATACTCACCACGGTACAGCGGGAAATGATCGGCCGTTGCTTGCTCGCAGAATCAGTATTGTCGGCGTAGCATCAACTTAGAATTCGGAAGTCGGGACTTCCGAACCGAACTTTCTTCCGAAATTTTATCTGTCAAACTAATTGATGTGTTGTTTAGCGCATCTTTAGGCGAATTCAGCGCACTACTTCCGAAGTTGGGAGAAAATCTGTATCTGGATCTGGATCTGTATCTGGAGAAAAATCCAACATCGATATAAAAAGCGTACTAACTTTGTACCGGATAGACGATTATAAACACTTCGTTTACTTCGTCTTCTCACTAATCACACTAATCACGCTCATCTAAATCCAGTCATTCTCCAAGTAAAATTAAAAGTGAAAGATTTTGTTCCTTTGAATTTTTAAATTTAAATTGATCAGAACATGAATATTTCAAGACCTGCAATTAAAACATATATTTGAAAATCGGTAGAATTTTCATGTAACAATGAAAGTTATTATTATTTTATTGTTTTCAATTGTTATTCCATTAACATAATGAATCAATGAAATATTCTAAAATTATATTTTATTTTCTTTAAAACGGATTATCTGATCACCGAGATGGAATACTTTATAATTTGTTTAATTTTGGATGAGCAATATAAAACATAAGCGAACAACTAAAATATTATAGAATGTATCGGTCACATTTAAATGTATTGTACTTTTAAAGTAAGTACAATAAAGGATTTTTACAACCGTGAAAAATCTACAATAAAAGTACAATAGATTGTATTATTTACCATACAACCAATTGAATTCCAATGGATCATACCATACAAGGAACTGTAATTTTTTATCCGGGTTCTTAAAGGTAGGAGTATTGCGCCACTTGTATAATGCAGGCACTTTAGGGTAGATGTACCAGTCGTAAACACTTAAATTTCGAAATTTTTCGACTGCCGAGAATCCAACAGCCGGGATCTCGGCAATAATTTCGACGAATCTAGGTAAAATTTTTACCGAGATTTCGGTAAGCCGAGTCATCGGTAATCGTTACCGAGATCTCGGTAAAAAGAAATTTCGGTAAAAGAATAAAATTACCGAGATATCGACTGTTGGAACCTCGGCGAAAATTTTGCTGAGGTCGGCAAAATAATTTAAGCGTGTAGTTGTCGTAGTAGTGCATTATTCACACAGAAAAAAATAATAAAAACTAATCAGCGCGCAAAAAACACAGGCGCGGAAAATTACACTATTCTGAGCATACTAGTTTATTTGTGGACGCAGTAGCGCCCATGGCAAGTGTTTTTTTTTCAAAGTTTTTTTTTTCAAAAAATCAAAATTTTCAACGTCTGTTGTCTGTGATTTTTTCCATCAAATGATGATGATGATGATGATGGTCCCGCCACATACCCCTACAAAGGTTTGAGCTAGACGAGTTATCTTTTAGATAATTAATTAAGATCAATTTAATCAGATTTGCCAATAACAAAAAAAACGATCCGATTATTTTACAGATATAAATTGTAATACTGTCCATCGCTATACAGCAAAAAACTAAATTTAAAAAAATGAACTGCAGTTTTGATTCATCACTTAGCAAACACCGGTAGTGATACCTCGAGGTCTACAGAAATGCAAAACTTGTGATACCTCTCGCACAGATTTCAAAAGCTTCGCCAGGAACCGCTTTACGTCTTATCAACAAAACCGCGTTCTACATCTCGGAAGTATCTTTCAGCATTTATTTTGATTTTCGACAACAAAACGCCTAAACTTGTGATACCTCTCCGTCGATATCAAAAGTTCGTCTTCTATCGCGTACAAAGACAATCTACCAGGTAGCCAAGGCCAATCATCTATTTCCACTCATTACTAGTCATTCAAAATTCACTTTCATCCATCACGCAAACAGCTCAAAAATGTCAATGATTGGAATAAATTATAAACAACTTATATCTGTATTGCGCGCGCGAGGCTCAAACTTTTGTAGACTACACAAAAAAAGATTCAATTTAAAATTACGTCAACAATATAAAATCCATCATCATCATCGAGGCGATCGTTGTAGTCAATTAATGCCTCAATAAATAAGAAATAATTCAGATTACACCTAAACATCCGTTGGTCACAACTTCGTCAAGATTTAAAGTTAGTCAATTATAAAAAACTTGTCGAGCAGCCGTTCAAAAAGCAGCTTTGATGTGTGAAATACATTGTCTCTTAAACTGTGTTAGTGTTGCTGCACGTTTGATCTGTGTAGGCATCGAATTGAATACATTTATACCCTTGAAAAACAATGAATTTTGTGAAGCACCATGTAAAAAGAAAGGCGTTCTTACTTCATCCGCGTGTCTTGTATTATACCTATGTATGTCACTTCCTCTTTCAATTCGATCACACAAATATCGAGGCAGCAAACCATTAATTACTTTAAAAATGAACACCATAGTTAAATATACAATTCTTTGCTTCACTGACAGCCACTGCAAGGCGTCCAACAAAAATGTTGAGGAAGTGAACCTATTGCATCTCAAAATCAAACGCATTATTTTATTTTGCAAACGCTGTAATCTCGATATTTGTGTTTCACTAGCCAGAAAAAGGATGGAAGGGCAAAAGTCGAGATGAGGGGAGATGATTGATTTATACAAATATATTTTACTAGCAATCGTTAAATCTTTTTTCAATCGGCATAATATTCCGTACTTCTTGGCAATTTTCTTGATGACATTGTCAATATGGGTACCAAATTTTAGCTTGTCATCAATAATCACGCCAAGATATTTAATTTCCCGCACGCGATCAATCGTATCATCATCCATTACAACAGAGACGTCTGCATTTAATCGATTCCGTGAAATTACCATGAACTTGGTTTTACTAATATTTAATTTCAACTGTTTGTATTTCAACCATCTACTTAGAGAACGTAAATCTTCATTCAAGTGTTGGACGGCGTCATCTAAATTCTTAGCTGCAATGAATATAACGGTATCATCAGCAAACAGATTTATGTCACAAAATCGTAAAACTCGCCGCATGTCATTGATGTACATAATAAATAAAATGGGCCCTAATACACTTCCCTGTGGCACGCCGAGAGTGTTCTCCACGGGACTCGAAACAAAATCATTAAAGGCAGTCCGTTGAGTTCTGTCAGCCAAATAGCTTTCAAACCATTTGTATGCAGAACCCGAAATTCCAAAGCGCTTGATTGTTTTCAACAACAAGGGCCGAGAAATTGTCTCAAAAGCGCGTTTCAGATCCAAAACACAGCAACAATCGTATCTTTTACTATCCATTTGTTCTTTCCATTTTGCCAATACCAAATTCAATGCGGTTTCACAAGAATGACCTTCTCGATATCCCGATTGTTCCGGTATCAGCAAGCTATTGGTATTCAAATAAGTTAATAGCTGGCCTTTAACAACTAGTTCTAAAATTTTCTCTAATGTGTGCAACATGTTGATGGGACGAAACTCTTCGGCTTTAATCGTTCCAGCAACTTTTTGTATAGGAATCACAAGAGATTCCTTCCAAACTTGTGGCACGTGCCCAGTTTGCAATGATTCATTAATAAGGTCCAGCAAGTTGTGTCCGATGACTTCAAAGCAATCTTGTATGACATTTGCGTTTACATTATCTACTCCAGCCGTTTTTCCCATATTAAAACAAATTTCCCTAAGTTCTTCCATGGTTATTGGGTGAAAGCCTTCAAATCTGCAATTAACATTAATCGGCTGCTTTATTTCGTCGGGTTCATCAACTAATGCGATAGATTGGTTAATTGATGAAACACTTTCTACGAAATATTTATTAAAACTATCTGCAATTACGTCTTCTGATTGCTCTAATGTGCCATTAAAGGTTATGGACCGCGGTTTACAAGAACTAGGTTTCATTAAAGATTTTAAAATTTTCCATAACTCTTTGCTGTTGTTTTGATGTTGATCAATTTTCCTCTGAATGTATTCGCAACGTGTGCTTTTCAAAGTTTGCGAATATTTGTTCCGCGCCACCTGATACCTATTCCAATGATTATCACTATTACTTCTACAAAACTTTTGTACAATATATCTCTTTGACGCATCAGACGCAATAGATGTAAATTGTACCAGCTGTTCGATTTATTTAAAGATACATACTTGTGTTTAACTTATTGATTGGTACAGGTTTTTAAAACATCAGTAAGAACAGCTGATTTCTGATCTAAAGAACCGGCATATGAATGAAAATCCACGCTTCTTTCGACAAGGCCCGAAACAGCTTGTTTCGAATATTTTCTCCAGCACTTTAATTTTATTACATTACTATAATTACTACTATTGTCATCAACGTTAATCACTAGTGTTTCATGACCGGTTATTTTCAATTCACATTTTTTTCTATACTAATAGAATCAAAGTTAGAATAAACATGGTCAATTAATGTCCTACTGTGCCGGGAAATACGCGTATGTTCAACAACTTTTTGCTTTAAATTGAAAAAATCTGCTAATCGTTTCAAATGATTCGAATCATGGATGTCACACCAATTGATATTAAAATCACCAGCGAGTATATTTAATTTACTAGGGTCAATGAACATCTCCAACCAGTTCTCTAAAATTTCAACAAAACGCTGGTCACTTGAACTGGGAGAATGGTATAAAACAGCATAATTACCAGTCTTCATGCCACGAACAACTGTAATGCCCAAGAACCAGTTTCCGTCACAGACTTCGTTTAATTGAAGCTGAAACTGAACTGATTCTTTGACATAAATAGCAACACCGCCAGTGTGTCTCGAATGTGATAAGCAAGCAGCCACACTGTATCCCGGAATACTATACTGATCAAAAGCTTCCATGTCAACAATATGCGTTTCAGATAAGAATACTAGAAATGGACGTTTACCTTCCACACTCTTACGAAAAGCAACGTAGTTTGTGGATAACCCAGCAATCTTCAAGCACAAACTATCGAATTGGTTCACATTGCTACTGGAACTTGGTTGCTATTCATTGAAACGTAGGCTGCTCTTTTTTCGATCAAATAACCGTTTGAAAACTTTACAATCAGTACTAAATGCACCATGGTTAACGTCCAAGTTAGTTTTACGTTCTTTATTTATTTTTACACAATTAATACATTTCAATACAGTTGACGTGCAATCGGACGTTCTGTGACTTTCGCTGCACTTGGAGCACGCAGTGCTATTTTTGCAATCCTGGCCATTTACAATTACAGCCATTGTCCTCTTGTTCACCTATTACAACGTCGCCATCTTGATGAGCAACAACAGTTGATTGACGATGTAATAGGTGAACAATAGGACAATGGCTGTCACGCATTATTGCCAAGGCGTAAGCGTCTATCCACTCTTCCCCCTCTTGATCTTCCCGTTGTATCGTCTGCACGTCAAACAATGTCATTGTCGGCCACACCCCGATCAGTAGCTCCGATAATGGTTTCGATTCCTCTCACGAAGCTCGATGCGAAAACAAAGCGGCTCGTACAGAGCAAGAAAGATCCGAAAATAGCCCTGCAGGATCTCAGGGACCGGGTTGAGCAGTGCGAGAATCGCGCCAACCCAACTCCTGTCCAGTTATCGGATCTACACGCTCAGTTGGAGGTTTGCCGAAAACTATTGGAGCAGTTTCATGGCAATGATGATGCAAAGGCAAGGAATCCCGACAATTGCAAGTCCTCACAGCAGCCGGTGAAAAACAATCCGAGTTCAACGAAGCCAACTGGAACAATTCCGAAAGCAAACCGAAGTCTGCATACGGCTTCTGGCGAAAACCGGAAAGATGAAAGAAGAAATGTGCCAGATGAATTTTGGCCATTAAGGAAGCCGGTAAGCCACACTGGCTTGGTAAGTCAACCCCTTGGTATTCGTCCAAATGACCTTGGACTATCAGGTAAGCGTCAAGCCTTTTCTAATACTGCTGCAACTATTGAAGAACACACCTCCGAAAATCGCCCCACGACCATAATTTCCCACGAGCAGCTGCGATCTCACGCGCGCTCTGAAGAAACCAGATTGCATTTTGATAACTCTAGTGGGTTGCTGCGAAATACACACGCGCGCCCAGCTGAGTTAAAATTTCCCAATTTTCAATCGGAGCATAACAAATCCGACGAGCAATCGCGAATTCCCCCCGCGAGCTCCACCGTTTTGATCGAACCGTCTCCGCCCCCTCGTCGGTCAGAAAATGTACTACAAAGTCAAGTGATTCTCTCTCCAGCCCAAATTGCGCCGACACAGCAGCAGTTAGCAGCAAGGCAGTCCCTGGCTAAGGATCTTCCCCGATTCTCCGGCAACCCTGCTGAATGGCCCATCTTTATATCAAACTACCGCTATACAACAGAAGCCTGTGGTTTTACGGATGGAGAAAATATGCTCCGATTACAACGATGCCTGTCCGGTACTGCGCTTGAAACGGTACGAAGTCGGTTGGTTTTACCAACAGCTGTTCCTCAGGTGATTGAAACCCTTCGCATGCGGTTTGGACGTCCGGAATTATTAATCAATGCCCTGCTCCGTAAAGTTCGGGAAATTCCAGCACCACGGTCCGATAGGTTGGAAGGTCTTATTGAATTCGGCATGGCAGTACAGGCGTTGTGCGACCATATCGAAGCAGCGGATGAACGCGCTCACTTGTCAAACCCGTCCCTCCTACAAGAACTGGTAGCGAAGCTTCCCGCCGACCGAAGGATGATGTGGGCAGGATATAAACGTGGATTCCAGCGCGTCGACCTGAAAACCTTCGGCGACTACATGGCATGCGTGGTACAAGATGCAACAAGCGTAGTGACGTTCGAACCCGAAGCCAAACACAGCGGGGCACGTGAGCGATCCAAGAGCAAAGCATTCGTCAACTCCCACGCAACGGATAAATCCAACACATCAGGAGACTCTGCACGGAAGGTGAATGAAGAGAGGCCAAAGAAATTCGATTGCATGTTTTGCAACAAAATTGGACATCGAGTACGCGATTGCAATGCCTTCAAAGAATTAAACATCGATGAGCGCTGGAGGAAAGTTAGAGAACTAGGCCTGTGCCAGAGCTGCTTATTTAGTCATGGCAGGAGAGCGTGCCGAGATAAAAAGACCTGCGACATTGAAGGTTGTCAGTTTCGACACCATAGGCTTCTACACTCGGCCAGAGGCTCTCTGAGCCTACCTGCGTCACAGTTCCAAGTGGCAGAGAACCACACTCATCGACTTCTGTCATCATCTACGCTGTTTAGAATTATTCCCGTAACTTTGTACGGGAAAAATGGGTCGGTTAGCACCTTCGCATTCCTCGACGAAGGTTCTGATTTGACACTAGTTGAGAGTGACATAGCCACTTCACTCGGAGTGGAAGGCAGCCCGCTTCCCTTGTGCCTACGGTGGACTGGAAACACTTCTCGCTTGGAAAAGGCATCGCAACAGATTACCATCGAGATAGCGGGATTCCAGCACGGCAAACGATACAAGTTAGTGAACGCAAGAACAGTTTCCAACCTTAGCCTCCCGAGCCAGAGTTTCCAGATAGATGAAGCAGCGAAACAGCACACACATTTGAAGGGAATACCAATAAGTAGCTATCAGAACGCTAGGCCGAAGATACTTATCGGCATCGACAATTTGCGCCTGGCTTTGCCACTGAAGGTTAGAGAAGGAAATGGTACGGGTCCAGTAGCAGTGAAGACTAGGCTAGGCTGGTGTGTATACGGACCACGGGGATGTAATGGTAGTGACTCATACAGCTTCCATATGTGTGAATGCTCCAGTGATGTGGATCTCCATGAAACAGTTAAGCAGTTTTTCAGCATTGAAGAAACGGGAACTCTTCCGGCTGTACATTCTCTGACGAATGAGGAAGAGAGAGCTCTGATGATTCTGGAAACTACGACCCGGCGAGTGGGCAACAATTTCGAGACCGGGTTGATCTGGAAAAAGGACCAAGTTGAATTTCCTAACAGCTACATCATGGCATTGCGGCGTCTAGAATGCCTGGAACGTCGAATGGATCGTGATCCGGGTTTGAGGCATAACCTACATCGACAAATATGCGAATACGAGGCGAAAAAATATGCGCACAAAGCTACGGAAGCGGACATCGCCACGGCAGACCCAAGGAGAATATGGTATCTCCCAATCGGGGCAGTTATAAACCCTAAAAAACCGGGGAAAGTACGAGTCATCTGGGATGCAGCTGCAAAGGTCGATGGTGTCTCGCTGAATAGTGAACTTCTCAAAGGGCCAGATCAGCTCTCTTCGCTCGCTGCTATTTTGTTCCGTTTCCGTAAGTATGGAGTTGCTGTCACTTCTGATATTCAGGAAATGTTTCACCAGATCCGAATTAGAAAGGAAGACAAGAACTCGCAGCGTTTCCTGTGGCGTGACAAGCCTTCAGATAAGCCAACCATTTACTTGATGGACGTTGCCACCTTTGGCAGCACCTGCTCACCAGCATCAGCCCAGTTCGTCAAAAACCGTAATGCCGAGCAATATCGTGAGCTTTATCCCGAGGCGGCGAAGGCAATCATTGACGACCATTACGTCGATGACTATTTGGCGAGCTTCGGTTCAGAAGAGGAAGCAGCTAAAGTAGCAAGTGAAGTCAGGCTCGTTCATGGAAAAGGAGGATTCCAGCTACACAATTGGCGGTCCAACAGTAGCGCAGTGCTACGGCTACTAGGAGAAGTGCAACCTGAAACAGACAAACCCCTGAATTTCGTTGATGGTGTAAGAACGGAGAGAGTTCTTGGTATACTGTGGAGCCCTTTGGAGGATGAGTTGAGTTTTTCCACTCAGATGAGCGATGAGGTGCAGATGCTAATCCGCACAACTACACGACCAACGAAAAGACAACTACTGCGTTGTGTAATGACCTTATTCGATCCTCTGGGATTACTTTCACCGTTCATCATCCATGGGAAGGTTCTAGTCCAGGATTTATGGCGAGAAGGAACGGAGTGGGACGAACAAGTCAGCGACGGAGTGTTCATAAAGTGGCAGAGGTGGATCCAAATGATCGAGTTTATTGCACAAATCCGAATCCCGAGATGTTATTTCCGTTTTGCTACCCTAAGGACGTACCAGGATTCTGAATACCATGTTTTCGTCGACGCGAGTGAGGTAGCCTATTCTTGTGCGATATATCTAAGAACATCTCAAACGACCGGCAAACCAAGCTAAATCTAAAGTAGCTCCGCTGAAACACTGGTCGATAACCAGACTGGATCTGCAAGGGTGCGTTTTAGGCGTACGGTGGTCGCGATTTGTACGAGAGAACAACCAGGTTCACGCTTCAAAGACAGTGTACTGGACGGATTCTAGAACTGCACTTGCGTGGATCAAAGCTGATCCCAGAAGCTATCGGCAATTCGTCTCCTACAGAGTAGGCGAGATACTAGAGCATACAACAGTGAATGAATGGCGTTGGGTGCCGTCAAAGTTGAACCCAGCCGATGAAGCGACCAAATGGGGCAGTGGCCCGTATTTCGACCAAAACAGCAGATGGTTCCACGGACCAAACTTTCTACAGCTCCCAGAAGATAAGTGGCCTCTCTCCACAGAATCATTGATCGCCACTACTGAAGAGATGCGTGCTTCGATCCTCCATCACTATGTATACGAGCCTACCGTAGATTTTAACCGGTTTTCCTCCTGGGATCGACTACTGCGGGCAACCGCCTACGTCCTCCGATTCATCCAGAATTTAACAAATAAGCAGCAGAAGTACTCTGGACATCTTCAGCAAACGGAACTACGGGCAGCCGAGGTTACGATATTCAGGATGGTGCAACGTGAGACCTACCCGGACGAGGTGGCGGCATTGTCCAACAAAACATCAAACGAGTCAGGACAGGAAGTCATCGGAAAAGGCAGTTCCATCTATCGAATAGTGCCACTGTTGGACAACAACGGATTACTACGTGAGAGTGGCCGAGTTGGTGCAGTAGAAGACGTTGACTACAATATACGGCATCCTATTCTCCTCCCGAGAGAGCATAGAGTTACGGAACTACTAGTGTACCATTATCATAAACGATTCCATCACCGAAATTCGGAGACGGTGGTCAACGAGATCCGCCAGGTTTTCTCAATACCAAGACTTCGCTTAGTGGTTAAAAAGGTGACCCGAGACTGTAGTTTTTGTAAAATTCATCGTGCCAGACCAGCCATCCCACCGATGGCGCCTCTTCCTCCAGCGCGACTTGCTCACCATGAGCGTGCCTTTACGCACACCGGAGTAGACTATTTCGGACCGCTACTGGTAAAGCTAGGAAGATCGAATGTCAAACGGTGGATTGCCTTGTTCACCTGCTTGACGGTAAGAGCAGTCCATCTTGAGGTTGCTTATACGCTGTCAACTGATTCCTGCATATCATGCGTTCGACGGTTTGTGGGTCGCCGGGGACCTCCCGCGGAGTTCATTAGTGATAATGGAACAAATTTTCAAGGAGCAGAACGAATATTACGACAACAAATTAGCCAGGGACTGTCAACTACGTTCACCGGAGTCGATACGAAGTGGAGCTTCATACCACCTGGGGCACCCCATATGGGCGGAGCATGGGAACGCTTGGTGCAATCCGTTAAAGCAGCCATGGGAGAAGCATACACAGAAGGAAAGCTTGACGACGAGGGGCTACAGACGCTGGTCGTGGAGGCAGAGAGTGTTGTCAATTCGAGGCCTCTGACGTACTTACCAATTGAAACAGAAGAATCTGAAGCACTGACCCCAAACCACTTCCTGCTACTGAGTTCAAATGGGGTCAAAGCAAGGGGACGACACGAGATACCAATGCATTGCAGCGAACAAGGCCGTCGTGAAATTCTTGGGAGATCGTGGGCACTAATCGAGCGACAGCTGGAAGTATTTTGGAGGCGTTGGTTAAAGGAATACTTGCCGGTGATTCGTCGGCAAACGAAATGGTTCGGCGAGACTCGTGTATTGGAAGCCGGGGATCTAGTTATGGTCGCCGAACCGTCCAAACGTAATGGATGGGAACGTGGTCGAATCGTCAGCACGTCGAGATGGTCCCCATCGTCAAGCAATAGTGAAGATAGGGGAAAAGACTCTTGTAAGGCCGGTGTTACGGCTGGCACTACTAGATGTGAAGGAGAATCGTGAAGACCCGGAAAATTTCGGACTAGACCCGGGGGAGAATGTTGTGTCAGGAAAGAAATAGCTGGCCACCCTGTTCACCGGGATTACTGAAGGGAGGTCAGTGAGATGTCAAAGCGTCGACTTATCTATACTGACAGATGTCAACAGGCTGTCAACCCTTGCCGATGGACTTGTCGTCATTACGATCTCAGTGAAAGACGGGTGTACATCGTTAGTGAAGATTAAAATTAAAAGATTGAGTTATACAGCTATTGATTAAGTATTCTGAAGTACTGAAAGGTGAATTGAGGTTAGAGTTCTTAAAATTCCTTTTAGAGATATAGTCGATAACGTGTTTAATTCCGCAGTTCCATAGTCCGTAGTTCTTGCTCGCATCTAATCCGTCGATCCGTGAAAACCCTGAAAAGAAAGAAAGTGAGGCAATAGTCAGTTAATATCGATCCTATTAATAATGAAATTAACGACCCTTAGGTCACATTGAATTAAGTGAAAGCATAGTCGTAGTCGTAGGGTGAAAAGGGTACAGAAGCCTACCGAATTGTAAGTTGTAGACCATACTTTGCTTTGTTTTCACGTACTTACCCAAATACCATGCGCTAAATTACAGTTGAAGCACTGAATACATTTCTTGCTATCAAAACCGGCTGAGTCTTACACTTCATCCTACCAACGGTGACAGTGCTCATGTGCCCAAATTCTCCACATTGAAAACATCTCAAGATACTAATTTCCGGAACTACAAGGCACCGATCAAACCTTATATTTACCGTTTTCGCGGTCAACAAACAACTGTGAGTCTCTTTATCGACTTCAATTATCACGTTGTACTTGTTGTACTTGAAACGTGGATTTTCATACATCCTAACGACCTTGACATCATTAATAGCGATGTCTTCATTCTGATCTTTCAAGATCTGAATGAAGTCATCCGAAGAAAATTTATCACTCATACCCATCACTTTCAATCTAGGCACCGATGATGGAACAACAGCATTATAGCTTTCTCCCAACTTGCTTTGAATGTCATTTTTCACAACTTCAATATTGTAGCCTGTTGCACACTCAGCAATTATAGAGCCGTCTTTCCCGTTCCTAAAGTTACTGATTTTGTGTGTTTTAGGATCCAGTTTAGAATTCAAAAAGCTGCGAGTAACATCGCTATCCTGATTGGACTCTTTCGGCTTAATCACTATGACAGGGCGAGTCTTACGAGCAACCTTTACTTCATTATTGGTTGTACTTTCTTTTCTGATCTTACTATTTTTGTTTCTATTCCCAGTGTTTTTCTTCAAAACCTCCGCGAAACTAATTTTTTCTTCAATTACATCATCAGATGCCTCGTCGGCATATTCCTGAACTTTACGCTTCTTGCCTCTGGGATTTTTTGTCGACTCCGAAGTCGAGCTTGATGAACCTTGCATAACATTAATTGCAGCTAATTTATTGTTCGCATTAAATTGAAAAATGAACCTTTCATATTTTCCAACTCACTTCCAATTAAATCCCGAAATCCACCAATTGCAACATCGAGGGCGTTTTGTACCCTTTTCCCCAATTGATCCATCCCGTCTTTCAACGCGATGTTCATCTGAGCAGTAATGTGATCTCGAATGCCACTGATCGAATCGGAAAGCGAAGATATTTTCTTCATCTCTTCTTCGAGGTTATGGACATTCGAGAGCAAAACATTCTGCTCGCCACAACACTGGCTTGACAAACAATGATCACACTTGAAAACAACATTC
Source organism: Armigeres subalbatus (assembly GCF_024139115.2). Taxonomy (NCBI): domain Eukaryota; kingdom Metazoa; phylum Arthropoda; class Insecta; order Diptera; family Culicidae; genus Armigeres; species Armigeres subalbatus. The sequence continues at coordinate 202,594,603 of NC_085140.1, read as the reverse complement.
ACGTTCTCTGTGACCAGCTTCGCCAATGATTTGGTTATGGACGTGCACTTGTAGTGGTACACTTTAGCGCAACCACAACCAGAACAACTCATTGGTAAATCACTGGGCAGAACCCCCATACCACACTCACTACACTCAACCATCTCGCTTGTGCCTTACGCAGCAAACAAACGGTACCATGTAGACAGCACTAAACACAAAGAAACAATAAAACGCTCAACATAATGTTTACCTGCCGCCAGCAGCAGCTGGGGCTGTAAAAACCAAAATTGAACGAAAATAACCAGCAGACGAAACTTGTCTTTTGATTATTTCGTTACACTGCACTAATGGGCGCGCAAAGAAAATCTTTTTCATGCGGCACTATATCACTTTCACACTCAATTAATTTATTTTAATCACTGCACGGCAGAACTGAACTACTCCGGTCACCACTTTATCATCAAATGCAGTGTCTGGTTGTCTACGGTTGTCACTGGTTTTATTTTCTGCATCTGATAGTAAAAAAGAATTGAAGTGTCAATTTTTTTTTTTCAGAATTTCCCCGCGTGCTGCGTCTGGTTGGCTAGTCACCGGACAGACAAACAGGGCTATCATATATATATATATTATTTTTTTTTTATATATATATAATAGCCTTGTTTGTCTGTCCGGTGACTAGCCAACCAGACGCAGTACGCGGGGAAAATCTCACAAAAAAATAAAATATTTGACACTTCAATTCTTCAGTTCAGATGCAAAAAAAAACAAAACCAGTAACAACCTTAGACAACCAGACACAGCATTTGATGAAAAAAATCACAGACAACAGACGTTGAAAATTTTGATTTTTTAATGCATGAATTAATGAACCGTTTATATTGACAAAAAAAAAACACTTGCCATGGGCGCTACTGCGTCCACAAATAAACTAGTTATATATAGTCCATGAATCTTTTTCATGAATTTCGCCCTAAATGTATGCAATTTGTAAAGCATTATGCCACTTAGTCGACTAAATAGTGACATAATGCAATACAAATTGCATACATTCAAGCGAAAATATCGTTTAAGATTACGCTCTTTCTGGCATTCCCTTTATGTGCATTACTTTCGTGTAAATTTCAACAACTTTTTCTATCTGTGCAAGTTACATTTTTGGTTTTTAAACGGAATTCAAAACCATAACTTGCTCTATATGATCAGCATAAAACCAAAATGTTATTGGGGTATACGGCAAGTGGCACACCATACCATCACAAAACATTTTCTGATCAGTGAACCATGTCCATATGACACGATAGCACCGTTAATCTCCTGCAAAACAAACAAGACATAATTGTTAAAATTGATTTTTGCTTAATTTTTGTCGTCCTTTGCACCAGTTGTTGGTTTTTAATGTCAAGTACATAGGGGTTTGTAACTTTTTTCATTATGCGATAGATGAAATGAGTAATTCTCGCTGAGACCGGGCACACTATTTGCACGAGGTTCTTAAAAATGTTCAAATTTATGTTCATTCGACAGCTTTTGGCGAGTATATTAAGGATCCGAGTTGAATTCTTCAGTAAGGTGGAGCCCTTGTTAGTTAAACACGAAATCACTTTTACGGACCCCTCGATTTTTGTCAATTCTTGACTCAGATATATCGAGATAGGGAGGTTATCGAGATGTAGAAAGCTCAAATGTATGCAGATTGAAGAGACTGAGGAAACCATCGACATAGAGAGAAATATTGAGATATAGAACATCGAGATATAGAGAGTCGACCGAACATCGATGCAAAGCTTAGCTAATTTTGCGCTTTATGTCCAAAAATCTTAGGTGTATGTTTTTTCTATCAAAAGATAGGGAGCGGGACCATTTGGGCAGCACCCCTATTCCCGTCCGCAACCTTAATAACTCGACCGCGTTCCAACCGTTCCAAATTTGGGTTTTTCACGACATTTCAAAAAAGCTGTATTATGTATTCTCTGTATTTTTTGTATATGACTACTCATAGATAATGAATTTGCGACTTTTTGGACTACCAAATAACACAAATTTTGAATAAATTGCGTTGTCGTCTCGATTGTAAAAAAAACAATGCCACAGACTGATTATTATGCTAAATTTCTAATCCTATTCTTAAACATTGACTTGGATATATTAAAATCGAAAACAGCATTGACATCATTAAACATACTTACACAACTATCAAATGGATTATTGTACCCGTATGAGGTTCGGTGGCGTCTAACCGAAAGAGTAGACCTGTCGCGAAGCTGGATGGCGTGTAGGTGTATACAAATTTATGTTAGGTAGAGCCAAGATGAATACACCACTAGGTGTTCCAATCTGCCAAATTCACGATTCAGCCATCTTGGATTTTAGTATGGGAGAGCCAGCCGGTTTGTTTTCGTTTTGCACTGAAAATGAATTTTCACCCCCGCCTTCTTCTCTTCCACAAACTCAAAAGATTGAAGCACCTAGTACTGTCTTCATCTTGGGTAGGGCTATCTATGTAATTATTTTTAAGATCAAATATGAACATTCTTTGCAGTTTAATGCGTCTAAGCGCTAATGTTTCAAGGTCTATGAGCCTGCATCGACTGGCGTAGTCAGGAAGGTTCAGAGAGTCATTCCATGGGAGCTGTCGTAAAGCGTATCTGAGAAAAGAGTGTTGGACTCTTTCCATTAGGAGAGTTTGGACTGCATGGTAGAGCGACCAAACGCAAAACAACATATTCCAAAATGCTGCGGACTAAACAACAGTAAAGTGACTTGAGCGCATAAACATCTGTAAAACAACCATTGTTACGACGAATAAATCCTAGAGCAGCGAAAGCCTTTGCTGTTGTCATACTGATGTGCTCGTTAAACCTAAGCTTGCTATCTATAATTACACCTAGGTCCCGAATCGATTCAACGCGATCAAGAGAAGCTGAGTTGATAAAATATTCAAACTCTATCCTGGATTGACGACGAGAGAACGATATTACTTTGCACTTTTTTGCATTGAGCTCCATTCCGTTTTCAGTGCACCATCTTTGAAGTTCTTCGATATCGTTCTGGAGACCATGATAGTAGAGATGTGAGGATATCGTTCACAAACGGAAGATGAAAATCAAAGGTCCCAGTACACTCCCTTGTGGGATACCTGACATGATGTTAAAGTTGCGGGAGCTTGGTCCGTTGACTCTCCTAAGTGCTGTTCTTCCTGATAAATTAGAATGTCCAGTTATCCAATCTGGGAAGCCAGGGTTCTTAAGCATGTCCATCGTTAAATCGTGCGGAGCCGATGCTTTCGACAAATCGAAGTATATGGCATAAACTTGGTGACCACAATCAATTTCCGTCGAAAGGAAATTCACGTACGTCATTAGGTTTGTTGTGGTCGATCGTTGCTTGACGAAACCATGTTGAGATTCAGAGATGTCGCTGGCGCTGCGTATAGAGATTTCTGTACTAATTCCTCAAAAATTTAAGCCAGGCTGCATACAATTGAAACTCCTCTATAATTTTCTACTGCTTGATTGTTACCAGCCTTGAAAATTGGGGTGATTGAAGCTATCTTCCATGCGGCGGAAAAAGTCGGCGAACAGATTTGCCAAGTCGCTAGGAGAGTCGGCCTTGAGTCCTTTGTACGTCATTTCACCTGGAATTCGGTCATTACTCTTACGGTTACGAATGTACGACCAGAACGATCCCGGATTCTGCTTCGCTGATGCTTCCGTTCGAAGTATATAGCGTCGAAATGCAGCTTCTTGGCAACTATTGTACTGCGATTCAAGTGAACGTAGATTGAAACGATTCTCGGGTGTACGCGCTTTGAAATAACGCTTACGGGATTTCCTCATTACGTTTCGAAGGTGTTGCAACTCAGATGTCCACCACGGCTGCTTGAAAGCTAGCTGTCTTTTTCGTCGACGCGGGACGTGTTCTCGAAGCGTGAGATACAGTTTTTCATAAAACATACGTACCGAACAATCCGTGTTTGCAGCGTGAATGATGTCTGTCCAATCTATACTAGAGAGTGCGTCGGTTAGCTCAGGAAAATTACACCGGCGAAAATCGAAGCTGTTGTCGTCAATATAATCTGGGTCTTCTGCGTAATCCATGCGTCCATCTTTAACGTTAATGTGAAGAACGAAAGGCCTATGGTGGTTATCCATTTTGAGGAGGGCTGTTGGAGGCTCGACAAGTTCGATATCGTTCGGTTCATTAACAAAAGCCAAGTCAAGAATGCGACCGTTTGAGTTGGGAAGGCTGTTGAGCTGGTATAATCCTGTTGCAACTATAGACTCAACTAGGGCGATCTTCTGTTCACTCGATGCGTTGGAAGGAAGTAAGCATCGTCGAACATCCACGTTAAGTAGGGCAAATTGTAATCACCGATGATAATGATTTTATCCGTCTGATAAGCCATTTTGCAAATTTGCTGAACTGCGTCGGAATGTTGTGAGTAGAGGAGTTTGTGAGTTAGGTCGGAGGTAGATACCGCATATATATATATATATATATATATATATATATATATATATATATATATATATATATATATATATATATATCTTCTTCTTATTGGCATTACATCCCCACACTGGGACAGAGCCGCCTCGCAGCTTAGTGTTCATTAAGAACTTCCACAGTTATTAACTGCGAGGTTTCAAAGCCAGGTTACCATTTTTGCGTTCGTATAGCATGAGGCTAACACGATGATACTTTATGCCCAGGGAAGTCGAGACAATCTCCAATCCGAAAATTGCCTAGACCGGCACCGGGAATCGAACCCAGCCACCCTCAGCATGGTATTGCTTTGTAGCTGCGCGTCTTACTGCACGGCTAAGGAGGGCCCTATATATATATATATATATATATATATATATATATATATATATATATATATATATATATATATATATATCGTCATTTTCTGCAGGTTAACACGAACAGCTGTTTTGCTCCAAGTTGTCACAATCGATCAGCTCAACTGAGTGGCATTAATCCGGATTTCCGGATCTGATTGTTCTGACTGAGATTACCAATTGGTTACGTGTATTCAGCAGAAAATGTTTACACCCGTTGCTTTACGTGTCCTATTCGATTGGTAGATTGCACCTCAGACTTTCACCTTCATTGGGTTTGCAGGCGTTCTGACTAGGTGATCGACTCGGTGACCGGACTCTAAGACTGGTTTGTTCGCCCACTGCAGCGTTAAAGTTAAAGCAACCGTTCTGGAGGATTTTCTGTGCAATTGTTCCGTCACAGGGGCAAGACTGGTGGTTTCTCGGTATTTGCGAGAGTACAGCTTCCCTCTGACGATTTTGATCAGGTCCTAATGTTTAAACCATTCACAAAAGTGTCTTTTCCAACAGTGCAAACTTAAAATAATTTCATGTTTCCGTCGAATTCGTGTTACTGTACCCTGTACTTGCATTCTGCTCTCAACATTTGCAGATCACAGGATGTCATATGGATATACAAACCGCTGGAAATTTCTTTATCAGGGAACTATTTCTAAAAGTGCTATTTCGATTTATCAAACATCGTTCATGCGTTCAACTAGTCTTTAACGTATAGACTTTCGAAATGTATGGCGAACATTCTGCAGGAGTTTTTGACCAGTGGAAAAAATGAGATGTACTAGACAATCTTTTCAGTAATCATAGGTCAGCCACAATATGCACGCAGTTTAATTATTCAATTCTGAACTGTTGAACAAGACTTGGCCGGCGCTCGTTTGATCAACAGTTGAGAGCTGCGGTGAATTGATCGCACGAGAACTAGATGGTAAAATGCCACCAGCTGAGCCTGATCGACGATTTTGCACTGATTTCTAATCAACAGCTGTTCGTGTTAACCTATATATATATATATATATATATATATATATATATATATATATATATATATATATATATATATATATATATATATATATATATATATATATATATATATGTATATCGTCATTTTCTGCAGGTTAACACGAACAGCTGTTTGCTCCAAGTTGTCACAATCGATCAGCTCAACTGAGTGGCATTTTAATCCGGATTTCACTGCAATCAAGACTCCACCACCACGTTGAAGATCACTAGTAGCAGTACTGCGATCGCAACGAAAAACGGAATAGTTGACAGCAAATTCGGAATGGCTGCTACTCTGTGATTGATTAGAGCTGGTGCAAAATGCACTTCGATCCAAGTGAATAGTGGTTGAGTTTTACCATCTATTCTCGTGCACGTTTCAGCAGCTCTCAACTGTTGATCAAACGCGGCGCCGGCCAAGTCTTTACAGTCAGTTGGGATAGTGTGGTGTTATTGTTGCTACTAGAGACCAAAAATTCCTCTGCATCTCCACAATTACCACTGGAAGGAAGTTATGTTAGTTGTTACAGTACTTACAAGACTATATTGCGCTGAAATAGCTTGAGTAAGTGTTCAAATAGTTTACAGAGCGTCACGTAATAAATGAAATAGTTTGATATAAGATTAATACAAACAGGTGTTGCAGTATGTCGGTTTCATGATTCAGCCATCTTGAATTTTTGTATGGAACAGCCACCGAGTTTGTTTATGTTTTGCACTGAAAATGAATTTTCCATCCCCGCGCTAGTCTCTCCTATCTACTGTCGAAGTGAGTCAGCCCTGATATAAGAACCCTGGTTAGATAGATATAAGGCTTGTTCGCGACAAAATCTGGACACATAACTTTAAGAATAAAAATAAACTGCTGTTGGTTTATTTCGGTACGTTTTTCACTTCATATGGCTTCATTCCTTATCGATGCTTCGTATGCACGAAACTTAGTGACATTTGAATTTTCTAAGAAATAATACGTGCCGAATGTTTTGACATCCTCAGTAGAATCTGTTTCGAGCTCGTATTCTTCTGGTGGCTCATAAAATCCGTTTTTGATCCACTCTCTGATGTTTTAGATATTGTCAAACAAGCATCGACATATTTTAAAACGCTTTGAGCAGTGTTCACATGAAAACAAAATGTTTTTAGTCAGTTTCTGGATCGAGAGACCCGAATTTCAATGGCGTCTGCACACAATTCTTTCCGAACCTACAATTTCTTCGACGCCATTATTCACTACGAACTTGTAACACTTATAAGAAATATATTTTCAGAAAGTACACACATACATTCATCAATCTACGAAATATTTCACTCGTTGATGTTCTATTTCAAAAGTTATACGTGTTTAAAGGTGTCCAGATTTTGTCGCGAACAAGCCTTAACATAAAATTTTTCCAAATGAATGTTCATCTATCGCTTCATGGTTTGTAGACTTATGGAATGTGGCAAGATAACATGGAATCTGATAGCTCTCTGTAGCAACATGCGCAAAAATGATCCTGTGGAGTAAAGTATGCTGTAAAATTTGGTACAGATTTATCATATTAAAGCCAATAGTATTTATCCATAATAAATAAACGTACAACTCGTGCTGAAACAATCGTCTTTTTGCAACTACACTGGATTCTGTTTTTGCAAGATTTACATTTTCTCAATTTTCCACTCATCCTAAATGTTTAACGCATATTAATTATCATGTGATTTTTCTTTAAAATATTCAGGATTTTTTGAAACATGTTTGGAAGATTTTGGTGGTAAAATGATGCCACACGATCAAAAATACGAGCGGAAAAAAATCGTGTAACAACAGAATCCTGTGTAGTTGCACAAACTACTATTTTTTACTTTAACATGTTATACGCAACAGTCTTAGGTTTCATCACTAGTCATGAAGTTTGATACTCGGATTGGATTAATACAAATTTTTGGCCACTGTTATGGTCATCAGGGAACTTCCAGAGCCTTAATACTTAACAGCAGTAAGAACAAATTGCCCTCAAATTAATTGGTATGAAAAGTTCCAATCTGTTGTCTACGATACTTAGAGCCCTTTTGCTCTAAAGAATGATTCCGAGAAGTAGTAGTATGGATTTTATGTAGATTTAAGGTAGATTTGCTTGTTCTAATTGGAGAAATTCCATGAACTAATAACTAATAATGAACTTGATTTTTTTCACAAGGGGCATACAAGCAATGATGGTACTCATCTTGTGATGCTTCGTTAAAATTGTTGGTTGTATTTTGGTTGGATTTTTTTTCATGACCCTCTTATTTCTTATGGCGATTCCGATCATGGACCAATCGACTACAGAGTTGGATTTTTCTCGTTTCTAGTAGGTTCGACAACAGTTTTGGCAATCAACCAACCCACTCCGGAGTTGGGTGTTTCTTAATCCGATTAGGTTCTAAAGCCATTCCGATCATCTACCACTTAATCCAGAGTTGAATTTTGTTAATCCAATCAAGTCCAGTCCAGTTGTTCCTTCAAATCACGGACAGATCTACTCCAGAGATAAATTTTGCTTGATCCGAAATTATCTGATAGCGATTTCGACCATTGACCGATCTACTTCAAAGTTGGTCAAAAGCAAAATATATTTTTAAATTTACAAGACTTTGAATCGACCAGAGCTACGTAAGAATTATTTTTTTTAATTTTAAGTTTATTTATTTACTTATCGATTTCTTCGCCTTGAATTAAAAAAAACTCCTCAGAATGCTTCTTATATAACATTTCTATTTCTATTCGTAAAAACTAGTTTAAACACATTAAAATCAAAAACGAAGCTAGCACTATTAAACGATCGAAAACAGGTTTTCAGCGGGTTGTTATATCCGTATGACATCCTGTGGCGCTGAATCATAATGAGATCCCGTTCCCGCAGTTGCCGAGAAGGAGTGTAAAACATAAAATGTAGCAATGAATAGGGACACTTGTAATTATTCGCAAAATCGTCAGAGGTGGCTTTAGCGCCACTCTCGCGTACGAGAGACCACCAGTCTTGCCCCACTATTTTTGAGACAATTCCTTAGGGGAAATCCTCGAACGGTTGCTGACTGAACGCTGAATCCTGGGCGAACCAAACTACAATCCTTTGCCCCAGTTACCCTCGCAATCACTGAAACGCAAAACCTATAGAGGAATAAAAGTCTGAGGTGCAATCTACCAACGAAATAATGGAAACGTAAAGAGAACAGCAGGTTCCCATGGAACTGCTGAAATACAATCAATTGACTCTCAGAGCTTTTAATTCAACAAAATTATTATTCTACGACTTCATTCGGGTTGGGCGGAATTTCTGTACTGGCTAAGGGAAACTATTTCATGGCCATGATAACAAAAGTTTCCACGTTCCTGAGCAGGATTTTTCGGTGACCTTAGATTCCGGCGGGATGCCGAAGGCGACGGGTTTTCCGGCGGAGTGCCGAAGACGTAGGTTTCTCCGACGGGATGTCGGAACCACTGAACTGTCCGGCGGGACGACGATGGTTCGTCTTATCGTGCTGGCGACGCAGGTGCCTCGATGGCGTCAAGGTACCGGCGACTTGCCAGTGGGTGACCGTTGCTCCACACTGGCGGCTGGACGGAAGGCTTCCAATTTGAAACTGTCTAGAGCGTCCGGAATAGGGTGGTCTAACCGGTAGTACCGAAACCGGTAATACCGGTATTATCGGCCAATTTAGGATACCGAAAATACCGGTTTTAAAGACGGAAAATACCGGTATTTTCGGTATTTCAAAGTTTACTGTCAGAATCAAAAATCTCGAATAGTTTTCACCTACATATACCAACTAAACTGCATGTAATCGCATATCTGTCCCATATAAATAGGAAATCGAGCATAGATGGGAGAGATATTCGGTTACAAGTAGTAAAGACTCATCGTGCAAAAAATACAACAATTGAATGTGCGCACACTCAATCGGCGGTTGTTAGATTTTCTGACAATTCTGTATAATAATCTACTAAAACCTGTATAAGAACTCGACATATGCAAAATTGTTAGATAGCTTAGCTAAAAATCTAACGATTTCGCATATTCCTATACAGAATTGTTAGAGAATTGAACAACCGCCAGTTGGGTGCATGAATGAACCTTTGCCTAAGTAAGCATCATTGACAAAATTCACTTACAGTAGTTTTGGCCATAGTAGTTTCTTTTTTTTATTCTATATTAAAGTGATTTTTCTTATTACAAGAGTTCATCACTGAGCCATAGTAGTGTTTCTCAGACATACGTGAAAAACGCACACAAATATGTCCATTCTGAATTCGGAAAAGAATTTGAATTAGTGGCTGACCCCAAAGCACGCTGGAATAGTATGTTATCTATGCTCAAACAGATCTATGAGCTGAAGCTTTAATCCGAATCAAAATTCGGTGATGATTTTTTGGCGGGTGGAGAAATAATTTGAGCCCCCGAATCTGTTTAAGCTGCTGTGGAACTATTCTGCCGTGAATCCTGCACGATCTTTTTGCATTCTTGAATAATTCTGCCGTGAAACAATTGATCAAAAACGATTTTCTTCAAGACATCTAAAATCAAGAAAGCGGACAATAAATTGAAGCGTCTAATCATTCCTGATGCGATCGTTGAAACTGTGACAACGACTATTCCTGAGGATCGGTATGACGAAGATGCCTCTGAAGGGATTAAGGGTAAGTACTTCACATTGATTGTTGACGGTTTTGGAACCATTCGTCCAACTTCGGTTGAATCAAAGAGGGGATTCTCAGATAACATTGCCAACAAAATCCAATTGGGATTGGGAGATGAGTCACAGTATGTTAATTACTAAACCAATTGATTACTTAACTTTGGCTTTGCCCAGCTCAACAAACAATGCATTGAACGGGAATATTATTGTTTGAAAAAAATAATGAAACAGTTATGTGTTACTTCTTTGCCATAGGGGAATCAGAGTTAAACAGGTCCTTGCCGTTATCTGCGGTCTACGAAACCCAGCGCAATCGATTCGTTGGAAGTTTTTACGTAAGAACACCTTTGTTTTATCCCTCGCACTTGTTTGCGATTTGAAAAAATAATTAAGGGTAACTATTGTTGAATAATTCCAACTGTGCAATGATTTGAACATTCGAAGTTTTTCAACAAGTATTGTTTTTCATCCAAAAGTCCAAATCAAAAGTTTATCATTTAATACCTGAAATTTTCACAAAAACCGGTATTTTATCGGTATTATCGGTATTGATTTCACCAAATACCGAATACCGGCTTTTGTCAAAAATGACAAATACCGACCACCCTAGTCCGGAATAACCGTTCCCTCCCACTTTCCCTTACGACCCGGATTCACGTACCTTTCCGATTCACCGAGCAAGGACTAAAAGAAACCGCGTACTCTTGTTCGCGCGTTCGAAACCTTTCCACCGGGGGTTGTAACGTAATGGTGGTCTCAACAACAGTTTTGGCGACTGGGTTTCGCTCGACTAACTAGCGAACTTCACTCCCCACCGTTTGACTATCACGAATGGCTCTGAAAGTCAATTGATTTTGTTTCAGCAGTTCCGTGGTAGATTGCTTCCGTTATTCCGTTGGTAGATTGCACCTCAGACTTCTATTTCTATATTGGTTTTGCGTTTCAGTTGATTTTGGGTAATTTTGAATATTCAGCCAGCAACCGTTCGAGGATTTTCCTTGAGGAATTGTCCCAAAACTTATCGGGCAAGTCAACAGACTGGTGGTCTTTCGTACGCGAGAGTGGCGCCAAAGCTACCAAAGTTTAATAGCTCCCTAAGACGATTTTTCGAATGGATGAAACACCGTTGACCCCTTTTTAATTCTGATAGTTTGTGTTACGTAGCATGGGGACCACACACATACTGCATACTTCAAGATACTTCGAACCGTTGAACAGTACAGCGCTTTGAGCGCATAGATGTCTGTGAAGTCCTTTGTATTGTGGCGAATGGAACCCAATGCAGCAAATGCTTTTTCAGTTGTCATGCTGATGTGCTCATTTGAAGCGAAGCTTGTTATCAATGGTCACCCCCAAGTCGCGAATCAGTTCCACACGTTCTAATTGAGTGGAACCTATCATATACCGATTTTCGATACCCTTGATTCGACAAGAGAACGATATGGTTTTGCATTTGCTTATGTTGAGGGCCATTCCATTTTCTGAACACCACAGTTGGAGTTCGTTTATGTCGGCCTGAAGCATACAACAATCAAGATGCGATAAAATTACTTTGAATATTTTTAGGTCTTCAGCATAGAGTAACTGGCCAGATTTTAGTAGATTAGAGGTCCAAGTACGCTTCCTTGCGAGACACCGGACGTAATGGTGAATATCCGTTAACGGGAGCTATTTAATCTGACAAATGCCTTTCTTCCGCTTAGGTATGAGTGCAGCCATTGCGTTATCCAGTCGAGAAACCCCATATATTTGAATTTCTGAATAGCGAGCCCGTGGGGGACTTTGTCGAAGGCCTTAGAGAAGTCAAAATATATTGCGTCTACTTGATGTCGAGCTTCGATCTCTTTTGAAATAAAACTCACATACTTCGTCGATAGCTTTTTAACAAAACGCGATTTTTGAATGTCAAGTCTGTGGAAACGGCATTTCTTGATTAACATTTGAAAAGGGCGTAACAGCCAAAATTTATTCCTTCTGATTCTTTGTCAAGATACATAGCTATGTATGTAGACAAAGCAGCAGAAGAAGTAAATTTTGGCTGTTACGCCCATTTCAAATGTTGGTCTAAATTTGATAGCTTACGATTGCGTACGAACGACCAAAAAGAGGACGGATTAATTTTAGCAGCTTCTTGACGTTCGGTGTAGGTTGATTTGATTCTATTGAGCGGAGACTGTTTGAGTTGTATGCAGTTCGTGTACGAAAGAAACGTTTGCGAGCTTGGGGAAGATCCATAAAGTACGTTACGCAAAATTTGGTGATTTTCAACCACTCCCTCCTCCCTTCGTCACACTTTTACTCCTTATACTGCTTGCTTATATTTAGCCACTCTTAATATTGTTTAATCATGCTTGAACACATGTTGAACATATGCACAAATCGAGTTTCAGACATAGTAAGAACTATTCATCAATTGTAGTCCACAGCCGACTATGAATGTGTCTGGCACTCCCTAGTAACATTTTTGTTTTATATTGGTTCTATAACACTTTTGTAGGGTAAGTTTTAATCTTCAAGAGCGTTATAAAACTCAGCTGAGGCTGACGACGAAGAAAGGTGCCCTCCATCAAAATATTTGATTATTTTCAACTCTTGTGCAGCATCAATGCTTCCGCTAATCTAAAGCCAGCCTTATCTAAGTAGGAAATTATTCAAACGCTTCCCTTGTGCTTAGCAATAATACAGCGAAGGACACCTTGATGGATCACCCAATTTTTAAGTTATTGTTAACATTTAGGGTGATGGTCTTAAGTTTGAATCGATAGTACTTTGCTTATTGGTTGCTCATCTTTTTCTGTACACTCATGTTTAAAAGTTGTGCATGTCGTAATGCAGAAAAAAGCCGGTTCAATAAACTTGATTTCGGAATCAAGATGTTGAAACCCCAAACGCAATCAGAATCAGCATGTGTCGGAATTATGGTGCCAATACATGGGCAAAACCAATTGCAGCTAGAAAAGTGTGGCCGATGGCAGCTTTACAGCCATAGCTGAGAAATGTGATAAAAGCTATTTCCAGAGTTTTCAATAGACGATACCTATCCTATTGATTCTTTTATTCAACTCTCAAAAGTTGTTTTTATCAATAACTATCGATCTTTATTAGATCTAACTTTGAGTCCAACCAGAGTTTTATGAAACTACTCCAACGAACATTCATTTTTTTTTATTTATTTCATTCTTTATTTGTTTATATTATTCATTTTCGTGGTTATCAATCCCTGAATCCATGTTGAAAATATCACCATTCGCACTATGGCGAGGAGACACAATTATCTACGAAATCCTTGAGCGATTATCATCAGGCTGAATCTTCCCCGGAGGCGTTATCTAATATCTCACATGGAAACAGTAAAATAGTGTTTTTCGACTTTCGACAGTGACAGTCGCACAAAACACCAGGCATAAATTAGCTTTTTGTGTGCTTGGAAAATTGTAATTTATTACGATAAATAAATGAGCCCTGTATTCCTCGCCGTCCCCAACATCGAGCGCCTGCTTTCTCTTGTTTGCGATTCAGTCAAGCAGGCAATCAGAGCTGCTGTTGGCGCGTGGGACTCAGCCCGGAAGAAGGTGAATGGAAAATGAAAGCTTTTCTTGTCGGTTTTGCCTTTGCCGTATAATGCTTTTCGGTATAGGTGCCACTCTGCACATCGCCATTCGTTCGGTGCGTCGCCTTCCTTATTCATCAGTGTCTGCCCTGCGATTTGGGGAACGCGTGGAGAACAATTGAAAATCCCTCACCGACTGACTGCGACTCGACTGGTTCTTCTTCGCCGCTCGTCGAGGCTGGGGGCGGTTGAATAATTGATGTGTGAACCGGGAGTGGGGCGGCTAAGCCCGAAAGAAATTGAAATGAATAAAACAGGAACAGGCGCGTAAGCACTTTGACGTATGACTGGTGCTGCCGAGTGCCGTCTGACGACTCGTTGAAGTTGAGGGCATAGCCTCGCTTGGATACAGGTAGGCAAGTTTGAACGCAAGATTTTCACAGATTCATTAGCAATGCTGTCACGGGTGGATGTTTCCAAATGTGGGTGGTATTATCTGGGGAAATTTGCTGATGAGCCTTGAATAGCTTCTGTGTGTGTGTGCCGTGAATTCTCGCTTAACTTTTCAAAAGGACCTAAGTAACATTTTTTTCATGATTTAATTTGAATAGCGCAATCAACAGAAAAACATGAAAGCTTTTGATTGCAGTACTCAAATTAATTCATGAAAAAAATGTTACTTAGGTCCTTTTGAAAAGTTGAGCGAGAATTGTTCTGTCTTCCGATTATGAGTGGTACGAAATGTTGACATGTTCAGCCATAGTTTTCATTCTCACCATTATTGGTAAGTCGAAAAAAAATCCATGCTCAACGCTACTTCAATAAACATTTGCAGCTTTAAAAGTTATCGAAAGAACATTTCGGCACCAACATTTCAAAAGGGCGAAACTGCTTTGGTAAACAAAAGCTTCTCACCACCAGCAATGGCTAATTTGAACCCAACCACGCAATGCAACACCACTGATGGAAGCAGTGAATCCTCTTCTTTCATTAAATGGCACTGGATTGCATAGGTGGCCCAAATTAGCACAGTTTTGCCTTTTTGAAATGCTGGTGCCGAATTATTAAAATAAATGCCATGGTAAGAGAAGACAATTTTTGTCGCTCAGATCTTGGTTTCAATAATCATTTACGATCAAGTAGATTGAAAATTTTAAAAACTGATAAATTTGTCTCAGACAGTCAAAATTCATTAAAATATCATAAGCACACAAATAGAATCTTTGATAATTCGATTGATTTGAAGTGTCTTCTGGAAAAAATATGCATCATTGACATCCAGGTCTGGTTTTGAAATTTTTTTATACCTTCTACAAAACACAATAATAACGTGAAAGGCAATTCCAAAGCTACTTTAGATCACTCTATTTTTAGAAAAAAGAAAGATAACCCTCGAAAAAGAAACCAGCACAACTTCTTTTATTCAAAACTCAGACATTTGATAGGATTCAAATAACCCCCGCTTAACGGATATATTTATTATCGTTTCGCATCTCAATTTGCCTTTAATCTCGAAAACATCTTTTTGAGAAGTCCGCCCACCATTAGAGAGTATCAACCAGCATCAAAGTTTTGTCGGTCTCATCTGTTGAAAGCTAAGTTGAAGTTGGTCTCGTTTCAAAGGGAGACTGGAAAAGCGAACGGCAAGATATTGACAGCCCCTCTCCGTAGACCTCATATCTTGATCCCTTCTTATACCAAACGAGCTGCTGCTGCCAGTCAGCCTATAGATGGGAAAGCCGCTTATGTAGAGCGAATCTCAAGAAAGAGACAAGCAGCAAACACCCAATCCATGGCTGCTTAAGGATTTAAAACCAATATCTTTGCAGCACGGCAAGAAATCGATTCGCATATTCGCAGCCACATGTCTTCAGTGCTGTGAGTAATCCATCCTGCTTAGCAACACGCATTACGGAGGATTCAGTTTGATATATTCTGAATGGCCGGTCAGAGGAGGTATCGGGGCGCTGCTACGTAGAGGAATGTTCTTTTTATTCAGTGCAAATTCCGATTTGTGAAAGAAAATTGGATCCTTAGGAAGAGAACGACTCGCACACTCTTTCGGGAGCCAGACGCAGAAGACCCAATAGCTAAGAAATGTGACTGTGGAAGACACTTTTGCTTTCCGGAGCAGCACTTTGGTTTGCATTTGTGCCAAGTCTAAGCCGAAGCCACGTCCGGAGTCTCGTGCATGCATGTGTCGTCCCATATTGGAAGCAACAACTTGCATCATTCGGGCTTTTAATGATGGTGTCAATGTTTTGCTGAATTTATTTCGACATCGGATTCTAAATCAACATCCACTTCCTGGAGAGCAGCTAACAAGAAGCTGCTTGCTTTCCACTCTACCGGGTTGGGAACTGGTCCAAAGCCGGCAAAATAAGGGTAACGAAGGCTTTTGTTTATTGACGTTTCATTTTCTTACGCAAATAAATGGAAAAACCATGTGAACCAGCTTTCGGAAGCACGGGCATCGAGATCTCGACAGGCAGCCAGGCTTTCCTTCTGGTTCGGTGTTTGAATTCTGGCTTTTTCCACCCTAAGCCTTCACGCCGGTTTGCCTGCTTATTTTCCAGTGAGATGACTTTCGGTTTCTATTAGGTTGCAAATTTTCCCTGCAAAAAATTTCCATATGCTACCGCATAGGCAGAATGGTGGAGGAAGTTCCATCTGTTTTGTTGCTGTTACGGATGTTTGTTAGCAAAACGAGACCCTGTGTGTGTGGAAAACCATGGAACTGGAATGAGTTTCAAGAATATTGTTACATTTATCGGGTATGGAGGAAAAAACCATCGGCGTAATTTCCCAAGGGAGTTTATAGTTTTCTCAAATAGAACGACTTAGAGGATAAAATCTGATGCTGACTGGACTTTTTGATTGAATAAGGATTAAGTGATTCGGCGTTTCGACATGGTATTCAATTTAAATAAAATAAAATTTCTTTCAGTGAGAGAAGAGTAATCGTTCGTGCTCATTGATTCGGCTTATTCGTTTAACCGTTCAGCAGTTTGGCAGTAAGGAGCAGTTATAGTTGAGTATATTGGTCCTTTTTGGATCTGGCGTGTTTTGGAGCATAGTATTATCGGTACAGATATGTTCCGATTTTATCACGTTCCGATTTTGTCACGCTCCGATTTTATCACGCTCCGATTTCGTCAACAAAATTATTCCGTTTTTATCAACAAGAAAATTCAATCATTTTTTTTAGAGATTTAGCTTTTAAAATTAAATAACTTGGGTTAGTGTCTGGCCAAATGTTGTATTTATAGTATTTCAAGCACTAGCATTAGCATTAGCATTAGCATTGTTACGGTGTAATTCGTGGATTGGACACTAGTGATACTCATGTTTTACTTTTGAGATCCTTATCTAGAATGCTATCAGAAATCAAGAAGAGGAGTGGCCCTTGATTCTAGTCTTAAACAAAAATAAAAAAAAAGCATGAGGATTACTACTCCCGGCCACGGCCATCTTAACCGTGACTAGAGAGAGGAAGGAAGGCTTGATGTGGTATTTACTTAACGAGAGGCCACCGACTTAGCGACACCCTTATAAGTATCATGGAGTTGGATGAGGAAGGTATTCGTTGAGTCAGGATTTTCTGTAGCTGTAACCGTGGTAGATCTTACCCCGTAACACACCACGTAAAGGTGTCTACCCAGCATTACGGGTCTATTTATAGTATTTCAAGCACTAGCGGTAAAAAGTCGTAACTAACAAGACAAGGTTTCTCTTTACCGACTTCTTCCCATCGAAATAAAAGAGACAAGATGCGGGTTTGTTTGCACTTTATTACTTCAGGACGAAGGATTACATTGTAATCTGGCGTTCTGATATAACCGAAAAATTGTTGAGAAACTTTTTCGGATGTTCTAGGCCGTCAAAACTGTTCTGGAGTACATATCCTCGAGTGCATTAGGATCTCCATCAACATCTTTTAAGCTGGGATTTATGTCCAAAAATATCTATGTGATCATAAGACATAAATTGATCGAGTTTTGAATAAACCTAAAACTATTTCAGGGTCTCCAAAATGCCCTGAAGTTCAGAACATGTGATATACCCGATCAACCAAGCCTTGAACGGCGTATTCGTGCATCGTTGAACATCTTAGCAGGTACATTGAGCCGATAATATTTCACTCATTACTTTTACACGCAACTATAGGCCTTTTATGTTTCTCCAAAGCATCCTTGAGTTCAAATCAGTTCAGAACATGTGATCTACCCGATCAACCAAGCCCTGGATGATGTTTCCATGCATCGTTGAACATCCCAGCAGATCCATTTAGCCGCTAGTATTTCACTCATTGTTTTTACAAGCGGTTACAGGCCTTTTCGGTTGTTCAAAACGTCCTTGAGTTCAGAACATGTGATCTAGTTACTCAACCAAGTGCTTAAAGATGTACCTGTGTATACTAGCGGATTGCGAGTTATTTGACTATGCGCCCAATTTGGGAATCTCGAGCTCGTTCAGTAGCCGCTAGGTTGCGAAGGCCGACGGAGGTCCTTCGTAGCTTAGTTGGTTAAAGCACCAGTCTAGCGTACTGTAGGGTCATGGGTTCGAGTCCCATCGAAGGGAAAGTGGTTACCTCCAATACATTTTCAAAATCAATATCTTCCACATAACGTACATATTCACATATGAGTTTTCACAACATTGTAAATTAATGTCCAAGTTGGGTGGGATAATCCCCGGAAATAGGCAATTAACTTTGATCGAACCTTTATTTTGGTGTTTTTTTTATCCTAAAAATAAGTTCAATACCAAAAAAAGGGAGAGGGGAGTAGTGAGGTAAAAGATGGGATTCAAGATTGCCGGTGATTTTCATTTGGCGGCGAAAAGTCGGCCCCAAAGAACCTTCATGTCGGTGGCCAACGAGTTCCTTAGCCATTTTGTTGGACCACACGCGGTGTAAATAGAAGAACCAAAATTACGGAGGAGAAGGTGCAATAGGGTCTGTAGGGTTCGCCCACGCCTGTTGGCTCCCTATCCAATGAGTTCCCGTTTCGTTTGCGAACACTAAGGTCATTCCCGAGAAGCAGAACGATTAATATCAACCCTAAATCCGTCCGGGAAATACCCAACTAACGTGTGAAATTATTCCATCGAGCCCAACATATCGCGGCCAGCCCAAGGCATCGTGAGTGGCTCAATCCAGCGTAGGGTGGTCTAACTGGTAGTACCGAAACCGGTAATACAGGTATTACTGGCCAATTTTCAGTACCGACAATACCGGTATTAGAGATGGAAAATACCGGTGTTTTCGGTATTACAAATTTTGCTGTCAATATAAAAAATATACATTCACATATATCAGCTAAAGACTCACCGTATAGACATCACTTACAACAATTGTATGCGCGAGTTCGCGATTCCGGGACCGGGATTTCTTTTTGAAAAAGAACCGCACTCGTTGCTACACTAATTAAGACTAACTTTATTTGCTATCTGAATGCCACACTTCACTTTCTGCATGCTCAGCGCCTTGTGCTGCTGGGTGCCAAGTCCGATCGGTTGCCCTCGTTGCCAATCGATCGAACTGTTGATGGTGCATCGCCTGTTCTGTTGCCGGTTGACCCATGCTGCTGACGTCGGTTGCGCCGGGGATGGAATTTGACCAAGTCCGGCTGGCAACGCCGTTAACTCGCCCCTTCTTAGTGATGAACCTCCAGGGGCATGGTATCCGTTAGTGAAAACGTTTTGAAGTTTTCGATGTTTTTCCTAGGTTCCGGGATTGTATGATGATCGTTGATGCTTGGTATGGTTTCCAATTTTATGTTAGTTATTCTGTGGGAGAAAATGCTGAAGAGAATAACGAAACCAATTATGATAGGGAGGAGGGTTATTCCTCCGAACAGTGACCAATGTGGAAAGTGTAGGCTGTTGTTGAACAGACGAAGTAGATCCAAATCCTTTCGAGTTTCTGCTTGAAGTTTATGGAGATGTTCCATACTGAGATTTAGTACATCCCCATTTTTGGTAATGGTTATTCCATCTAGAGAAAGGTTGATGGGTTGTCCAGTTATGTTTTTCGGTTTGCTAGTGTACGAAACATTATTGATTCGTATTGTACAGTTTTCGAATTGAATCAAATATGATCCAAAGAGAATCCTCTCGATTGCGATTGCGGTACTGTCAGATGACAGTGTGAAATTGTTTGCAGTATTGACAAGTATATGATTCATGTCAAGAGATACAACTTCCTGTTGAACGGGGTTTGATGTGTAATTGCACATAGCTGGTTTACCGTCTAAGAGACGTGGTATGCAACTGGAATCGGCTACTTCGATATCTTCAATATGGTAGATGGTTGGTTCCAAGATGAATATAGTAGTCTAGTGGTGTATTCATCTTGGTTGGTTCTATTGTCTTAACGACGAACTTCTCAGTTTGATGAACCAGGAAAAACTTCTTTGTTGAATGAATTTGCTGTTGATGATGAAAGATAGGGTGTACGTGGATTTTGCGGAAAATTCGGGGGTCTAGTTTGGGCAACTTGATGAATAGTACGATCTCCTGGGTGTTCGTGGCAATTGATGTTTTGGCATAGTTGACGACTTCTGATGATGAGTGAATTGTGACATTTTCCTTTTCTAAATCCTTCCTAAACATTTCTATCTCATTTTTGGTCAAGATTTTCTCATTTAAAATTCCTAATTTAGCTAACACGATTGTGTCAATTATGTTTTCTATTTTTTCATAAAAGTTTTAAGGATTAAAAAGAATATTAATTGAATATAATTCTGACGATTGTGATCTAAACGACTGAATGGATTCTTTGGTTTTAAATACAGATTCCTTTAATTGTAAAGTCATTTCGCTATTAATTTTAACTTGTTTGTTATTGTTATAAATGAGGTCATTGATACTTGAATTAATTAATTTCAAATCATTCGCGTCGGGTGTTCCGGCTATGAATTTCCAAACGGTACCTACGGCATCCCATCTTTTCTATCTTTTAGAGGGTAGAATGTTTCCTAAAGCAGTATTAATTTCATCAAATTTCTGTTATATAATTCCTGAGAACTGATTGCTTTCAATTTCGTCGAATCTATTCCTGAGCTCTACAATATGAGTTTTTAACATGTCGATACTGAAATGATGAACATAGTGATATGATTGGTACTGGATCCTACTGATGTCATGATCAAAGATGAAAATTGGTTGGTCGAGTTTTTGCATGTGTAGTGTCCATGCTTGAGTCAGCAGTGTCGAAAGTCTGGAAAAGATGAAAGGTAGTTGGTTCAGTCAGTGGTAATTTTTTTCTGAATTGTATGTCATTCTTATGAACTCGTCTACCGTCGGCTGTTTTAATTGTGCTTTTGTTGACCTTCGCTATTTGTATCTTTTTATATCGTGGTGTTGTCTTTACTCTACGTCTAGTCTTTTCGTATGCGTCAATTCCTGTCTCAATTGTGGTGTGTTTGGTTTTTTTGTTGTGTCGTTTCAAATCTTTAGTCTGGGTCGTCGATAGGTTTTTGTGTACCGTTTCTATTGTATGGGAGCTTTGGGAGCTGGGGATTACTATTTCATATGGGGTATATTTTGTGGATGAGTGGATAGTGTTGTTGTATTTTATGACAGAGATCTCCATTACTTGTTCTGTGCTTTTTCCGGGGTTTTCCGCCTCTGTAATTCGATAAATTTCCAAGACGGTGGAATGGAAATGTTCTACGATTCCATTCATTTCGCTACGACCCGTAGCTACAATAAGTTCTGTATCTGCATAAATCCGGACACCTTTAAATCACTGTAACTTTTGAAATATTGCACGTGGAAGTGAAAAATTTCACTGTGGTGTAGCTACATTCCATCTTTAGTGTTCAAGATGGCGACGAATGAAAAACACAAATCCTAAGGCAAATCCTGATTTGTCAATACGGAGACTTGCAAATAAATTAAATTTAGTTAAATCCACTGTTCACGATGTACTCAAATCATTTTCGGAACGTTTGACAGTTGAGAGGAAACCGAGAAGTGATAAAAACGTTGGGCGTGCTGATCCTGTCATGGACCGGAAGGTGAAGAGGATATTGAAAAAAAAACCCAAAATCTCTCTGTTCGAACAGTGGCTAGTAAAAAAGGGATGTCGCCTGGTTTTGTTCAAAAATCAAAACAGCGTTCGGGGCTGAAGTCGTATAAAGTGAAGACAGTTCCAAATCGCAACGACAAACAGAACTTGGCAGCAAAATCACGGGCTCGACGATTGTACTGCGAATACTTGACGAAGTTTACATGCGTTGTTATGGGCGATGAAACTTATGTCCTTGAGGATTTCAAGCAGCTGCCAGGGCTGGCTTTCTATTCTGCTATGGCCAGAAATGCTACAGCTGAGCATTTTAGGACGAAGAAGGCATCGAAATTTTCCAAAAAGTACCTTGTGTGGCAAGTAATTTGCATGTGTGGTAAAAAGAGTAAATCTTTCGTCACAGTAGGCACAATCTGTTGACGAAAGATTTACCAAAAAGAGAGATATTGGGCTCTGATGAAGCGGAAACTTTCTGGAAAGAACGAAGGAATCAAAGATATCAAACACTTCAAATTTGGACAAAGACGGCTACCACGATATCTGAAGAGTCTGTACAAACCCTTATGGATGGAGTTAAGCGCAAAGTTCGAAATTTTTATATAAATACCGAATAACTATATTATGTCTTCGTGAATTGCTAAATCATATCCCATAAATCTGAAATAAACAAGTACAACTGAAATATAATGCGAAATTTATGTTTTATGTATGTTTTGAGGTGTCCGGATTATTGTAGATACAGACCTTAATAGGGTGTAATTTGGTAGTGTTGTAAAAATTCGCTAATTCTCCGGTCATAAATGCTTTCTCTTGGTCCATTACCAATGTTTCCGGGAATTTGAATTTCGATAACACTTCTTTAACTGCCGGGATAAGATCTATAGCAGCTCTAGATTCGATTTGACGAACTTGGGCATATTTTGAGAATTTATCGACATATGTTAAGTATTGGAGATTGTCCATGAAGAGAATGTCAATATGAGCGATTTGAAAAGGTTGAGTAGGTATGGGAATTTTTTGGATAGAAAAATGGATTGGATTTCTGTCATATTTGTTCTCATGACAGATTTGACAGTTCGTCACAAAATCGTGCAGTTTTTGAGAAAGTTTTGGAAAATAAAACTTCCTTAAAATCCGCAATTTATTTTCTTCTGCACCTCTATGGGCGCGGTGGTGCTCTTTACGTAGGGGAGAACGGTCCAAAATGCACCCCTTAAGCTTTTTCGATGTTTTCGCCCATATAAACAAAAATACCCAACGATTTCAACGTATGAATTTAAAATTTACAAACCCAGCTACATTTCACAATGATCTCCTATTCAAAACAATAAGGTTTTCGTGACTTTCTAACGCATTTAAAATATGTTTTAAAAATAGGCCTGGGGCAAAACGCACGAATTGTGGTCTAAAATGACTCATTTGCATGCAAAATGATGGTGAACGCATGGTTGTTTGTTTTTTCTTAATGCATTGAGCTAAAATCTTACGGATGTGGTGGAAGAATAGCAAATCGTTAATTTTAAGTGAATATGAAGGGATTTAGCTTAATTTTTCCAATGGAGCTCAGTGATGGATAACTAATTATGAATTGTTATGGTAATATTCGTTCATAAATGTACTACAACAGATTATATTAGTGATTTTATGAGTGAGGCCATTTTGCCCCAGGGGTGCATTTTGGACCATTCTCCCCTATGACTTCCCATTGCTCATCTTCCTGTTGAATGTCATGTAGTTGATATTGGGCAAAACGGACTTTTAAAGATTTTTTTTCGATCGTTAAAATTCCGTTAAGCTTGCTTGGATCAAGGTAGCTTTTTAAAACCTGTAAAAGAGAGGGTTCGTTAATTTCGGGTATTATTCTTGTAAATTTCTCAAATAGCTTTTCCGTAGTGATCTGACTAGGTCCTTGCTTTAGAATTAATTGATGTCGAAAGACATTTATAGGGAATTTAGTCGATTTAATGTAGAAATGATCGCGGTCATTGAACAGACTATCCGGCTGAGAGCATCCGCAACTACGTTGCTTTTGCCAGGTTTATATTCAATAGAATAGTCATGTTCTTCGAGATACGCTTTCCAACGTTTCAGTTTCGCATTGGTATTTTTGGCGGAGAGAGAAAATGTTAAGGGTTGGTGATCAGTGAGAATTTTGAATTTACAGCCGTATAAATAATTCCTAAATGTTTGCAAGGCCCAATAAATAGCTAACATTTCTTTCTCTGGCACAGAGAAGCCTTCCTCTGACTTCGAGAGAGTTTTTGAAGCAAAATGAATGGGTTTATCTTTACCCATTTCGCCTTGCGACAAGACAGCTCCGATGGCATAGTCCGATGCGTCTGTCGTGAATATGAATGCTTTGCTATAGTCAGGGTAGATCAAAATGTCCGATGAAGATAAAATACTTCTCATCTTCCGAAAGCAAGATTTTTCCGATTCGTTTAAATTCACCTATAAGACGTGCATCCCTCCCCTCTCAGAAGGCTTGTAAGGGGTTTTGCAATTTACATATTAATTTCGTTTTTTGTCCCATTAATCTTTCAAAAATAAGGGGGTGGAAAATAAAAAAACAAATGAATAAATTGATAAAATCGAAAAACTCAATGTTTTCTTATACAATTGTCTATGAAAGCCCGAAATTTTATAAATTTTTCGGTGAAAATTTAAAATTCCCCCTCAAATAATTGAATTTGACCACGAAATTTTGTGGGGGCGGAGACAGAAGAAGATAATAAAATTTGTTCCGGCCTTATCAAATGAAGCCACAGAAATTGCCGCCAACTTATACGGTTCTCTCAAAGAACGAATTCATGAGAGACGGTCAGAATACGCCGATCTTTTTGCTTTTTTTAAATTATCTTGGCGTAAAGAAATTAATCAAAAACGATTTTTACATTTTCTTTTTTACGAGATCTCTAAGCGTCTAGTAATTCCAGAGGTTGAAGAGACAGCTGCAGAGCAAAATACTTGCGTTGCCGATGGCAACTACGTTGACACCTGGGTTCTTGAAAGCAATCCGTAAATAAATATCCTAATATTAATCTAAAGGGATTAAGGGCCTGTACTTAACACTGATTTTTGATGCGCTTGGCACCATTTATCCTACTTCGGTTGAACCAGAGAGAACATTTTCAGAATCTGGCAACAAAATCCGAGGCAGATTGAGAGATGAATCACTCAGTTTCACTTTGGCCAGCTTTATATTTCTGAAATTTTCGCAAATATCGGTATTTTACGGTATTTGTCAAAAATCGCCAATACCGACCACCCTAATCCAGCGTGGCGAACCTTAAACCAACGTGGCCAAACTCAAGGCAGCCGGAGCAACTACGAGTCAGCAAGGTGAACCCCAGTGCATCGTGGTGAACCGATCCGCATGGGGCCTCTAATACAGCGTGGTCAACCCGGAACCAGTGTGTCCGAACCACAAACCAGTGTGGAAAACCCTTAACCAGCGTCGAAAACTCAATAGTGATCGCCATCAAATCCACCACACCCAAGACCATCTTCGCCAATATAAGTGCTTTTGCGTTCCTTCCTACAAATCTACCTCTCAAACCGTATTATTGGGCACATAAAAATATAAAAAAAGTGATTTTTATCAAATGTTTTATCAAATGAATCAGCTGTCGATGGAAATTTCGTAGAGTACACGGTCATCACTCTAACTTTCACCTACTCAGTGACTGAGTAAAATTGTATTGCCATTTCTTTTCTTCCAACGAAAATTTTACTCTATTTCCGTCAAAACCAGGATTACTCATAGTTTTGAGTTGTCCTGCTTTTGACGGAAATTGAGTAAAATTTCCATGGGATAGAAAGAGAGAGTAATACATTTTTTCTCAGTAACTGAGTAAGAGAAAGTTAGCGTGATGTTACTAATCAAAACACAGCTGCCATTGCACTATTGGGCCTCCGCATACAAACAAAAATATTTTCCTCCTTTTTTCGAGCTTATAAGATGTTTTTAATGCTGTCACAACAGGAAAATGTTGTTAAATATAAATTCCAGTCATTTTGCGACTAACTTTTGAAAAGGGCTTAAAATGTTGACTCTTTCATCAATAATGTATATAAATTTCCAAACGACGAGAAGCTAAGACAATAGTTTTCTACAAAAATAGATCTGCGTTATCACTTTTGGCAAATTTATATTTTTTGGCAGTTCATTGCTTTTCAAAAACTTTCATTATAAATAAAAAAAAATTAATACTCCTTGGATAATTAGTCAACCCCACCCTTTTGAACTTTCTGCAATGTAGTCCGAAAGATTGTCTAAAAACTATTCTAGATAAGTTTCTAGGTTGTCGATTTTGGTTTATTGATTGATTATTGATAATATTTTAATAATTTTGATTTGATATGATTATTTGATTATTATGATCAAGATTTTAGATTTTTTTTAAAGAAATTAGATTTTGATTGAATACTTCTAACAGTAACACAAGGTGATTGAAGGGCTTAAACATTGAACAAAGAAGAAATTATTCGAAGGAATATCGATTCATTCTTTCTTTTTGAATTGAAACACTTGAATAGATTGAATGGCTAATCTTCAATAACCATCCACTGCACCGGCGACAGTTGCCATTATGTCAATTCAACTTCTCATCCATTCTAAGTTTTTGTCAACTAAAATTTCACCCCCGTATGACTCTCTGTATCGTTGGACTTCCACGTCCGCCTACCGAGCGATATCTCGATGTCTGCCAGCACTTCAACCGGTGCAGACCGGAGAACTTAGACAAAAGATGTCATTTAATCAATAATAAATTATTTCGCTCCAAGTACGGTCCAACTTTTTCGGCAGGCATTCTCCGCCTGTCGTTCGCCAGTCCCGGAGTCCGATTGGGACCAAGAAGCACCGGCAAGTGAGTTCCCGAGTCAGTCAGAGCAGCTGGCTGGATGTGTTCATTTACGAATTGGCCTGGAAAAACTTTGGCTTCCACAATCTTGGTGGCACGGCAAGAGCGGGGCACGACAAGCTGCCAACCTCAGTCTGATCCTTGGGTTTTTGGTTGTCCCCATTTCCTCGGGATCGCTGCACTGCTCGACATGAGCGTTTTGTCTTACCGAAGGTCGATTCCATCAACAAACTTAAGCCCGGGGAAGACATACAGGACCCAGCTCGGGGAGAAAGATGAGTGTCGTACGGGGACAGCCTTTCATTTTAATTCCATAATTAATGCTTCTCTATCATCATCTCTAGCTGCTGGATGGCTGTCAACAGAAAAAGAGGGTAAGGTGACTAGAAATGGGCAGCCGGCTATCCGCTTTGGTGGTCGACAAAGAACAACTTCTTCTCTGTCGTTCCGCTTGAAATGACAAATCTTGGTCTTTGGCACTACACTCTTGCGAAATTGGGCTGATGCAAGGCCGAAGAGCACACCGTACATATGTTTTCAGTCCCTCGGTTACGGTAGGAAGAGGACTTTTATGTGACGTGATAGGATGGCCTCCTGCCGAAAAAGCTGCTACCGAGCACAAAAGATTTGGCCAACTTTCGAACATTTATTGTCGGTGTAGTTCATGTGAGAACGAACGACGACGCCGAGTTAACCGGAGCTGGAGCGGAGGCGAAAGAGCGAGTGTGTACTTTGTCGAGGGCAAATAAGTTCAAACATGAATAAAATGTTAGAGGATGATATTTGTTCTTTTGGCCTCGGCTGGGAAGAGCTGAGCTGCGATGACTTCTCTGGAAGCTCTCTGGGCAAACGGGCGGCCGAAAAGTCTATATGATGTAGGGCTCGTGACTTTCTTGTGAAACATAACCTGTTTATTGAGGTTTTTCGTGCAATGTTTCTATACCGAAGGGGATGTCACACGAGATATGCCCGCGGGAGACAGGAGTGACTTTCATAAATCTTAAATTCAGAGAAATGTAAATATTTTCCACATTACCTTTCGGAACTTTCATTCTGCCAAAATTGGATTATAATCATGAATTAATTATTATATTATTTGCTGAGAAAGACACTGCTGTTGAATTTGATTGCACCAGAAGTAGGTTGTCAAGTTTCCTAGTGTTTTGTAAATGTGTTGATGTAAACGCAATGGCTCAACTGATACACACAACCATATTCGACCCAAAATGGAATTTTTGGCCAATGCCCTTTTCTTCCAAACAACCATGTTTACACCAATTATATCCCACAGCTTAAAGCATTGTAGCTTCTAAGATTAAAAGGTTATAAGCTTCCATATTCGACGGTATCTGAAACAACAACACATTTATCACTTATTGCCCATCTATCATATGAGACACCGTTCTCGTATCGCGATGGTTCATGACTCATTTCAAGGAGAATGAATTTTTCTTTGAGAAAACACACCTCCGGTTGAAAACCTCTCGTACAGAAGAGCTTTAAGCACCCCCAGCAGACACAGAACGACTTACCATCAAACATCAACTTGAGACACATTGCCCTTTTTTTCCATTCCGTCGTACTCCGTTCCATCAACATACGTATTCATGGTACGCTAAGGTGGAGACCCCACACCCACCCAAATCGCTTTGCCGCTTGAAAAAGCACACAAAAGCCAGTCTAGATGAGCAAGAGCCACTGCTCAAACTTTTGAAATGTGTATGCGATGATAATTTGTAGATGAAACAGTTTGTGTCATAAAATTTTGTAAACGGCAGCTTGCTTGGCTGGTAGACTTATTTGGGTTAAATTTATCTTCTCTCGATCCTTCTCGGTTCGCCATCATCAGGCCACATTCGTTCGTTCTTTCCGGGTGGAACGTGGAACCCGCCCCAAACCGTCGAGGGCAAGAGAAAGCCGAAAGCATGTCACGTGTGAGCCTTTTCCGGTGCTGGGTGCCTCACATTCGTTCGTTCGTTCGTTCGTTCGGATGAGTTCAAACATAACTTCATTTCGAAAAGGAAAAGTTTGCATTTTTCGGCAAATGTCTAAATTTGAATTCAGTGCTCAGCTCGTTACTCATTTGCAAAATACGGAGCAGAGGGCGTTTTTGTTCTGACTGAACGCGCGTGGCATGTGACAGAGATGCGCATTATTTGCGTACTCGTAGTCTCATGGATTTGGCTCGGTGTGTGCTTCCAGGCGGAGTGATGCTATTCCAACAGTAGAACTGCGCGACGGGTGATATTTAAAGCTAACTGGATTTAAAAGTTTTCCGCCCTGTTGTCTGCCAGCGTCGAAGTGACGGGCCCCGTAATCTAGTCGAGGGATTGCCAAAAAGCCTACACGAAAACTTGGGTTGGCGTTGTGCCTGATTGTCGTGAGTGTGACAGATGACACGAAAGCATGCGAAATGCTGTCTTTGGAAAGTCTTTTCTCTTCGGAGGGATCAGTTTTGAATGAATGGGATTTCGGAAATGTGTCTCGTTGTTGTCCAATGGAAATGAAACGCAAATTTAGCGAGCTTAGGGCGAACGAATTGAATTGAGTTTCATCTTAAACCATGTCTAAAATGCATTATTTCACAAACTCACAAAAAATTATCACCTAGCAATGTTGGCACCTTTCTTGTGCATTAGAAAAAACCAAAGCAGGCTAACACTTACGTTGATAATTCTCACCAGTCTTGCATTGGAGTCCGGTTTGTTTTTCTGCAATCGATCACAAAATTCATTTATTCTTTGGAACGCCGATCATTGTTTTGAAAGTGGCCATTTTCCCAAAGATATTGATAGGAGCACTGGGGTAGTCTCCCGCCCCGCAAAAATTGCCATTTCCTGATCGAGCCGAAAACACGACTTGCAACGTGTCAAACTTCATGATTATGCAAAATAATTTAATAGCAACGTGTTCTGAGGGTATTGAGTCCATCTGCTCATATTCCTAGAGGTCCTTGACAGTTAGTTGCATGGTTGAAGTGATCACTTCCTGATCAATTCTAAAACCTGGCATGCGACGTGACTAACTTCACGATTTTTCAAATGTGTGTTCAAATGTGAATGTGTTCTGAGAGCATTTTATTCATCTGGTCACATTCAGGGCGCCCTGGAAGGCTTCTCTAGGAGAAGTGGCCATACTTTGATCAATTCTGAAACCTGGATACGGAGTCACTTTCCAAAATACTCAAACTTCCAATGATGAGTCCAAACGTTAACCGATTTGGCTGAAATTAAATAGAACGGAAAAATAAGGCCCATTCAAAAAATAAATAAATAAAAAGTGGTTTTGAGTCAGCTTATGGGTGAGTGGGGTTGCCACTTTTTTATTTTGGCCTGCAACCGATCAAAGTTTATGATTTTGCAAATCAAGTTTATAAATTTGACAAATATATTTCCGCAAGGTTTTGATATAAATAATGTAAGCGATTTATACAGATAAAAATTGTACAAAAATTTGTTTTAAAAATTATACAAAATTGTGAGATTTCAATACAACCATTGTATTAAAATCTTCCGAAATTGTAAATTCCAAATTATGGGACAGTTTCTGTAAGGATCGTACAGAACTGCATTATTATTTTTATTCCTTTATTTATTTGGTAGGCACTCTGTGTTACATAACCGCTACTGTGTTGAGATCTATTGTGGTATTCTGCAGCCAGAATCCACACAGAGTCTATTTTTAATTTTTTTATTTATAATTTTATATTTTTCATATTTTTTATTTTATATTTTTTATTATTCATTATTGTTGTCGTTGCTGGTCCATATCGTCGTGAGTCCATTGTGTTCGTTTTGTCTATGTCGTGTTTCCAATGATCTTTGCATTGTCCGGTTGCCATTTATCCGGGTAACGTTGGAGGAATGCCTCCGAGAAGAACAAGTTGTCAGTCGTCATCAGGCAGCCGTGACGGTGAGGCGTGCACCCCAATACGCCACCGCATAGACTGCGCATCCGGCGACTGACAAGGGTTTTGGTGGAGGGGCTGAGAATCGAACCCATGACCATTCGCTTGAAAGGCGAACGTGTAGCCAACTACGTTACGGGACCCCCAAAGAACTGTATTAAAATTCGGCATCCGTTTATTGGGTGTAGAGCAGTATTCTGTGGGAAAGCCCATCTCGGAATGCATCTCGCAGTGAACAGCAAACAGATGGTCCACATTCTCAGAACACATTTCTTTGAACTTGTTTTGCAAAATCATGAAGTTTGACACGTCAGAATTGAGGGCTCAAAATCGATAAAAATTAGCCCCTTTCCCTAGGGAATCAGGTTTTCAGTAAGCTCCGGAATGTGACCAGATGAACCAAAAACTCTCAGAACGCGAGACCTAGCTAACACTGAAAATGTACAAGACAGGCAAAAAACAGCATTGTCAACTGCCCTCAGTACATCCTTAGTTTGAATGCCGACAAGAACAGTTATTTCGGGTAGGAAACGCAAGATATGCAGCTGCTGAAAACCCGGGAAGTCCGATGGCAGAGGAAATTGTTTACGAAACTAGTATGTTCCCAGATAAGTTCCAGTCCGACAGCTGTTTAAGCACTAACAGAGTCCAGGTGCGGTTAAAAGCCTTCGCTATATTTAGGGAAACCAGACCAACGCGTTACTTTTCGACAAATTCATTATGGTGTACATCTGCTAGCTCAAAAAGTAATGAGTTGGTCCCATACCCACCCCGCGTGTTGATGTAAGCCAAATCTTCTATCGGCTTCAAGTTTTTCGCGCAGCCTACGATTCTCTAACCTCTCGACGACCTTTGATAAATACAAGGTTGGCGGATCGGTAGTCAGCTACGTCACAGGAAAAAAAAACAGGCTCTGGGGATCGGTATAATGTGGCTGAGTCATCACTAGTCGGGAGAAACTTGACTGGACTAGAGAGAAAAAAACCTCCATCGAAGCCTTGTAACAGCGGGAGCGGCTCCACAACCTGTGACAATTTTCCGTTCAAAATCCTTGTAAAAACTGAGATGAACTTCCTGTGGAAATTCTGAAGAATTTTCCGTTGAAATCCAAAGAACTTCTGGTTGAAATAAACATTTTGAACCGAGAAGGGCCGTTTGGCAGAAAGCCATTTGGCCTTTGACTGAAAAATTAGTTTATCCGAATAGGCCATTTAGCCGAAAATGCCGTTTGTCCAAATGGATGATTGGCAGGAAGGACATTTTCGAGTCGAATGGTTCTTCCTAACAAAACCTTTTCTACCAAACGGCATTTTCAACCAAATTATCTATTCGGTCAAACGAAATTTTCGGACAAACGACCATTTCAACCAAACATTTCTTTTGGCCAATATACCTGCTTGGTCGAATGTCCCCCACTTTTGGTCTAACGACGGGAAGGGACATTTGGGCGGAGTCCACAAGGCCGAAAGGTGTTTGGCCAAATTTTTGCCGAAATGGACAAACAACCGCCAGACACGGAGCTCATTCCAGTTCGAGACAGCAGCACGTACGGACGTGTTTTTTTTGCTCGCGTATTTTTTCCAAGTGTTTTTTTTCTCGTTCGATTGCTGGTTACGTTTTCGCTTCGTCGCGTTGGCGTTATTTTCTTCCGGACCCATCATGGGAGACTCGGTGGCCGATTCGGTCGCTGGAAAAGTGCCTAAGCGCACTGCTCTTGGAGGCCGTTCTCGCCGTTGCCATTTGATGACGCCGGCAATCCACTGAAAAAGAGGAAGAAGCAGCAATCGCAGCTGCCACAGGTGCAACCGGAGCGGAAGCAGAAGTGCCCGCCAGCTGATCGCTAAAGGGCTGAAATGTACTTTTCGGCTCTGCAGCGAGGGCGTGAAAGTAATGCCGGCAAACAAGGATCATCATCAATCCGTCGTGGAGTTCTTAGAGGTCCACAAGTATGAGTACTACGTTCATGACCACCCCGGCCCGGCACGAAGCCGCTTAAGGCGTTGCTGCGAGGACTCCACGACATGATGCAAGAGGAGCTAAATATCGCGACCAGCTTTACCTGGTCCACCTGGAACACGGCTCCACCACGTGTAAGGACCTGAAGCTGGTCGGCGTTATAAACTACACCGTCGTTGACTGGGAGCGATATCGGCCAGTGCACCGCGACGTCACGCAGTGCACCAACTGCTTCAATTTCGGGCACAAGATGGAGGTTCTTCTTCTTCTTATTCTTCTTATTGGCATTACATCCCCACACTGGGACAGAGCCGCCTCGCAGCTTAGTGTTCATTAAGCACTTCCACAGTTATTAACTGCGAGGTTTCTAAGCCAAGTTACCATTTATGCATCCGTATATCATGAGGCTAGCACGATGATACTTTTATGCCCAGGGAAGTCGAGACAATTTCCAATCCGAAAATTGCCTAGACCTGCACCGGGAATCGAACCCAGCCACCCTCAGCATGATCTTGCTTTGTAGCCGCGCGTCTTACCGCACGGCTAAGGAGGGCCCCATAACACAAGATGGAGGTTGCTGATCCCAAATGCGCCAACTGTGGCGACAAACATCGGGCTACAACCAAGGACTGCCCAAAGCGGGCGGCGTTTTTGGAAATCAGGAAGAAGGCCTCCACCATTTCCCTGCCGAAAAAGAACCGAGTTCCTGCTCTCAACGAGGTGAACTTTCCGGCCATCCCCGGCGAGCGATACCAATTCTTCCACCTTTGCAGCCACACAAACGGCTGGCGGCTGCTGCAGCATCAGTTCAAGCTCCAATACCATCCACCAGCGAATGGCCCCCGCTTCCTCCCCCTGGATTCCATCGTCAGAATAATGAGCCCCTTACGGCCGAGGGCGACCCACCGCTCTACACATCGGAGCAGCTAGTTCCGATTTTCACCCAACTGGCAACGCGACTACTCGGTTGCAAAACTCGCTTCGACCAGATCTTCACCCTGGGCATGTTCGTCATTGAAAATGGCTGCTAGGGTGGATCTGGTCAATTAGAAATCGCTGAGCTCGATGATTTTGCTCTTTAGTGAGCAAGCGACTGAAGAGCAAAATCATCGAGCTCAGCGATTTCCTCCAGGAGAAGGAGATTGACGCGGCTTTCATCACCGAAACCCACCTGAAGCCCGAGGTAAGTGCAACAATTCCGGGTTTTAGGCTAGTGAGGTTGGATCGAACAAGCTGCAGAGGGGGAGGAGTGGCAATCGCATTGCGAAGCAACATCGCCTGCCGCCTGCTGCCGGACTTCAAGCTCAAACTCATCGAAGCCGTTGGAGTGGAAGTCACCACTTCCGTCGGAGTCGTCACTCTCATCGTGGCTTACTGTCCCAAACAAGATTAAGTCGACGATGGCACGTCGGCCGAACTACGAAGGGATATAGTTAAGCTCACTCGGCGTCCCCAACCGGAACGGAGTCGTCTGGTCCAACGACGAACTAGAGAGCCACTACACCATCCTGAGCCCTGACAGCCCTACCCGATTGACACGGTCCGGGGCCCATGCTACGCTCGATATCTACATCACGAACATGCACGATCACGTCTCCCAGCCGGTCGTCTTCCAAGAGCTTAGCTCGCACCACTATCCGGTGGTGGCGGAAGTTGGAACTTCAGTAAATCGGCACGAGCTAACAAGGCAAAACTATCATCGAGTGAACTTGCAGCGGTTCCAGTAGTGCGTCGACAACATTGTCGATTACGAGGTGCGTCCGGAGATGCCGCCAGCTGTGCGCTATTGAGGAGGCGATCTCGGTGGCCCGTGAGCAACATGTACCGACGGCTCGGCAGGTTAGCAACTCCTTAAACATCGATACACTCACCAAAGATTTGATTCGATTGCGGAATGTCACTCGCAGGCAGTTTCAGCGTACTGGACTGCCTGAGCTTAAGGCACGCTGCAATCGAATCACTAAAATTATGAAGGCCAGAATAGTGGACCTCAAAAATAACGACTTCTCGAGTAAGATCCGCACTCTCCCAGATTATGCTAAGCCGTTCAGGAAAATGGCCAAAATTCTAAAACCCAAGCCTCGGCCCATTCCACCTTTGATCCCACTAGACAATAATGGCTCTAAGGATCGCTTGATAACTCCTGCAGAGAAGGTCGCTGAAATAGGTCGTCACATTGTCAGCTCACATAATCTTGGGCAGAACATCGTCAGTCCACATGAAGCAGCCGTCAACGAGCATGCTAACAACATCCATTTGATTCCCAACTTCTCGGAGGAGTTGGAGATCTCAGCTGGCGAATTGACGGCCTATATCAAATCATCGAAGAACATGAAGGCCCCAGACTTCGATAGCATCCTGAATCTCGAGCTCAAACACATGAGTGCTCCGTTCTTTGAGCACCTCTCGATGATCTTTAATCAGTGTCTCCGGCTCAGCTACTTCCATCGTCCTGGAAGTCAGCGAAAGTCATCCCCATCCGGAAGCCTGAGAAGGATCCTCCCTCTCCAAAAAGGTATCGTCCCATCAGCCTCTCTAAGGATCGAAAAAGCTATTCATCACCAGTTACTTGAGTCTGCCGAAAATCTCAACATCTTACTCGAGGAACAGTTTGGTTTCTGACGCGGTCGGTCAACTGTACACCAACTAACTCGAGTTACCAACATCATCAGACGGAACAAGATTGTCTCAAAACATCCGCCATCCCGCGCAACACACATGCTGCGAACAGGTTTGTTTTACTCATATATGACCGAATTCAGTCTTATATGAATTACTGCAACCAAATCGATCTGAATTGTGTTGCTTGGGATGGCCTTTACTCGATGTCGAGAAGGCATTTGACAACAATGGCATGATGGCCTGGTGTACAAACTACAACGCTACAATCTTCCCAGCTACCTGGTGAAATCATCAACAATTACCTGTCGGCAAGGACATTCCGGGTCGCAATCAACGGAGCGAGTTCCAATGCGCACAACATCGTTGCAGGCGTCCCCAGGGCAGTATCATCGGGCCCTGCTTTTCAATCTGTTCACCTCCGACATGCTGGTAGAACCTCCAGAAGGCGGCATTCTGTCTCTGTTCGCAGATGACACTCTCCATCGTCTACAACGGTAGAGTAATCAGAGCGCTAGTGGCAAAACTCCAACAAGGCTTGACAGCCTTGGCAGAGTACCTCACCAGCTGGAAGATATGTATCAACGGGGTGAAGACCCAGGTCATCATCTTCCCGCACTCTAAATCCCTCAAACATGTTCCGCATGAGGACTGTAAAATCACCCTCAATGGTGCGATTGTGAAATGGGCCAATGAGGCTCACTACCCTGGCTTGACCTTCGACAAGCTTATTTTCGGCAACAGATTGACAAGACGATGTCAAAGTGTAACGTGTTATTGAAACTATTGTACCCTTTGATCAACCGTCGGTCGTCATGGTCTCTGAGAAATAAGCTTGTTTTCCACAAGCAAGTTATCCTCCCTGTGATTACGGCATGCCAGTCTGTGAGAGTTGTGTCAAAACCCACCATCCCAAACTGCAACGGGTACAAAACAAATTCCTGCGGATGATCCTCAACACTCTTCCCAGGACAAGAACATCCGAAGTCCACTGTCTGGCCGGGATAAAAACCTTACATGAACGCTTTGGTGAGTGTAAAGAAAAGTTTAGGGTCCGTTGCTTGCATTCGGATTAGGCTCCAATTAGGGCGCTAGTACGAATCTTGGTTATCAAATTTTTATTGTGAATATTAGTGTACATAGTAGTTAGGTTATCAAATTTTACAAACAAATCAATGCCTCCTAAAGGCTAAATTGCCAAACTATAAAACTTTTTAAATTCATAAACTAGAGTGAAACTATAAAAACATAAAACCAAAGCTGAAGGGCCAATCATCAAACACTTACCATGTTAAATTTTAAGAAAATATCTAAAAATAAACATGAATTTATTGAAAAAAACAACCGAAAATATCGTTCGGCCGAACTGGTTATTTGGTCGAAGAAGTCGTTCACCGAAATGATAATTTGGCCGTAAAGGCCGAAATGGTCGATTGACAGAAAAGCCACTATTCCGAAAATGTTATTTGGCCTGTTCAGCAAATTACATTTTCAGTCGTAGGACCTGTTCGGGCAAATGACATTTTCAGCCAAATTGCCTTTCCGTTAAACGACCAATGGCATTTTTGGCCAGATGATTTATTCGACCATACGACTTTTTGGATGTAATAACCGTTTCGTTCATTTCGGCTAAATTGAATTTGGGTAGGGGAGATAAGTATGAAATGTGCCGGTTGGGTGAAATGCGCCACCACGTTTTTTTTGGTTACTCACCAAAGTTTTGTCTCAAAGTCGTGAGTGTCTGAAGCCAATAAACATTTACAAGATGTTATTTTGGTAAAAGTTTTGGGGAGGCTCATCAAATTTATCCGGCAAAATATGTTGTAAAATTCATTGAAGAACTGTTAAAAGAATGTGCGGTGCAATGTCTCCGTCGGATCGCTATCGACTCACATTTTTAGCATTGTTTGACATTCTGGTTACGTGGCCAGCCCTCCAATTTTTACAATGTGAACGATGGAAGGTTTGTCACCATGGAATGCTGTCTTCCATCCAGCTTCTTTCTATTATACACGTAGTCTTCGACATATGGATGGCTTGTCTGGTCCATTTAGTTGCTCTGTTTAGCTTAGTTCGCAAACTTATGAATTATAATATCGATGTCGTCGGCGATATCTGCACATACCTTGTGAAAATAGTACCACTCGTATGAATCTCTGTGGGCTTATGCTGCGGTAAGATGCGCGGATACAAAACAAACCATGCCGAACGTGGCTGGATTTGATGCCCGATTCGGGTTTGAAATTACCCCAACGTCCTTGTACATAAATGTAAGTATCATCGTGTGGAAGAAGGTGCTTATTGTACTGTCAGTATGGGTCCCTCAAATTTTGGTCAAATGTGTTGGAGCCAAGCGATCGAAAATATGAATGTCAATGTTGTACGTATTATTTTTCCCACGCATACGCATATTGACAGACGTGCTGCATTTGTTAAAATCGCCAAGTTATACTCGACTTAACTTAAATATAAGACGATATAATTCAAACATTATTATGAAAAACAAATCAACTTTTGAATGAAATGATTATTGGTAAAAACTGTAGTCGATTATCATTAAGCTACGATTTACCCCCACATGTTGCTTAAATAATTTTTAATACCGAAACAAATCAAATTTTAAATCATAATAAAAACTCAAAGGTGCAGCCCAATCGGGTTGTACGCAAAGGTGACGTTGAACTACGTAGCTGTATGTAATGTACAGGTTTTCGACTTTTCTGTTCGATGAGACCAAAGCAAGCGTGTTTCAAGCCCAGGGTGAATCTGTTTTCGTTGTTTATCCTGCTCTTTTGAGGTTGAGTGAGATTTTAGACTAACATTTAAAAGGATGATAAAATATTTTTTCAAATAAATGAGAATGAATAACACTCAAGCGATCACATATCCAAATTATCAATTAATAAAAACTCGTAAGTAAGAATCGTTCGATAATTGTATCTTGATTCGAAGCATTATTGATGAATGCTACTTTTGAACTTTTTCCTACATAACACCAAAATACAATGCCAAACATTCGATTGAGCTTCATTGTTTACATTAAATTGGTATTAGATTAGTTTGGTATACATTCAAATAATAATTTTGTGTTGCAAGATTTGAAAAGTTATCGCCGATAACAACTCGCCTACTTTTCACACCTGCGAAGTTATCAAATGATAATTCCAAAAATCTGACTGATAGTGTACCGCTGCGCTGCCTTGGCCGCTGCTTGACAGTTTGAGAGTTTATTGATAATTATCATTCCTTCACGTGAGGAGTCGGACTTTGCATTTACTCCAGCAGACACCAAGAGCCGAAGAAAGATTACCAAAACGCATTTACTGCAGCAGCGAGAAAGATTTCGAGCCTCTACTGGCATCAATAGACGTAAGCGAGCAGCTGTTGTCAAACGACCCCATGCTGTACAGAGAAAACGCGTGTAAGTTAGCAGAAAAGAGTTAAAAGTCCTGTAAGTTGCATTAATTTGACGTCTATGCCGGTTTGAGGTTCCCAGTTAGCCTTGAGAACAAAGGCGCAGAATCCGGAGATGGGGTGATCGATTCTCGATCCGATCTAGGATGTTTCGGTGGAAACATTCTCACACCCTGGGCATAGTGTATCCGTTGTATTTACCACACAAGATACATACTAATGCTAGGAAAGCTTTTAATTCATAACTAAAGAAATACTAATAGATTACTAAGTTGAAAAGCAGGCCAAGTTCCAGTTGGAATGTAGTGCTATGGAAGAAGAAGCTTGCAATGCTCTTATGAGATTGACTGATTCACCGAAACCAATTCCTAAACTGTTAGCAAGTTTCAATACTAAATATTATCATACGTATATATTGTAATACACTGAGTCATTTTTATGCGGATGATATGGGCCACGTGAATTAAAACAAAGTTAAACCCAGCGTAAATTCCAGAGTATGTCTGAATGGACCGCAGAAATCCTGAAATTCGAGTAAAAAAATCGCATAAAAAGCGATTCGTGTAAAAACAACCGCGTAAAAACGACTTCAGTGTACATCGGGAATGAAGCGTTGACTCTCCCTTGATCGAATGGTCCAAGAAAATTGAAAATCCATCGAGAAATGGCTGAGATATTAACGATCAAAGTCTATCATATTTTCGTGACGTTTTTCGATTTTTTGCAATTTTAAAGTGTACCTTAATATAGAAAAGACAGACGTAGTTCTACGTCAAAAGTTTGTACCTCAGATTGGCTTCGAATTGCCCTAAATCAAATGTATGTGTACCAACAAATAACAATTGCAATATTTACACATTTGATAAAATGCCTGTAGCACTTGAAATTCATATTCGACTATAAACTCCGTTGAACAAGATCAACGATAGCCATAAACAAAATTTTATGTATTATTGAGTCACTTTCTAAAATATGTTTGTGTTGCCTACATTAAATTCAAGACATACAGTAAATCTTCTCCACACCTCGTGATAAATCTATGCTCCGCTGCACCCTCGGGCAGCGCTCCAACATGACAATTCTTCGCTTCAACTAGAAGGGACCTCTTTGACTATTGAATCTCGCTCACATACACCCATTTCTCACATGTGCACAGTCTGATACATACATCGTGCCAACTAGCAGCAC
The DNA here is from genome assembly GCF_024139115.2 of Armigeres subalbatus. Classification (NCBI taxonomy): domain Eukaryota; kingdom Metazoa; phylum Arthropoda; class Insecta; order Diptera; family Culicidae; genus Armigeres; species Armigeres subalbatus. The sequence goes on along the minus strand of NC_085140.1, from coordinate 202,554,588 downwards.
CACTTTCACGGAAGCAGCAGCGACGACGATGGTGGCAATGGCAGCAGATATTGATTGGGGCGAAATTTATGATGTAACATAATAATTTTCCCTCGTTTCCTTTCTGCCAACGCCTTGATCTTGAGTTCGGTTCGAAGAACTGCCGCGAAACAGTGGGGTGTCATCGAATGCGTCCTTAGCTCGATTTTTTTTTTCGGGAGTTCATCAATATCAAAATTTAAAACAGTTGTAAAATATTTCAAAATCTTATCATTTTATGATGCAATAACAGAGATTGCTATTAGAATTGGGAAACAATAATGCAAAATCGCAATACATGGGTCCAAGCTGTAGGCACGAGCACTTCCATCGATGGATGGCTGGAGAACAAGGACCTACTTAGTGGATGGTGGTTCGTTCCTTTCCATATTTCTCGGTGCCGGCGTCGTCATCGGCCCACTTTTCGGTTTGGGTTTGGTCTCGGTCTTGGTCTTGGGCAACCCTGAAGTGTAGCTGGCTGGTCGGGCCCGGAATGCGCTACAATATCGTTTTATTTTCACTTAAATTTTCTTTCTCTGTTGCTGCTTATTTATTTCCTTTTTCCTTACGAGTGATTTTTATTCGCTTGAGAACGAGAAATTTCCAATCGTCGACAAGATGGTGAATCGCCCCTCCATATGGGAAGATGCGGTGGCATATGGGGAATGAACCAACTGTCGGGGGGAAAAAACGAATGGAGCAGGATTCGAGCGAGACCAATAAAAACATTAAACTTTCTTGTGCGATTCGAGATAGCATTAAATTACCGTGTACGCCATGTAGCGCTCTGTTTGCCGCCGTAGTTACGAGTATTCTCAAGTTGGGTCCTCCCCGACCGCTCGGCTTTGCTCGCTCGAAGGAAAATGTGTAAATTTATGCCACAGTTTTCAAATTCCTCACCGGTTACCGAAAGGTAAATACTGGGGAACTCGTAACGAATAAGAGATCCTACGTGCTTCTTCACTTCGTTTGCCTTGACTTTTGCCGAGCGCGCACGTTTCTTATTTGCACAATTGGAGTGCCTCTTGTTTTGGGCAGTAGATTTCGATTTCTAGTTTGGCAGGAGCTGAATAAGCTTGTTTCATTGTTAAATGGAAAACGATGGAAGTGGTGCTGAGCTTTGTCCATTGATTTTAGCTTATCAGGTGCAGGTGTTTCAGGGAGCGTAATTGCCAAAATTCAATTCAAGCCGATGCATTGGTAATTGGCTAGATAAAATGGCTTGTTTTGCATTTCTTAAAATTGGAAGTTAGGCAATTTCCGCAGGGCTATTTGATGATGAGTTTTCTTCATTTTATTAGTAATTTCCATTCGTAAAGAACAAGCTAACAAGCTGTGATTACATTAATAAATCGGATTAGTCAACATAATATCAAGAAAAGATTCAGTCTATCAACCTATTTCCCGCTTCAAACTTAACTTACTTACTTTACTTATGAGTCCTGTACATCCCGAGGGGTTCAAAGGGACGACCTGAAAGATATCCATCCTGAGCGATGTCCAGCTATCGCTTTAACATGTTCCCAAGTTAGATTTTGGTCGACTTCTTTGATTTCTTTATTAAGGCTTTGTCGCCATGAGCCTGTGGGTCTCCATCTGCTGCGATGTTCAACTGGGTACTATTCTAGTGCTTGTTTACAGATTTAGTTTCCGCCCCTATAAAAGGTGTTCTGAACGAATGTTACTGTTACAAGTCAATATCAGTCATTCATTATCGAGCTGCAATGAATTTTTTTTTAATTTCTTTATTTGAGTGATTTTTAAGTAAGGTACAAAGTTCACTTTGCTGCAATGAAAAATGAGCAAAATCCATTCATTTTCACTTAATTTTATCGATTTGCGATTCTTTCATCTCACCCGTAAGATTTTCGTTTAATCCATTAAGACAAAACAAACAACAATGAAGTGATGAACTTTGTCAAAAACTTAAAAATCACTCTAACAAAGCTTAAAAAAACATCGAGCGCCAACATCGACTCTGACCACAATCGGGTGATGGTTAAACTGCGCCCAAAACTATCCGTCATCAACAATGTTCGGTACCGACGACCGCCGCGGTACGACCTAGAGCGACTGAAGCCACCTGATGTCACCACTGCATACGCGCAGTAAAGATGGTCGAACCCGACGGGTTGGGGTCGGGTCCGGGTTTGGAAAATTAGAACAATGTCGGGTGGAAGCAGCACTACAAGGAACATTTAAATGTAGAGTACAGGCAGTGAAAGTCAAGGTAGCGGAGGAGATGATTACGCCAGTTCAGAGGACGATAGAAGCCAACCAGCCCCCACCTTGAAGGAAATTAAGGATGCCATCCAACAGCTGAAGACCAATAATGCAGTTGGTAAAGATAGTATCGGAGCTGAGCTCATTAAGGTCACTCCTGACGGAATCCAAGATTAAAAGTGCTCGCGTTTTCGGGGGCACACCACTCGATTCAGAGGCGGCGCACAATTGTCATTTTTGTTGATTTAGCTTTGCTGCGTCGCAGCATGCGTGAAATAATAAAAATGACAGTTGTGCGTTGCTTCCGTATCGAGTGGTGTGCCCCCGAAAACGCGAGCACTTTTAATCTTGGATTCCATCAGGAGTGACCTTAAGATGGAGCCGGAAAAGCTGGAACAACTGATAGTCAGAGTCTGGGAAACTGAACAGCTACCGGAGGAGTACACTCCAATTCGTTCGAATCGCGCGGGAACTAAGACAAGGTGATAAATTTTCGTGCCTATTGTTTAACATTGCACTAGAAGGTGTCATGCGGAGAGCCGGGGTACGTTTTTTCGTCAGATCCAGTCAATTTATTTGTTTGTTAACAAAGTAAATGCTAGTTGGCGGAACCGAGCGCGACAGGACCTGCCTGGGAAGCAGTGAGTTCGTCTACCTTGGATCCTTGCTAACGGTTGATAATAATGTTACTCGTGAAATACGAAGGCGCATTATCTGTGGAAGTCGGGCCTACTACGGGCCCCAGAAAAAAAACTGCGGTCAAAAAAGATTCACCACCGCACCAAATGTGTCATGTACAAAATGCCGGTAGTCCTCTACGGGCATGAAACATGGACAATGCTCGAGGACGACTTGCAAGCACTTAGGGGTGCTTAGGACCATCTTTGGCGAAGTGCAAGAAGATGGTGTGTGGCGGCGAAGAATGTAACTTTGAATGTAACAGAAGCCCATCTCTACGGCGAACCCAGTATCCAAAAGGTAGCTAAATCAGGAAGGGTACGGATGAAATATAGAAAGTTTGAAAATGAATCTTTCGTTGGTTACAAACATTCTTGCGCTATTACCGAGTTCATCGTTGCGATCCAAAACTAGGTCCGATTTATTTATAGAAAAATCGCCTTTCCAAATATTAACAATCACCAAATGCAGGTCCTGAACATAATAGATTTTCGAATCCTGATGCGCCTTTAAAATCACTAACAACCACCAAATGATTATCTGAATCTTGCCGGCAATGGCACTAGATGATTTAACACAATTTTCAGATAACTAACTATTGTAATTCGTTACTCATGCAAATATTTTGTGCACTCATAATGAATAACAAAGGGGCGCCGTGAATGGGCTTACTTTATTAGATACAAGAAAGTCGCGTTTCCACGCGCGCGAGCCCCTTTTGATCATGAAAATTAAATCTCAACTTGGCAACTTGTTACAGCCCGAGTAGTACACTTGTCACATATCAGTCACTGTGACTCATATGCGAACAAATCCAGTCATTGGAGTTGCTGCAATCAAATCAATCTGAACTTTGCTACTAGGGAGTGTTGCTGCAAATCATCGTGTAACCGTCGTCTGCATCAGTAGCACTTAAATCAAAATAAATGTTTGCGCAAGATTCAGGTAATCGTTTGGTTTCTGTTAGTGGTTGTAAAAGCGCATCAAGAAGTATAGAGTAGATGGGTTCTTGTCAGGACGACCATAATAAACGGAAAAGAACTGGTTTGAGACGAATTTGATCCCGTCGTTGGTAGCGGTGATGAGCATCGGGGTTATTTTCGGCAGATTTTTTTTTGCCACCGTAGCGCCTGTAACCATTTAGCGGAAGAATGTGTCAAAAATCAGACATTCGGTTGTTGTTAGTGTTTGGAAAGGCGCATTATTGAAAATAAGGTTTGTTTGTGACAAAATCTGGAACTCACACTACACTACGTAGTCCTACGTCACATTTGCGTACAACCCGATATGGCTGCACCTTTGAGTTTTTATGTTTTTATTTGCTGATAAATTTTTTTATTTAATTTAATTTATTGAACACCGTCTTCAATTTATTCATGACACGAACTGATTGATTTAATTGATTTAATCCTATTTTAAAAAACTAATTTACTAATATTGAAGTAAAACCCCAGCTTTATCCACTTTAGCAGTGATTATGCCTTTCTCGGGCACTATAAAATATATTGAAACAATCGCATTAGGAAGGACAAAACAGCTCTTTAGGAGAATAGATCATATTTTTTCGACCATTTTGCATGTTTTGCATTGATTTAAATGCATTGCTACCAACTTTGAATTTTTTTTTCGATTTTGAATTTTTTTCCCAAGGCACAATAGGACAGCCCCATATAAAGGTGTGGCCAAAACTACCAAAAGGCCAATTTTCAATTTGGGCGAATAAAATGTGATGAATACACAGCTTAAAACCTATATTTCTATAATCAGGACGGTTTTTATTTTTTAGATTTTTTAGAGAGGGGTATGGGGCGTTAAAACTAGTCCCTCCTAGAAATTATATTTTTACGTTTTTTGGGAAAACGGACAGCTTTGCAATGTTTTCGTCTCAAAAGTGACATATTTATATATCGATACAAAGCTCTTAAACAGATCTATGCAGTAGGATTGATAATGTAATAATAGCTTCGTCCAGAATTTAGTTTTTAGTTTTAGTTTTAGCATATTTTACGCAATAATTAACGAACAAAACAGTTTGATACCCTGCAATACCCCGCAGTAAATGATGCACTATTGAACTCCATTTTTCCCTATTAAAAGAGGCTGGATTGGACTATGGGCTCAAAACATTTTCTTATAATGTACGAGAAAGACAACATTACCGCTAGAGGGGTTAATCAGGTGTTCTAGTAAACTTCGTATTTTTCAATTTTAATATGAGATACTCAATAATGCCACTTTAATTTAATTTGGTGACGAACACAATTTATATAACATTTTAAAGGGAGGGTTGCGCATAATTCAAGAAAAATCAGTGAAAAGGAAGTTGTTCAAAATTTACAATTACTTTACAATTACTACATTAAAGGAGCGAATTGTAGATTTAACCATAATGTGTCATAACGTAATGGATGAATAGTATGTTGAATAAATCCTTGCCACAATATCTTTTATAATTATGAAAGAAATCTTAATGAATATCGATTAAATGAAATCCTTTTTTGTTGATGTCACGATATGACGCTTATTGAACCTGTTCTACCTTCCTTTATTGGTTTAATAAGTTCTACTCAGTAAATTTTCAACACCAGAAGCTGATAGTGCGTTTTTGATCATTTTAGGAAATCTGTGCTGCGTCTATTTGTCTGTGACACGAATATACAGTTTATATGACCATTTATCCAGCATCAAACTGGCTTATTGTAAGCCAAAAATAACCGAATTCCGTTGGTTTTGTAGAATATGATAAAAATCGATACTATGCCGAAAATTGGTCCCATACCCCATTGAAGGTTCAGAAAAAATATTTTTCTTTTCTATCTATGTTTTTATGATGAATATCACTGATTATTGCAGGATTCATATTTTTTGCAAAATTACCTCCTTTTTTCCTATTGTGCAAAGGGCGAAAAATAAGCATAAATCTATCCAGATATACGTTTTGACCTCAGCAGTAAGGTCGTCTTCAGTGTCTCGTACTTGACTCGACTTTTTGACCGTAATGGGTACGGTGGCCAAGGATCCATAGCAGTTAGCGAATTATGGTTAACGAGACGGTGCATGAAATCGACATCGGCATGTAACGACAGTTGATATTGCATGTTATGACGTCGAATATAAACATTATTTGAAGCATCGCGATCGCCCGACGGTCCTCCAACGGTCGCAAGTCAATTAAAGCACAACAAGCAAGATTTTTTGTATTGATAAAGGTTGGCTGGATCGCTCTATGGTAAGCGGCGCACAGCGTAGTTGATGAAGCGTTTCTGGATTCTCTCGATGCGGTCATTTATTGATTCTACCCTGATTTCTTTATTGACCATTTCCTAATTTGTAAAGGAAAACTTTGAGTATTTCAGGTGGAGTTTTCATTTTAGTCGTACAATTATGACAGCAAAACAAAAACTTGTCGGTAGAACAAAGTAGAAAAAATTCAAAGCTCCACAACGGTAGACTCTTCTACACGCATACATTTTCTTGCTAATCGATTATATAATTCTGAGATTCAGGAAACTGTTCCGTTTTCCATATCACTGATTATATTCAAAATAAAGAAATACGTCGAATATTTTGCTAGCATGCGTGCTCATTGGTCACTGCTGAAAAAAAAATACTAAAATAAGAAATAAATCAAATCTTTCTCAATATATTGTTTTTAATGGCATGAACATGTGAGCTATAAGATTAAGTGCCGAACAGTTCCCTTAATTGAGTGTTTAGCTACCATAAATTTTTTGTCTCGGATCAAAATTATTTTTAATTCAGCCCTGGCTTTGTGATCTTGAAAATAATTTTAAAAAGATCAAAAACACATGACAGATGTACCCGTATTTTCTTTCTTCTTCCATGTTCTTTCTTTCTTCATGCTTTTTCCTACTCGATTTTATCATTTATTTTCTTTCTTTTCTTTTTTTTTCTCGTTTTCTTCCTTCTCTGTTTTTTTCTTTTTCTTGCATCCTTCTCCTTTCTTACTTCTCCGTTTTCTTGTCTTTTTCCTCCTCGATTTTTTTTGTTCCTCCTTATCTCTGCTTTTTCTGCTCTCTTTTTTCCTTTTTCCTCCTTCCTTATTTATTCTCCCCTTTCTTTCATTTCTCTACTTCATTCCTCCTTATTCCCTTTTCATGCTCTTTGTATCTCTCTTCTTTTTCTTCTTTATTTTTCTTTCTACTTCTTTTTGCTTTCTGCCCTGCTCCTGTTTTTTTAAAACATAATTTTTATGTTTTTTCCTTCATTTTTCTTCTGACGTGAGCCTTTTTTACTTACTACGCTTTCATTTACACTCAACTACTGGTTTCCTTGGAAACATTTATTTATGGCTAAGAACATTGATACCAAATTTGGTTGCAATCGTTCAGAAGGATCAGAAATTCTACTGAATTGTCTGATTATAATCAATACACCTCCTACCACATCCTTCTTCATTTTTGATGCTATCACCCATTCTATAATCGTTTACTTAGGATAAAGAATATATGTACCAACTTTGATTCAAATCGGTCAATGGGGTTTGAAGGTAGACAGAATTATTTGTTATATAAACACTAACCCTCTTCATTAGGCCTTCCTTGGTCATGCGGTAAATTGCGTGATTTCAAAGCAAGAGCATGCTGATGGTGGCTCGGTTCGATCCCGGTCTGGTATAGGATATTTGCTTCCATGGACATAAAAGTATCATCGTGTTAGCCTCACGATATACAAATGCAAAACATTGGCTTAAATTGGTTGGGAGGGGGTTGCTGGGTGGTGCGCTTAGCCCTACCTAGAAAGAAATAAGCTCCCCTCCTAAGATTTGAAAAGTTAGTTAGCAGGGATATTAATTTTCAACATAGTAGTAAGTAAATTAATAAATGAATTACTGAAAAGTTTGAGACAAATAGGTTATCTCCCATATTCATTCTATCACAATGAAATGAGTTGAAGGCAAATGAACTTGTTTCTCATTTCTGAGAAAGATTCCTGCGTGCTAGTGAAATTGCACTTGTTTTAATTATGGGGTTCTTTCACAAATTACCTGACGCCAAATTTGATGATTTTGGACCCATTCCCTCTCCCACGTGACACTTTTTGTATGGAAGGTTCAATTTTCTTATGGATCGTTACGCTCGGTCTGATCCCCTCCCTGCTCCTACAGCGTTACGTTATTTGTGGAAGGCCCCTTTGAAAAGGCAATATATGATTCTCACTTTACTTTTCAAAAGGACCTAAGTAACATTTTTTTCATGAATTAAGAACTGGTTATTTGGTCGAAAAGTCGTTTACGAATGATACTTTGCCGAGAAGGCCGAAGTGGTCGATTTAAAAAGCCACGATCTGAAATGTTATCGGCCCGTTCAGCAAATTACGTAGGACCTGGTTCGGGCAATGACATTTTCAGCCAAATTCCTTTCCGTTAAACAACCAATGGCATTTTGGCCAGATGATTTATTCGACCATTTTCGATGTAATAACCGTTTCTTTCATTCTGGCTCAAATTAAATTTGGTAGGGAGATAAGTATGAAAGTGCCGGTTGGGTGAAATGCGCACCACGTTTTTTTGGTTACTCACCCAAGTTTTGTCTCAAATTGTGAGTGTCTCGGGGCTAATAAACATTTACAAGATGTTATTTGGTAAAAGTTTTGGGAGGTCATCAAATTTTTCCGGCAAAATATGTTTAAAATCATTAAAGAACTGTTAAAAAGAATGGGTAGCAAATGTCTCCGTCGGATCGAAAAATGAATGAAGAAAGTGTCAATGTTGTATATTTTTCCACGCATCGGCATATTACAGACGTGCTCCATTAAAATGCCAAGTTAAGTCGAGTACATAAAATATAAGACGTTATAATTCAAACATTATTATGAAAACAAATCACACCTTTGAATGAAATGAACTGCAGTCGATTATCACTGATTTACCCCTTCATGTTGTTAAATAATTTTACCGAAATAAATCAAATTTTAAATCATAATAAAACTCAAGGTAGCCCAATCGGGTTGTACGCAAAGGTGATGTTGAACTACGTAGCTGTATGTAATGTACAGGTTTTCGACTTTTCTGTTCGATGAGACCAAAGCGCGTGTTTCGCCCAGGTGAATCTGTTTTCGTTGTTTATCCTGCTCTCTGAGGTTGAGTGAGATTTTAGACAATATTTAAAAGGATGATAAAATATTTTTTTCAAATAAATGGAGAATAATACTCAAGCGATCACATATCCAAATTATCAATTAATAAAACTCGAAGTAAGAATCGTTCGATAATTGTATCTTGATTCGAAGCGCATTATTGATGAACGCTACTTTTGAACTTTTTCCCCTACATAACACCAAATACAATGCCAAAATATCTGATTGAGTTTCATTGTTTACATTTGTTTACAAATTGGTATTAGATTAGTTTACACATTCAAATAATAATTTTGTGTTGCAAGATTTGAAGTTATCGCCGATAACTCTCTCACTTTTCACACCTCGAAGTTATCAAATGATAATCATAATCTGATCGATAGTGTACCGCTGTGCTCTCTGGCCGCTGCTTGACAGTTTGAGTTTATTGATACTTATCATTCCTTCACGTGAGGAGTCGGACTTTGCATTTACTCCAGCAGACACCAAGAGCCGAAGAAAGATTACCAAACGCATTTACTGCAGCAGCGAGAAAGATTCCTGGAGCCTCTACTGGCATCATAGACGTAAGCGAGCAGCGTTGTCAAACGACCATGCTGTACAAGAGAAAACGCGTGCAAGTGTTAGCAGAAACGAGTTAAAAGTCCTGTAAGTTGCATTAATGACGTCTATGCTGGCTTGAGGTTCCCAGTTAGCCTGAGAACAAAGGCGCAGAACTGAGATGGCGAGATGATTCGATCCGATCTCAAGATGCTTCGTGGAAGACCACACCCTGGCATAGTGTCCGTTGCATTTACTCACAAGATACATACTGATGCAGGAAAGCTTTAATTAATAACTAAAGAAATACTTAATAGATTACTAAGTTGAAAAGCAGAAGCCAAGTTCCAGTTGAATGTAGTGCTATGAAGAAGAAGCTTGCAATGCACCTATGAGATTGACTGATTCACCGAAACCAATTCCTAAATGTTAACAAGTTTCAATACTCAAATATTATCATAGTATATTGTAATACACTGGAGTCATTTTTATGCGGATGATAGGGCCACGTGAATTAAAACAGAACCCAGCGTAAATCTAGAGTATGTCTGAATGGACCGCAGAAATCCTGAAATTGAGTAAAAAAAATCGCATAAAAAGCGATTCTGTGTAAAAAACAACTGCGTAAAAAACGACTTCAGTGTACATCGGGAATGAAGCGTTGACTCTCCTTGATCGAATGGTCCAAGAAAATTGAAAATCCATCGAGAAATGGCTTGAGATATTAAGATCAAAGTCTATCTATTTTCGTGAGTTTTTCGCTTTTTTGCAATTTTAAAGTGTACCCTAATATAGAAAAGAAGACGTAGTTCTACGTCAAAAAGTTTGTACCTCAGATTGACTTGAATTGCCCTAAATCAAATGTATGTGTACCAACAAAACAATTGCAAATTTACATTTGATAAAATGCCTGTAGCACTGAAATTCATATTCGATCTAAACCTGTTGGAATAAGATCAACGATAGCCATAAACAAAATTTTATGTATTATTGAGTCACTTTCTAAAATATGTTTAAGGCTACATTAAATTCAAGACATACAGTAACCTTCTCCACCTCGTGATAAATTATGCTCCGCTGCACCTCGGCAGGCTCCAACATGACAATTCTTCGCTTCAACTAGAAGGGACCTCTTTGATATTGAATCTCGCTCATACACCCATTTCTCACATGCACGGTCATACATACATCGTGCCAACTAGCAGCGCACCACTTTCACGGAAGCAGCAGCAGGACGACGACGGGGCAATGGCAGCAGATATTGATTGGGAGCGAAATTTATGATGACATAATAATTTTCCCTCGTTTTCTGCCAACGCCTTGATCTTGAGTTTGTTCTGAAGAACTGCGAAACAGTGGGTGTCATCGAATGCGTCCTTAGCTGATTTTTTTTCGGAGTTCATCAATCAAAATTTAAAACAGTTGTAAAATATTTCAAAATCTATCATTTTATGATGCAATAACAGAGATTGCTATTAGAATTGGGAAACAATAACGCAAAATCGCAATAATGGGTCCAAGCTGTAGGCACAAGCACTTCCATCGATGGATGGCTGGAGAACAAGGACCTACTTAGTGGATGGTGGTTCGTTCTTTCCATATTTCTCGTGCCGGCGTCGTCATCGGCCCACTTTTCGGTTTGGTTTGGTCTCGGTCTTGGTCTTGGGCAACCCTGAAGTGTAGCTTGGTCGGGCCTGAATGTGCTACAATATCGTTTTATTTTCACTTATAATTCTTTCTCTGTTGCTGCTTATTTATTTCTTCCATGAGTGATTTTTATTCGCTTGAGAACGAGAAATTTCAATCGTCGACAAGATGGTGAATCGCCCCTCCATATGGGAAGATGCTGGCATATGGGGAATGAACCAACTGTCGGGGGAAAATGAACGAATGGAGCAGGATTCGAGCGAGACCAATAAAAACATTAAACTTTCTTGTGCGATTCGAGATAGCATTAAATTACCAAGTACGCCATGTAGCGCTCTGTTTGCGCCGTAGTTGCGAGTATTCCTCGTTGGTATCCCGACCGCTCGGCTTTGCTCGCTCGAAGAAAATTGTAAATTGCTGTTTCAAATTCCTCACCGGTTACCGAAAGGTAAATACTGGGGAACCTGTAACGAATAAGAGATCCCACGCTTCTTCACTCTGTTTGTTTTGACTTTTGCCGACGCGCACGTTTTATTTTGCACAGGAGTGCCTCTTGTTTTGGGTCAGTAGATTTCGATTTCTAGTTTGGCAGGAGCTGAATGTTGTTTCATTGTTAAATGGAAACGATGAAGTGGTGTGAGCTTTGTCCATTGATTTTAGCTTATCAGGTGCAGGTGTTCGGAGCGTAATTGCAAAATTCAATTCAGCCGATGCATTGGTAATTGGCTGATAAAATGGTTTGTTTTGATTTCTTAAATTGGAAGTAGGCATTTCACAGGGCTATCGATGATGAGTTTTCTCATTTTATTAGTAATTGACTGTAAAAAAACAAGCTAACAAGCTGTGATTACATTAATAAATCGGATTAGTCAACATAATATCAAGAAAAGATCAGTCTATTTCCGCTTCCAACTTAACTTCTACTTATTTACTTATGAGTCCTGTACATCCTGAGGGGTCAAAGGGACGACCTAAGATATCCATCCCAGCGATGTCCAGCTATCGCTTTAAACATGTTCCAAGTTAGATTTTGGTCGACTTCTTGATTTCTTTTATTAAGCTTTGTCGCCGAGCCTGTGGGTCTCCATCTGCTGCGATGTTCAGCTGGTACCATTCTTCAGTTTTGTTTACAGATTTAGTTTCCGCTCCTCATAAATGGTGTTCTGAACGAATGTTACTGTTATGTAAGTCAATATCAGTCATTCATTATCGAGCTGCAATGAATTTTTTATTTTATTTGAGTGATTTTTTTAGCAAGGCAAGTTCACTTTGCTGCAATGAAAAAAATGAGCAAATAACCTTCATTTTCACTTAATTTTAACGATTTGCGATTCTTTCATCTTCACCCATAAGATTTTCGTTTAATCCATTAAGACAAACAAACAACAATGAAGGATGAACTTTGTCAAAACTTAAAAATCCACTCTAACAAAGCTTAAAAAACATCGAGCGCTAACATCGACTCTGACCACAATCGGATGGTTAAACTCGCGCCAAAACAATCCGTCATCAATAATGTTCGGTACTGACGACCGCTGCGGACGACCAGAGCGACTGAAGCACACCTGATGTCACCACTGCATACGGAGAAGATGGTTTCGGTTTTCAAACCCGAAACCCGACCCGAACCTGAAATCCGACCGAACCTCGAACGGTTAGGTGGGTCCGGTTGAAAAATTAGAAAATGTCGGGTGGAAGCAGCACCACAGAACATTTAAATGTCGCAAGAGTAAGGCAGTGAAATTCAAGGTAGGGAGGAGATGATTACGCTAGTTCAGAGGACGACAGCCAACCAGCCCCTCGAAGGAAATTAGCGATGCCATCCAACAGCCAAGACCATAATGCAGTTGATAGTATCGAGTTGAAATATTATCACTTCCTGACGGAATTCAAGTAAACAGGTTGGGCACACCACTCGATTCAGAGGCGGCGCACCTGCATTTTGTTGATTTGCTTTGCTGCGTCGCAGCATGCGTGAAATAATAAAAATGACAGTGTGCGTTCCTGTATCGAGTGGTGTGCCCTCGAAAACGCGAGCACTTCTAATCTTGGATCCATCAGAGTGACCTTAGATGAGCCGGAAAAGCTGGAACAACTGATAGTCAGAGTCTGGAACTACCGAGGAGTACACCCAATTCGTTTGAATCGCGGGAACCAAGACAAGGTGATAAATTTTCAGTCTATAGTTTAACATTGTGTTAGAAGGTGTCTGCTGGAGAGCGAGTAGTATTGTTCCAGATCCATCAATTTATTTGTTTGTTAACAAAGTAAATGTAGTTAGGAACCGAGCGCGACAGGACCTCGCCTGGAAGCAGGATTCGTTCACCTTGATCCTTAACGGTCTGATAATAATGTTATCGTGAAATACGAAGGCGCATTATTCGTGGAAGTCAGCTACGGGCCCCAGAAAAACTGCGGTCAAAAAAGATTACCACCGCACCAAATGTGTCTGTACAAAATGTGATAAGAACGGTAGTCCTCACGGACATGAAACATGGACAATGCTCGTGGAGGACTTGCAGGCACTTCGAGTATTCGAGACGGGGTGCAGGACCATCTTTGGCGGTGTGCAAGAAGACGGTGTGGCGGCGAAGAATGTAACTTTGAATGTACAGAAGCCCATCTCTAAGCGAACCTAGTATCCAAAAGGTAGCTAAATCAGGATGGGTACGGATGAAATAGAAAGTTTGAAATGAATCTTTCGTTGGTTTCAAACATTCTCTGCGCCATTACCGACTTCATCGTTGCGATCAAAACTAGGTCCGATTTATTTATTAGAAAAATGCCTTCCAAATATTAACAATCACCAAATGCAGGTCCTGAAAATAATAGATTTTAGAATCCTGATGCGCTTTAAAATCACTAACAACACCAAATGATTATCTGAATCTTGTGTCAATGGCAAAGATGATTAACACATCAGATAACTAACTATTGTAATTCGTTACTCATGCAAATATTTGAATGCACTCATAATGAATAAATAAAGGGGTGAATGGCGCTACTTTATTAGACAAGAAAGTCGCGTTTCCACGCGCGAGCCCTTTGATCATGAAATTAAATCTCAATCTGGCAATTCTGTTACAGCCCGAGTAGTACATTTGTCACATATCAGTCACTGTGACTCATGGCGAACAAATCCAGTCATTGGAGTTGCTGCAATCAAATCAATCTGAATCCTCTACATTAGGGACCGTTGTTGTAAATCATCAAACTCCGTCTGCATCAGTAGCACTATAACTCAAATGTTTGCGCAAGATTCAGGTAATCGTTTGGTTTTGTTAGTGGTTGTAAAAGCGCATCAAGAAGTATATAAAGTAGATGGGTTCTGCATGGACGACTATATAAACGGAAGAGAGCTGGTTTGAGACGAATCTGATCCCGTCGTTGGTAGCGGTGATGACATCAGTTATTTTGGCAGATTTTTTGCCACGTAGCCTGTAAACATTTAGGGAAGAATGCCGAAAATCAGCAATCGGTTGTTGTTAGGTTTTGGAAGGCGCATTATTGAAATAAGGTTTGTTTGTGACAAAATCTGAACTCACACTACACTACAAGTCTCATGTCAATTTGCGTACAACCCGATATGGCTGCACCTTTGAGTTTTTATGTTTTATTTGCTGATATATTTTTATTTAATTTAATTTATTGAACACGTCTTCAATTTATTCATGATATGAACTGATTTATTTAATTGATTTAATCCTATTTTAAAAAACTAATTTACTAATATTGAAGTAAAACCTAGCCAACCACTTTAGGGATTATGCCTTTTCTTGTGCAAAAATATATTGAAAACAATCGCATTAGGAAGACAAAACAGCTCTTTTAGGAATAGATCATATTTTTCGACCATTTTGCATGTTTTTATTGATTTAAATGTACTATCAAACTTGAATTTTTTTCGATTTTTGAATTTTTTTCCAAGGCACAATAGACAGCCCCATATAAAGGTGGGCCAAACTACCAAAAAGGCAATTTTCGATTTTAGGAAAAAATGTGATGAATACACAGCTTAAAACCTATATTTCTATAATCAGGACGGTTTTTATTTTTAGATTTTTAGAGAGGGGTAGGGGCGTAAACAGCCCCTCCTAGAAATGATATTTACGTTTTTTGGGAAAACGGACAGTTTGTAAATGTTTTCGTCTCAAAAGTGACATATTTATATATCGATACAAAGCTCTTAAACAGATTATGCAGTAGGATTGATACGTAAAATAGCTTCGTCCAGAATTTAGTTTTAGTTTTAGTTTTAGCAATTTTACGCAATAATTAATGAACAAAACAGTTTGATACCTGCAATACCTGCAAATGATGCACTACTATTGAACTCCATTTTTCCTATTAAAAGAGGCTGGATTGGACCTAGCTCAAAAACATTTTCTTATAACAATGAGAAAGACAACATTACCGCTCAGGAATCAGGTGTTCTAGTAAACTTCGTATTTTTCAATTTTAATATGAGATACTCAATAATGCCACTTTTAATTGAATTTGTGACGAACACAACTTATATAACATTTTAAAGGGAGGGTGTGCATAATTCAAGAAAAATCAGTGAAAAAGGAAGTTGTTCAAAATTTACAATTACTTTACAATTACTACATTAAAGGAGCGAATAGATTTAAACATAATGTGTCATAACGTAATGGATGAGTAGTGTGTTGAATAACTCTGCTACAATACCTTTTATAATTATGAAAGAAATCTTACGAAATACCAACAAATGAATCATTTCGTTGATGTCACAATATGACGCTAATTTGAATCTGATTCTACCTTCCTTTATTGGTTTAATAGTTCTACTCAGTAAATTTTCAACAAGAGTGATAGTGCGTTTTTGATCATTTTAGGAAATCTAAAGTGTCTATTTGTCTGTGACACGAATATACAGTTTATATGACCATTTATCAGCATAAAACTGGCTTATTGTAAGCCAAAATGACCAAATTCCGTTGGTTTGCGAACTACGAAGGATATGATCCAAGCTCACTCGGCGTCCCCTAACCGGAACGGAGTCGTTTGGTCCAACTACGAACCGACAGCCCTACCCGGTTGACACGGTCCGGGGCCCATGCTACGCTCGACATCACTACATCACGAACATTCACGATCACGTCTCCCAGCCGGTCGTCTTCCAAGAGCTTAGCTCGCTCCACTATCCGGTGGTGGCGGAAGGTTGGAACTTCCAGTAAATCGGCACGAGCTTAACAAGGCAAAACTATCACTCCAGTGAGCAGACTGGCAGCGGTTCCAGCAGTGCGTCGACAACACCGTCGATTACGAGGTGCGTCCGGAGACGCCAGGAAAGAAAGTATCGTCCGCCAGCTGTGCGCTATTGAGGAGGCGTATCTCGGTGGCCCGTGAGCAACATGTACCGACGGGCTCGGCAGGTTAGCAACTCCATAAACATCGATGATACACTCACCAAAGATTTGAAGTTCGGATTTGGTGGAATAAATCACCTTCCGCAGGCAGTTTCCAGTGCGTCTCACTGAACTGCCTGAGGAAAATGACCAAAATTCTTGCAAAATCCAAGCCTCTGGCCCATTCCCACCTTTTGATTCCACGGACAATAATGGCTCTAAGGATCGCTTGATAACCTCCGCTGCAGAGAAGGTCGCTGAAATGAGGTCGTGCCACATTGTCTGCTCTTTCACACAATCTTTGGGCAGAACATCAGCGTCCAGTCCACACGAAGCGGTGCCGTCAACGAGCATGCTAACAACATCCATTTGATTCCCAACTATCGGAGGAGTTGGAGATCCTCAGCTGGCGAATTGACGGCCCTATATCAAATCATCGAATAACGCGCATGAAGGGCCCCCTAAGCTTCGATAGCAGCTCACTGGAATCTCGAGCTCAAGCTTACGCATTGAGTGCTCCGTTCTTTTGAGCACCTCTCGATGATTTTTAATCAAGTGTCTCCGGCTCAGCTACTTCCCATCGTCCTGGAAGTCCAGCGAAAGTTCATCCCCATCCGGAAGCCTGAGAAGGATCCTTCCTCCCCCAAAAGTTATCGTCCCATTAGCCTTCTCTCAGGATCGAAAAAGCTATTCATCACCGGTTACTTGAGTCTGCCGAAAATCTCAACATCTTGCTCGAGGAACAGTTTGGTTTCCGACTCGGTCGGTCAACTGTACACCAACTAACTCGAGTTACCAACATCCTCAGACGGAACAAGATTGTCTCAAAAACATCCGCCATCCCGAGCAACACACATGCTGCGAACAAGTTTGCTTTACTCATATATGAGCGAATTTAGTCTTATATGAGTTACTGCAACCTAATCGGTCTGAATTGTGTTGCTTGGGATGGCCTTACTGATGTCGAGAAGGCATTCGACAATGTATGACATGATGGCCTGGTGTACAAACTACAACGCTACAAATCTTACCAGCTAGCTGGTGAAAATCATCAACAATTACTTGTCGGCAAGGACATTCCGGGTCACAATCAACGGAGCGAGTTCCAATGCGCCCAACATCGTTGCAGGCGTTCCCCAGGGCAGTATCCTCGGGCCACTGCTTTGCAATCTGTTCACCTCCGACATGCCAGAACCTCCAGAAGGCGGCATTTTGTCTCTGTTCGCAGATGATACTTCTATCGTCTACAATGGTAGAGTGATCAGAGCACTTGTGGCAAAACTCCAACAAGGCTTGACAGCCTTGGCAGAGTACCTCACCAGCTGGAAGATATGTATCAACGGGTGAAGACCCAGGTCATCATTTTCCCCACTCTAAACCCCTCAAACATGTTCCGCCTGGGGACTGTAAAATCATCCTCAATGACACGATCGTGGAATGAGCCAATGAGGTTGACTACCCTGGCTTGACCTTCGACAGCAAACTTATTTTAGGCAACAGATTGATAAGACGGTGACAAAGTGTAACGTCTTGTTGAAACTATTGTACCCTTTGATCAACCGTGCGTCGGTCGTCATTGTCCCTGAAATATAAGCTTGCTGTCTACAAGCAAATCATCCTCCCTTTGATCGAATACGGCATACCAGTCTCGAGAGCTGCGCTAAAACCCACCACCTCAAACTTCAACGGGTCCAAAACAAATTCCTGAGGATGATCCTCAACCGGGCCGGGATGAAAATCTTACATGAACGCTTTGGTGAGTGTAAAGAAAAGTTTAGGGTCTGTTGCTTGCATTCGGATCAGGCTCCAATTAGGGCGCTAGTTCCAATCTAGGTAATAAAATTTTTATTGTGAATATTAGTGTACATAGTAGTTAGGTTATCAAATTTTACAAACAAATCAATGCCTCCTAAAGGCTAAATTGCCAAACTATAAAACATTTTAAATTCATAAACTAGAGTAAAACTGTAAAAACATAAAACTAAAGCTGAAGGGCCAACTGGTCAAACACTTACCATGTTAAATTTTAAGAAAATATCTAAAAATAAACATGAATTTATTGAAAAAACAAACAAACAACTGAAAATGTCGTTCGGCTGAACTGTTTATTTGGTCAAAAATGCCGTTTACCGAAATGATACTTTGGCTGAGAAGGCCGAAGTGGTCGATTTACAGAAAAGCCAGTTTACTGAAATGTTATCTGGCCCGTTCAGCAAATTACGTAGGACCTGTTCGGGCAATGACATTTTCAGCCAAATTCCTTTCCGTTAAACAACCAATGGCATTTTTGGCCAGATGATTTATTCGACCATTTTCGATGTAATAACCGTTTCTTTCATTTCGCTAAATTAAATTTGGGTAGGGAGATAAGTATGAAATGTGCCGGTTGGGTGAAATGCGCCACCATCGTTTTTTGGTTACTCACCCAAGTTTTGTCTCAAATTCGTGAGTGTCTCAGCCAATAAACATTTACAAGATGTTATTTTGGTAAAAGTTTTGGGGAGGCTCATCAAATTTTTCCGGCAAAATATGTTGTAAAATTCATTAAAGAACTGTTAAAAGAATGTGCGGTGCAATGTCTCCGTCGGATCGAAAATATGAATGAAGAAAGTGTCAATGTTGTACGTATTATTTTTCCTACGCATCGGCATATTGGACAGACGTGCTGCATTTGTTAAATCGCCAAGTTAAGTCGAGTACATAAAATATAAGACGTTATAATTCAAACATTATTATGAAAACAAATCAACTTTTGAATGAAATGAACTGCAGTCGATTATCATTAAGCTACGATTTACCCCCACATGTTGTTTAAATAATTTTACCGAAACAAATCAAATTTTAAATCATAATAAAACCCCAAAGGTGCAGCCTAATCGGGTTGTACTCAAAGATGACGTTGAACTACGTATTTGTACATAATGTACAGGTTTTCGACTTTTCTGTTCGATGAGAGCAAACCAAGCGTTTTCCAAACCCAGGGTGAATCTATTTTCGTTGTTTATCTTGCTCTCTTGAGGTTGAGGAGATTTTAGACTAACATTTAAAAGGATGATAAAATATATTTTTTTCAAATAAATGAGAATGAATAACACTCTCAAGCGATCACATATCCAAAATTATCAATTAATGAAAACTCGTAAGTAAGAATCGTTCGATAATTGTATCTTGATTCGAAGCATTATTGATGAATGCTACTTTTGAACTTTTTTTCCCTACATAACACCAAAATACAATGCCAAACATATCTGATTGAGCTTCATTGTTTACATTTGTTTACAAATTGGTATTAGATTAGTTTGGTATACATTCAAATAATAATTTTGTGTTGCAGGATTTGAAAAGTTATCGCCGATAACAACTCGCCTACTTTTCACACCTGCGAAGTTATCAAATGATAATTCCAAAATCTGACTGATAGTGTACCGCTGCGCTGCCTTGGCTGCTGCTTGACAGTTTGAGAGTTAATTGATAATTATCATTTCTTCACGTGAGGAGTCGGACTTTGCATTTACTCCAGCAGACACCAAGAGCCGAAGAAAGATTACCAAAACGCATTTACTGCAGCAGCGAGAAAGATTCCTGGAGCCTCTCTACTGGCATCAATAGACGTAAGCGAGCAGCTGTTGTCAAACGACCCCATGCTGTACAGAGAAAACGCGCGTGTAAGTTAGCAGAAACGAGTTAAAAGTCCTGTAAGTTGCATTAATTTGACGTCTATGCCGGCTTGAGGTTCCCAGTTAGCCTTGGAGAACAAAGGCGCAGAATCCGGAGATGGCGAGATCGATTCTCGATCCGATCTAAGATGTTTCGGTGGGAAACATTCTCACACCCTGGGTATAGTGTGTCCGTTGTATTTACCACACAAGATACATACTGATGCAAGGAAAGCTTTAATTAATAACTAAAGAAATACTAATAGATTACTAAGTTGAAAAGCAGGCCAAGTTCCAGTTGGATTGTAGTGCTATAAAAGAAGAAGCTTGCAATGCACTTATGAGATTGACTGATTCACCGAAACCAATTCATAAACTGTTAGCAAGTTTCAAGACGAAATATTATCATACGTATATATTGTAATACACTGGAGTCATTTTTATGCGGATGATATGGGCCACGTGAATTAAAACAAAGTTAAACCCAGCGTAAATTCCAGAGTATGTCTGAATGGACCGTAGAAATCCTGAAATTGAGTAAAAAATCGCATAAAAAGCGATTTGTGTAAAAACAACCGCGTAAAAAACGACTTCAGTGTACATCGTTGACTCTCCCTTGATCGAATGAAAGAAAATTGAAAATCCATCGAGAAATGGCTGAGATATTAACGATCAAAGTCTATCATATTTTCGTGACGTTTTTCGATTTTTTGCAATTTTAAAGTGTACCCCAATATAGAAAAGACAGACGTAGTTCTACGTCAAAAGTTTGTACCTCAGATTGGCTTCGAATTGCCCTAAATCAAAATGTATGTGTACCAACAAATAACAATTGCAATATTTACACATTTGATAAAATGCCTGTAGCACTTGAAATTCATATTCGACTATAAACCTGTTGGAACAAGATCAACGATAGCCATAAACAAAATTTTATGTATTATTGAGTCACTTTCTAAAATATGTTTGTGTTGCCTACATTAAATTCAAGACATACAGTAAATCTTCTCCACCTCGTGATAAATCTATGCTCCGCTGCACCCTCGGCAAAGGCCCAACATGACAATTCTTCGCTTCAACTAGAAGGGACCTCTTTGACTATTGAATCTCGCTCACATACACCCATTTCTCACATGTGCACAGTCTGATACATACATCGTGCCAACTAGCAGCGCACCACTTTCACGGAAGCAGCAGCAGCGACGACGACGGTGGCAATGGCAGCAGATATTGATTGGGGCGAAATTTATGATGTAACATAATAATTTTCCCTCGTTTCCTTTCTGCCAACGCCTTGATCTTGAGTTTGGTTCGAAGAACTGCCGCGAAACAGTGGGGTGTCATCGAATGCGTCCTTAGCTCGATTTTTTTTCGGGAGTTCATCAATATCAAAATTTAAAACAGTTGTAAAATATTTCAAAATCTTATCATTTTATGATGCAATAACAGAGATTGCTATTAGAATTGGGAAACAATAACGCAAAATCGCAATACATGGGTCCAAGCTGTAGGCACAAGCACTTCCATCGATGGATGGCTGGAGAACAAGGACCTACTTAGTGGATGGTGGTTCGTTCCTTTCCATATTTCTCGGTGCCGGCGTCGTCATCGGCCCACTTTTCGGTTTGGGTTTGGTCTCGGTCTTGGTCTTGGGCAACCCTGAAGTGTAGCTGGCTGGTCGGGCCCGGAATGTGCTACAATATCGTTTTATTTTCACTTAAATTTTCTTTCTCTGTTGCTGCTTATTTATTTCCTTTTTCCTTACGAGTGATTTTTATTCGCTTGAGAACGAGAAATTTCCAATCGTCGACAAGATGGTGAATCGCCCTCCATATGGGAAGATGCGGTGGCATATGGGGAATGAAACCAACTGTCGGGGGAAAAACGAATGGAGCAGGATTCGAGCGAGACCAATAAAAACATTAAACTTTCTTGTGCGATTCGAGATAGCATTAAATTACCGTGTACGCCATGTAGCGCTCTGTTTGCCGCCGTAGTTACGAGTATTCTCAAGTTGGTTATCCCCGACCGCTCGGCTTTGCTTCGCTCGAAGGAAAATGTGTAAATTTATGCCACAGTTTTCAAATTCTCACCGGTTACCGAAAGGTAAATACTGGGAACCTGTAACGAATAAGAGATCCTACGTGCTTCTTCACTTCGTTTGCCTTGACTTTTGCCGAGCGCGCACGTTTCTTATTTGCACAATTGGAGTGCCTCTTGTTTTGGGCAGTAGATTTCGATTTCTAGTTTGGCAGGGAGCTGAATAAGCTTGTTTCATTGTTAAATGGAAAACGATGGAAGTGGTGCTGAGCTTTGTCCATTGATTTTAGCTTATCAGGTGCAGGTGTTTCGGGAGCGTAATTGCCAGAATTCAATTCAAGCCCGATGCATTGGTAATTGGCTAGATAAAAATGGCTTGTTTTGCATTCCTTGAAATTGGAAATTAAGCAATTTCCACAGGGCTATTTGATGATGAGTTTTCTTCATTTTATTAGTAATTTCCATTCGTAAAAAAACAAGCTAACAAGCTGTGATTACATTAATAAATCGGATTAGTCAACATAATATCAAGAAAAGATTCAGTCTATTTCCCGCTTCAAACTTAACTTACTTACTTTACTTATGAGTCCTGTACATCCCGAGTGGTGTAAAGGGCCGACCTGAAAGATATCCTTCCTGAGCGATGTCCAGCTAACGCTTCAACATGTTGCCAAGTTAGATTTTGGTCGACTTCTTTGATTTATTTATTAAGGCTTTGTCGCCATGAACCTGTGGGTCTCCCTCTGCTGCGGTGTCCAGCTGGGTTCTAGTCTAGTGCTTGTTTACAGATTTAGTTTCCGCTCCTACAAAAGGTGTTCTGACCGAATGTTACTGTTATAACTCAACATCAGTCATTCATTATCGAGCTGCAATGATTTTTTTTATTTCTTTATTTGAGTGATTTTTAAGTAAGGTACAAAGTTCATCACTTTGCTGCAATGAAAAAAATGAGCAAAATACCTTCATTTTCACTTAATTTTAACGATTTGCGATTCTTTCATCTCACCCGTAAGATTTTCGTTTAATCCATTAAGACAAAACAAACAACAATGAAGTGATGAACTTTGTCAAAAACTTAAAAATCACTCTAACAAAGCTTAAAAAAAACATCGAGCGCTAACATCGACTCTGACCACAATCGGGTGATGGTTAAACTGCGCCCAAAACTATCCGTCATCACCAATTTCCAGTACCGACGACCCCCGCTGTACGACACAAAGCGACTGAAGCCACCCGATGTCACCACCTCATGCGAGCCGTAAAGATGGTCGGGTTTCAGGTTTTCAAACCCGAAACCCGACCTGAACCTGAAATCGACCCGAACCCGAACGGGTTGGGGTCGGGTCCGGGTTTGGAAAATTAGAACAATGTCGGGTCGAAGCAGCACTACAAGGAACATGTAAATGGCGCTGAGAGTACAGGCAATGAAATTCAAGATAGCGGAGGAGATGATTACGCTAGTTCAGAGGACGATAGAAGCCAACCAGCCCCCACCTTGAAGGAAATTAAGGATGCCATCCAACAGCTGAAGACCAATAATGCAGTTGGTAAAGATAGTATCGAGCTGAGCTCATTAGGTCACTTCGATGGAATCAAGATTAAAAGTGCATTGTTAGCACACCACTGATTCAGAGGCGGCGCACAATTGTCATTTCTGTTGATTTAGCTTCGCTGCGTCGCAGCATGCGTGAAATAATAAAAATGACAGTTGTGCGTTGCTTCCGTATTGAGTGGTGTGCCCCCGAAAACGCGAGCACTTTTAATCTTGGATTCCATCAGGAGTGACCTTAAGATGGAGCCGGAAAAGCTGGAACAACTGATAGTCAGAGTCTGGGAAACTACCGAGGAGTACACCCAATTCGTTCGAATCGCGCTGGGAACTAAGACAATGTAATGGACTTTCGTGCCTATTGTTTAACGTTGCACTAGAAGGTGTCATGCGGCGAGCCAAGGTATGTTTTTTCGTCAGATCCAGTCAATTTATTTGTTTTTTAACCAAGTACATGCTAGTGGGCGGAACCGAGGGCGACAGGACCTGGCTGGGAAGCAGTGAGATCGTTTACCTTGGATCCTTGCTAACAACTGATAACAATGTTAGTCATGAAATACGAAGGCGCATAAATTGTGGAAGTCGGGCCTACTACGGGCCCCAGAAGAAACTGCGGTCAAAAAAGATTCACCACCGCACCAAATGTGTCATGTACAAAATGCTGATAAGAACGGTAGTCCTCACGGACATGAAACATGGACAATGCTCGTGGAGGACTTGCAGGCACAATTTCGGAGTATTCGAGACGGGTGCTTAGGACCATCTTTGGCGGTGTGCAAGAAGACGGTGTGTGGCGGCGAAGAATGTAACTTTGAATGTAACAGAAGCTCATCTCTACGGCGAACCCAGTATCCAAAAAGGTAGCTAAATCAGGATGGGTACGGATGAAATATAGAAAGTTTGAAATGAATCTTTCGTTGGTTACAAACATTCTTGCGCTATTACTGAGTTCATCGTTGCGATCCAAAACTAGGTCCGATTTATTTATAAAAAAATCGCCTTTCCAAATATTAACAATCACCAAATGCAGGTCCTGAACATAATAGATTTTCGAATCCTGATGCGCCTTTAAAATCACTAACAACCACCAAATGATTATCTGAATCTTGCCGGCAATGGCACTAGATGATTCAACACAATTTTCAGATAACTAACTATTGTAATTCGTTACTCATGCAAATATTGTGTGCGCTCATAATGAATAACAAAGGGGCGCCGTGAATGGGCTTACTTTATTAGATACAAGAAAGTCGCGTTTCCACGCGCGCGAGCCCCTTTTGATCATGAAAATTAAATCTCAACTTGGCAACTTGTTACAGCCCGAGTAGTACACTTGTCACATATCAGTCACTGTGACTCATATGCGAACAAATCCAGTCATTGGAGTTGCTGCAATCAAATCAATCTGAACTTTGCTTCTAGGGAGTGTTGTTGCAAATCATGTGTAACTGTCGTCTGCATCAGTAGCACTTTAATCAAAATAAATGTTTGCGCAAGATTCAGGTAATCGTTTGGTTTCTGTTAGTGGTTGTGAAAGCTCATCAAGAAGCATAAAGTAGATGGGTTCTTGTCAGGACGACTATAATAAACGGAAGAGAGCTGGTTTGAGACGAATCTGATCCCGTCGTTGGTAGCGGTGATGAGCATCGGGGTTATTTTTGGCAGATTTTTTTTGCCACCGTAGCGCCTGTAACCATTTAGCGGAAGAATGTGTCGAAAATCAGACAATCGGTTGTTGTTAGTGTTTGGAAAGGCGCATTATTGAAAATAAGGTTTGTTTGTGACAAAATCTGGAACTCACACTACACTACGTAGTCCTACGTCACATTTGCGTACAACCCGATATGGCTGCACCTTTGAGTTTTTATGTTTTTATTTGCTGATAAATTTTTTTATTTAATTTAATTTATTGAACACCGTCTTCAATTTATTCATGACACGAACTGATTGATTTAATTGATTTAATCCTATTTTAAAAAACTAATTTACTAATATTGAAGTAAAACCCCAGCTTTATCCACTTTAGCAGTGATTATGCCTTTCTCGGGCACTATAAAATATATTGAAACAATCGCATTAGGAAGGACAAAACAGCTCTTTAGGAGAATAGATCACATTTTTTCGACCATTTTGCATGTTTTGCATTGATTTAAATGCATTGCTACCAACTTTGAATTTTTTTTTCGATTTTGAATTTTTTCCCAAGGCACAATAAAGGTGTGGCCAAAACTACCAAAAGGCCAATTTTCGATTTGGGCGAATAAAATGTGATGAATACACAGCTTAAAACCTATATTTCTATAATCAGGACGGTTTTTATTTTTTTAATTTTTTTAGAGAGGGGTAGGGGGCGTTAAAACTAGCCCCTCCTAGAAATGATATTTTTACGTTTTTTGGGAAAACGGACAGCTTTGCAATGTTTTCGTCTCAAAAGTGACATATTTATATATCGATACAAAGCTCTTAAACAGATCTATGCAATAGGATTGATAATGTAATAATAGCTCCGTCCAGAATTTAGTTTTTAGTAGTTTTGTAAAAGCATATTTTACGCAATAATTAACGAACAAAACAGTTTGATACCCTGCAATACTCCGCAGTAAATGATGCACTACACTATTGAACTCCATTTTCCCTATTAAAAAGAGGCTGGATTGGACTATGGGCTCAAAACATTTTCTTATAATGTACGAGAAAGACAACATTACCGCTAGGGGGTTAATCAGGTGTTCTAGTAAACTTCGTATTTTTCAATTTTAATATGAGATACTCAATAATGCCACTTTAATTGAATTTGGTGACGAACACAATTTATATATCATTTTAAAGGAGGGTTGCATAATTCAAGAAAAAATCAGTGAAAAAGGAAGTTGTTCAAAATTTACAATTACTTTACAATTACTACATTAAAGGAGCGAATTGTAGATTTAACCATAATGTGTCATAACGTAATGGATGAGTAGTGTGTTGAACAACTCCTTGCCACAATACCTTTTCACAATTATGAAAGAAATCTCAATGAAATATCAAATAAATGAAATTCCATTTCGTTGATGCCACAATATGACACTAATTGAATCTGTTCTGCCTTCCTTTATTGGTTTAATAAGTTCTACTCAGTACATTTTCGACACCAAAAGCTTATATGCTTTTTTGATCCTTTTAGGAAATCTGTGTTGTGTTTATTTGTCTGTGACACGAATATACAGTTTATATGACCATTTATCCAGCATAAAACTGGCTTATTGCAAGCCAAAATGACCAAATTCCGTTGGTTTTGTAGAATATGATAACAATCGATACTATGCCGAAAATTGGTCCTATACCCCATTGAAGGTTCAGAAAAAATATTTTTCTTTTCTATCTATGTTTTTATGATGAATACCACTGTTTATTGAAGGATTCATAATTTTTGCCAAAAATACCTCCTTTTTTCCTATTGTGCAAGGGGGGAAAAATAAGCATAAATCTATCCAGATATACGTTTTGACCTCAGCAGTAAGGTCGTCTTCAGTGTCTCGTACTTGACTCGACTTTTTGGCCGTAATGGGTACGGTGGCCAAGGATCCATAGCAGTTAGTGAATTATGGTTGACGAGACGGTGCATGAAATCGAACGTTCTACAGCATGTAACGACAGTTGATATTGCATGTTATGACGTCGAAAATAAACATTATTTGAAGCATCGCGATAGCTCGACGGTCTTCCAACGGTCGCAAGTCAATTAAAGCACACCAAGCAAGATTTTTTGTATTGATAAAGGTTGGCTGGATCGCTCTATGGTAAGCGGCGCACAGCGTAGTTGATGAAGCGTTTCTGGATTCTCTCGATGCGGTCATTTATTGATTCTACCCTGATTTCTTTATTGACCATTTCCTAATTTGTAAAGGAAAACTTCGAGTTTTTCAGGTGGAGTTTTTATTTTAGTTGTACAATTATGACAGCAATACAAAAACTTGTCGGAGCCACAAAGTAGAACAAATTCAAAGATCCACAACGGTAGACTCTTCTACACGCATACATTTTCTCGCTAGTCGATTATATAATTCTGAGATTCAGGAAACTGTTCCGTTTTCCATATCACTGAATATATTTATCTAATCGCAAAATAAAGAAATACGTCGAATATTTTCGCTAGCATGCGGGCTCATTGGTCACTGCTGAAAAAAATACTAAAATAAGAAATAAATCAAATCTTTCTCAATATATTGTTTTTAATGGCATGAACATGTGAGCTATAAGATTAAGTGCCGAACAGTTCCCTTAATTGAGTGTTTACTTACCATAAATCTTTTGTCTCGGATCAAAATTATTTTTAATTCAGCCCTAGCTTTGTGATCTTGAAAATAATTTCAAAAAGATCAAAAACACATGACAGATGTACCCGTATTTTCTTTCTGCTTCCATGTTCTTTATTTTTTATGCTTTTTCCTACTCGATTTTATCTTTTATTTTCTTTCTTTTGCCTTCTTTCTTTCTTTTTTTCTCGTTTTCTTCTTTCTTCCTTCCCCGTTTGTTTTTTCTTTTTCTTGCATCCTTCTCCATTCTCACTTCTCCGTTATCTTTTCTCTTTTTTTTCCCTCGATTTTTTTTTGTTCCTCCTTGTCTCTGCGTTCTTTCTTCTGCTCTCTTTTTTTCTTTTTCCTCCTTCCTTCTTTAATCTCCTCTTTCTTTCATTTCTCTACTTCATTCCTCCTTATTCCCTTTTCCTGCTCTTTGTATCTCTCTTCTTTTTCTTCTTTATTTTTCTTTCTACTTCCTCTTGCTTTCAGCCTTGCTCCTGGTTTTTTAAAACATAATTTTTATGTTTTTTCCTTATTTTTTCTTCTGACTTGAACATTTTTTACTTCCTACGCTTTCATTTACACTCAACTACTGGTTTCCTTGAAACATTTATTTATGGCTAAGAATATTGATACCAAATTTGGTTGCAATCGTTCAGGAGAATCAAAAATTCTACTGAATTGTCTGATTATAATCAATACACCTCCTACCACATCCTTCTTCATTTTTGATGCTATCACCCATTCTATAATCGTTTACTTAGGATAAAGAATATATGTACCAACTTTGATTCAAATCGGTCAATGGGGTTTGAAGGTAGACAGAATTATTTGTTATATAAACACTAACCCTCTTCATTAGGCCTTCCTTGGTCATGCGGTAAATTGCGTGATTACAAAGCAAGAGCATGCTGATGGTGGCTGGGTTCGATCCCCGGTCTGGTACAGGATATTTGCTTCCATGGACATAAAAGTATCATCGTGTTAGCCTCACGATATACAAATGCAAAAACATTGGCTTAAATTGGTTGGGGGGGGGGTTGCTGGGTGGTGCGCTTAGCCCTACCTAGAAAGAAATAAGCTCCCCCTCCTAAGATTTGAAAAGTTAGTTAGCAGGGATATTAATTTTCAACATAGTAGTAAGTAAATTAATAAATGAATTACTGAAAAAGTTTGAGACAAATAAGTTATCTCCCATATTCATTCTATCACAATGAAATGAGTTGAAGACAAATGAACTTGTTTCTCATTTCTGAGAAAGATTCCTGCGTGCTAGTGAAATTGCACTTGTTTTAATTATGGGGTTCTTTCACAAATTACGTGACGCCAAATTTGATGATTTTGGACCCATTCCCTCTCCCACGTGACACTTTTTGTATGGAAGGTTCAATTTTCTTAAGGATCGTTACGCTCGATCTGATCCCCTCCTGCTCCTGCAGCGTTACGTTATTTAGGAAGGCCCCTTTGAAAAGGCAATATATGATTCTCACTTTACTTTTCAAAAGGACCTAAGTAACATTTTTTTCATGAATTAATTTGAATATTGCAATCAACAGAACAATATGAAAGCTTTTGATTGCTAACAGAGAGAAGTTTTCGCTAATGAAAATATGATTTTGAGACCGAAGTTGGCATAAAGGTGAATGATAATGCCTAACCAGTTTTTAACCTTTAGATAAATTTATATGGAGTTTGCAGTTCAATATAAAATAGTTTTGTCCCAAAAAACTGGAACTCAAACATTTACGTGTTTTGCTTAATATCAACTTTACAAACCAGCCAAACTAACAACTTGCTGCCCTACGAAAAACGCGCCGTTACCAATCGAAGTAATCGATTGTCATTTTCAACCAATCAGCAACCGGTAAGATTGGTCAAAGACATTTGGTCAACCATCACAGTTTTCAAGCAGGCTTCCTTTTGGCTAGCAGCATGATAATCTCCACAACTCCCATCAGCATCCAGAAAGGATTGTCATCAGAATCCGAGAGGATTTCTCATTGGAATCTCTGAAGAATTCCTTTCAGAATCATCGAGGTATTTCATTCGGAATCCAGAAGAATTCATACTGGAATCTTCTCGGTATCTTCGAGAGATATCCTGAGAACCTGAGGGGGATATACCTTTCATAATCCATGGAGGATTTGCTTCAGAATTTCTCGTTAATTTGCTTCGGCATTCCCCCGGAGTCATTCAAAGATTTGTTTCGGAATCGTTCGGAGATTTGCTTTGGAATTTGTTGACGATTTGTTTCAGAATACTTTGACGATATGCTTGAAAATCCCTTGAATATATAATTCAGATTCTCTCGGAGTTTTGCCTCGGAATTCCTCAATGATTTGCTTTGAAATCCCATCACGAATTGCTTCGGAATTATTCGACGATTTGCTTCGAAATCGTTCGATGATTTGCCTCAGAATCCCTTGATGATTGGCTCCAGAATCCCTCAACGAGTTGCTTCAACATCCCTGGAGGATTCGCTCCGGAATCGCTGGAGGATTCTTTACGGTACCCTTGGAGGATTAATTCGGAGTCTTTGCGGATTTCCTCGACAGATTGCTTCGAAATCCTTCGACGATTTGCTTCTACATACCTGGAACATTGCCTACGAAA
Source organism: Armigeres subalbatus (assembly GCF_024139115.2). NCBI lineage: Eukaryota > Metazoa > Arthropoda > Insecta > Diptera > Culicidae > Armigeres > Armigeres subalbatus. The sequence goes on along the minus strand of NC_085140.1, from coordinate 202,523,873 downwards.
TCCGTGAAATTCCCGTTGCAATTCCTGGAATATTCTCGTCGAAGTTTCTGGAATATTTCCGTCGTAGTTCCTGGGGATTCTATTCGGTATCTCTAGAAGATTGCCATTGGAATCCTGGAACATTTCCATTGGAATCCCTGGAGGATAATTTTCGACTCCTGGAACATTCCTGTCGAAATCCCTGGTGGATTGCCTTCAGAATTCCTGGAGGTTTCCTTCGCTATGCTTGGAGGATTTCCGTCGAAATATCTGGAGATTCCCGTCGGAATCATTAAAGCATTCTCATCGCAATGCGAACGTATATGCATACACACAAACACTCAAAGACCAGTTTGTTTTAAAACACCTCAGAATATTTTTTTCATTTTTTATACAGCTTTGACCAAATTAAATTTCTAAAAATAAATCAAACTCTTTGTCCAGATCCCTTTTCTCAAATAGTCTACGTGATTCAAAAGAAGCCCCTTGTTAGGTTTCCATTTGACTCCCTGTTCTCACATTCTTCGACTAGCAAAATGTCGACACGTGCCGCCGTCTGCTTGGTACGATATGGGAATAGGAAAAAAAACGTAACGCACGTACCTGACACAGTTATAGCTTTGAACTTTCGTCGTGTAGTAAAATAAAGATCACCTGATTCATGATTGTGGCAGACCGGCAGGCGCCGTTAGTAACAACGCTTTTCGACCTTTCTCTCTTTGTGTGCAGCCGCAGTTATCAGTTCTACCAAACCTGCTTCACGCACACAGTTCGTTACCCCACCTTTCCATCGACGTTGCGGAATAGAGGAGCACATTTCTGGCGTGACTTGAAATGAGGACCTAAGTGCTTAATTCAATATACACTTCCACAAACTGCAGAACTTTAAACTTTCCTCAACTAAACTGAGATAAAAACACGTGCCTTCCAAGTCCTGGTAGACCATTTTCACTTGTTACACCAAGTTTCACTTCCTCCGCTACGAAGGCCACCCTCGTTTATTTTGTCGTCTGATTTTGGAAGACGACGACGACGACGACGACAACGACGCGTTAGATTAGAGTTTACAAGTGCTCCGTCGTAGCACAAGAAATGAAACTAAGGAGCACGTGATTTTTGTTATTTCTCCTAACGTGACTCTGCGAGTTTATCAACAACTGGTGCCCTAGTCGTGTGTAGCCCTGCAATTTCCAACACTGCCACCTGATTATCCCTGTTGCTGGATATGCTTTATCGGTGCTATGTGGTTGTCTACCAGCAACCAGACCGCCAACGAGCAACCCCATCGGGAATGTTGTTTCCGAAATCGAGACTTGCTTTCCTGTGACGGAGAGACAGTTGCACACTACGGTAATCGTTCAGCCTCCTAGTGAGATGGTTCATATTCGAATGCAACAGTGTGCTTATTGGTTTTTGGGTAAATTTAGTTCTGATGATCCCATAGTGCTATGAAGCAACATCAGCCAGTCTGTTAAGGGCATCAATCGACCAGGTTGGTCTGAATTGGACCTGTTGTCTGAGGTAAATCTATATCGAACAAACGTATGGTAAGCGAAAGGCATAGCACGCTTTGGTAAGATAGTGTTGCATCAATTCAACTCAATGTTTTGAAGTATCAACAATATTTTTCCTGAAAAGTAGAGAAGAACAGCTTTCTGCCAATATATTTACATCACAGGAAATATATTCCTATCAATTGTTATGAATTAATCAATTTGGACCTGTCACTAATACCACTATTACCGGTACACCGACCCTAACGGAATAACAAAGAAACGGCTGCTTGTTTACTCGTGTTTAAAAATAGAATCTGTGGATAATAAGTAAAAGAGTTCATTTCATTATTTTAAGGTGAAAACAAATCTTTTTTTTTTCCAAGTTCGTTTATTTGGCAGGCTCAGGCGTGTATAACACTTTACGGAGCCACGTTTCTTTGTGATACATATAATCAATTTCTTTTTATCATACAGTTAATAAAAGAGGGGAAGGAGGCTGCGTACTCGTGGTGACTCGAGGTTAGTTTACAATGTTCAAGGATGGACGGGGCTTAGGATTTGGGATAAGGAAATTTCAGCTTCTCATCCGGGCATTTGGCGTCAGTGACGATGTGGCGTGTCGTCGTGCTCGAGGAATGGTTCGACTGGGAGCATCTTCCGGATGGCAAGAGCTATGGAGCTCTACGGAACAAAAAGGCAGAGACTAAACAAAAAAAACTTTGAAGAAAGAAAAAAAAACAAAATATTAAATTTTGATGTCAGAAGCACAAAGAAAACTATAAATGGCCTGCATATAGACAACATCACGATCTCCCAAAACACCTCGAACTTCCCTGAAGGGTTGTTTACCTCGGGCCACAAGGGTATCCAATAATTGCTCTCTGGAGGCGTCATTTTCCGAGCAGGACCAAACTACGTGATCTATGTCATCATAACCGGCTCCGCACCTACATAAGTTGCTATAGGAAAGGTTTATTCTGTACAGATGTGCGTTTAATGAATATTGATTGGACATATGCCTCGACATCACGCGAATGAAGCCTAGATTTAGGTCCTCACTTCTGAAACACGCTCCCGCAGAAACTCTTGGAACTATGGAAAATAGTCACCGTCCAAATTCGTTGTGTGTCCAATTTCTTTGCCAACTTTGAAGAGTACTCTGACGGACTAATGGGAAAAACTCGTTGCTCGAGTATTGTCTATCATAAACTTCACCTTCCTGTGCGCCCACCTTTGCCAGCGAGTCTGCCTTCTCATTGCCGTAGATTGAGCAGTGAGATGGGACCCAAACAAAGGTAATCTTGAATGATCTTTCGACCAAAACACGCATCTGCTCTCTTATGTTTGTAAGAAAGTAAGATGCGTGCTTAACAGGTTTCATCGACCGGAGTGCCTCGATAATGGTCTATATATAAATAATGGTCTACGGGCTGATTGGAAATTATCCCCAAAGCGAAGTTAATTGCTGCCAGCTCAGCAACATAAACCGAGCACGGTTCCTGAAGTTTTCGGAAGGTGGTTGAAGTTACATTGAAAACACCGAAGCCAGTGGATCCGTTAATGCGAGAACCATCAGTGAAATATCTGTTTTTGCAATTGACATGTTCATATTTTTCAGAAAAATGGAGGAATAGATATTTGTCGAAGATGATCTGGTATTCCTTGAATAGCGTGTTTCATGGACAGATCGTATTCAATTGAGGAACTGTCGTTGGTGAAGTGAACTCGAGGTGGATTATAACACGGAAGACAAAGATCTGACGATATGTAGTTGAGATAGACTCTAAGGAATCTTGAACGACAAGTTAGTTCAAGCATATTATCGAAGTTATCTAGAACAAGTGTGTTACTTGTTCCACATTTGATGAGTGTTCTAAGTGAGAGCTCCCAGTAACGATGCTTTAAAGGAGTGACTCTAGCAAGCACCTCCAGGCTCATGTTATGCGTTGAATGCATACGGCCAAGGGCAATACGCAAACAACGATACTGAATTCGTTCCAATTTGATCAGGTGGCAATCAGCTGCTGAGAGGAAGCAGAAGGAGCCATACTCTAAGAATAGTCGTTCTATAGAGTTTGATGAGATCTTCCGGGTGAGCCCCCCACCATGTTCCGGAGATAGAACGTAGAAAATGGATCCTTTTCCGGCATCTTTGTATCAAATACTCAAAATGGAGTTTCCAGGTACATTTAGAATCAAACATGACCCCAAGGTATTTAGAAGATAAAGATTGGTTGATGTCATCATTCAACAGCTTGAGTTTCAGTTGAGCAGGATACCGCTTCCTAGTAAACACAACCAACTGAGTTTTTGCGGTGAAAACTCGATCCCCAAATATCTGGCCCAAACAGTCAGATTGTCTAGGGTACTTTGCAATGGTCCTTGCAAGACATCTGCACATGGACCTCTTAGAGAGACCACGGCATCATCCGCAAGTTGTCTGAGCGTGCATTGTCCTTCCAAACAATTGTCAATATCTTTAACATAGAAATTATAAAGCAAAGGGACCTAAACACAAACCTTGGGGAAGGCCCATGTAGCTATTTCTGGAAGTTGTCAGAGTGCCGAGTGTGAAGTTCATTTGTTTTTCTGACAACATATTGTACAAGAAATTATTCAAATTAACGGGTAATCCACTACTGTGCAGATTGCCTGACAGTACTTCTATGGAAACTGAATCAAAAGCGCCCTTAATGTCCAAGAATACTGAAGCCAATTGCTCCTTGTGCGCAAAGGCCAGTTGTATATCTGAAGAAAGCAACGCTAGACAATCGTTTGTTCCTTTCCATTTTCTAAATCCAAACTGAGTATTTGAAAGCAATGCATTTTCTTCGACCCAATGGTCGACTCTTGAAAGGATCATTTTCTCCAATAATTTTCTCATGCATGATAGCATGGCAATCGGTCGGTATGAATTGTGATTAGACGCTGGTTTCCCAGGCTTTTGAATAGCTATTACTTTGACCTGTCGCCATTCAGGTGGCACAATGTTGTACTCCATGAAACAGTTGTACAGGTCAAGTAATCGTCTTTTGCGATATCTGGGAGGTTTTTAAGAAGATTGAATTTGATGTTATCGCATCCCGGAGCAGAGTTATTCGATGAAAGAAGAGACATAGAAAGTTCCAGCATTGAAAATGGCCCACCCAAAGATTCGGGATCAGCTACTGATTCTCGAAATAGCGGTTTTGCTGGTACGGAATCTGAACAGACCTTTTTTGTGAAGTTGAATATCAATAGATTGGAGTATTCTTCACTCTCGTTGGTGGAAATAAATGCGATTCCGCATGTTGCGGGCCGTTTTCTAAAGTGTTGTCATTGAGGTTTCTCGTGATAGTCCCTCGACAAAACGTCGCCAGTAGCTACGTTTTTTTGCCTTGAGAAGATTTTTGAGATTTCTTTCGAGCCTCAAATACTCTTCAAAAAGCTCGGACCTTCCGTGTTTGCGGAAGGCCTTGAAGGCATCAGATTTCTCAGAATACAACTTAGTACATTCATCATCCCGTCCAGGAGTGGCTGGTCTTCTTATGTCAGATGTACTTGGAACGCATCGTTTCTGAGCTTCTAGTGGGCTTTTTTGAATCAACTCAGTAAGGAATCGATATTCATCCAAAGGTGGAAGAGTATCAGTTGATTCAATACAATTTTTTACCGCCGATGCAAATTTTGGCCAGTCAATGTTTTTCGTGAGGTCGAAAGGAACATTAACTGGCTCAGATTGTTGATAGCTACTTTTAATTGTGGTAACTATCGGCATATGATCACTACCATGGGGATCTTGAATTATCTTCCACGTGCAATCTAATGATAGTGAATTTGAACATAAAGACAGATCAATACGGCTTTTGTTGACCATTTGGTCCGATTCGAGTTACTTCACCAGTGTTCAAAATATTCAAATTGAAATCGTCACACAAATCATAGAAAATAGGCGCTCTATAATCGTCATACGTTTCGCCCCATCCAATACCATGTGCGTTCATATCACCCAATATCAATACTGGAGATGATAGGAGGGAGACTGCGCTCCAAAATGTCGACGATTAATAGAGGAATTTGGAGGAATGTACACTGAAGCTATGCAAAGATCTTTATTCTTCACATTTACTTGGCATGCGACGATTTCTAAGCCGGGAACAGTCGGAATGAGAATTCTGTAGAAGGAGTAGCATTTTGACGTAGGACTTACGTCTCTCTTTACTATACCGGGTGTCATTTCAAAATATTCAAATCGATCGCGTTACGCTGTGTTGAAAGATTTTAAACGCTAATAGCGTTCGTCTCAGTGGACGAATTTCTGCGGTAAGCCCCTCAATCGACAGATTTCAAGTATGCCTTTCATGCCCATGCTTGATAAGACCCGAAAAACTTGTTTCAATAGGCATGAAACTGTTTTCAATAAAAAAACATTGAGATCGAGGGAACCTATAAATATGGGTACCGCATAATTCTTGCAGCATTCCATTACCACGTTCTGATTGGTGCAGACACCAGCGAATGAGCAGCCGCTGGGTCTGCCGAGAAGCCATAAAATAGCGCAACGCGATTTTTTCCTTTCATTCTGACCGGGACAAGCGAAGCAACCGCATCATCGGTTGAACAGCACTCACACCCTTTAGCAGGGAATGAAGTCATCGAAGCCACCATCATCAGCCGAAACCTAGCCAGTACAGCAGCAGTCCCCTACAGACCCGAAAAAGCAGCAATGCTGAGCAGATACCGGCAGCAGCAGAGTCGAGGCGAGACCGGCCGGCATCGGTGATGAGCCGAGACAGGCTGAAGAAAAGCCACATGATGCAGCATGTATGTCCAAAAACAAACGGTTCTTCAGAGAACCAATGATAGAAATCAACATCAAAGCTTTCAATTCCCTTCGGGATAGAAATTGCAGGGTTGTTACGGAGATCCTGAAATATTTTCCGCGCCAAATCCGCGCCGACTAAAATCAAATCCACGCCATTTCCGCGCGACATGAACATCCATTCTGCGCCAAATCCGCGCGACCCAAAACTAAATTCTAATTCTAAGCAAATACACATTAAATATCAATGTTAAATATTACGCTGAACATTACAACAATTTAGTGAACGTCTTTTTTCGATTCGTTTTTATAATATTACTGATTTTAAGTATATGTTTTAACTTCAACGTTACACATGTTTGTACAAAATCGAAAATAGGATTAAGGAAAAAGCAGTTGATATAACAACTCATCTAGATGGTCCTTCTTGGAATTTCTGAAAAAATCGCTCCAAAATTGTCTACGGGTGTTTCTCCGAGAACATCTGTGGAAATTTCTCCATTCTTGCAAAAGTTTTCCCGGAAATTTATGCGAAATTTCATTTTTTCATATTTTTTTGTGAATTCCTCAAAAACAACATGCAGGAAATTTTCGGAAACTGTATGTGGACACCCCTAATTAATTCCTACAGAAATCGCTTGGGAAATTCTAACAGAAATTGGTTGGTGACTTCCTGCTGAAAAACTTCCGAAAAATCTGTTGTTAAATTTTCAGGATTTTTCACAGAAATTCTTGTGATCATAGCTAAATAAACTTCGAAGGAAATCGCAATGTGAATTCTTGCGGGAATTTCTCGGGAATCTCTGAAAAAACTCTTCCGGGAAAACATTTTCAAAAATTTTCAACAATTTTTTTTTCAAAGTCAACATTAAAAACAATTTCTGCGGAAGCACTCAAAAGACGGGTGTTCATGTCCTTCAACAGACATGTTTTGAATGCGCCATGCTTCAGAATGGTTTAAAAATGACAAGTGGCGCCCCTCTCCTCATAACATTTGTTTAATCAATGCTCAATAGTGTAACCATGGAATTCAAACAGGGTTTGTTAATATCCGAAAATTGATGTTAGTAAATAACTACAAACGTTAATTTTGTTCTCGAAAACATTTGCTAATGAGAATAAAGCCCATCTAGATAGATAAAACTAATTTTAAAATAAACGTCCTTAGATATAGAATTTCATTTGTTGAAATACTCCTAAAACTAAATCCGCACAAAGTCCTAAAATCGTTATGTAAATCCACGCCGAATCCGCGAAAACCGCAAAATCCGCGAAAATCGCGAAATCCGCTTAGTCGTAACAATCCTGAAATTGTACTTGGGTGCCAAATCCAATATTCTAGAGATAAAATTTTATGCATGATTTTCAACAGTGGATAATTTTTCTGACTTAACCGCAAAGTGGACGAACGACTTCACTTGACCATGCCTTTAAAGATTCATAAGATGTTCAAATCTTTCACATAATCTTATTTGGATAAAAAAGCACCGATAACAACTCAAACATTAATAAACTATCAATCGATTTTGAATGAATGAAAGGATGAAAGGAAAAAATCGCGTTGCGTTATTTTATGGCTTCTCGGCAGACCCAGCGGCTGCTCATTCGCTGGTGTCTGCACCAATCAGAACGTGGTAATGGAATGATGCAAGAATTATGCTGTACCCATATTTATAGGTTCCCTTGATCTCAATGTTTTTCATTGAAAACAGTTTCATGCCTATTGAAACAAGTTTTTCGGGTCTTATCAAGCATGGACATGAAAGGCATACTTGAAATCTGTCGATTGAGGGGCTTACCGCAGAAATTCGTCCACTGAGACGAACGCTATTAACGTTTAAAATCTTTCAACACAGCGTAACGCGGTCGATTTGAATATTTTGAAATGACACCCGGTATAGTAAAAAGAGACGTAAGTCCTACGTCAAAAAAAAAACTTCAGGTGGATATTGCAGTTTTGGCATTCGCTCACATCGTTTGGCTAGGTGTGCGGTTGCGTTCAGCAAAAGTAGCTATTCTGAGTTCGTGTGGATCCATACATTTTCGTTTTAATTTTAGAAATATTCTTAACCTAGCTATTGATATGCGCATTCGATGAATAAGTCTAGAAAGGTCTGACCTGTATCGTTGGCAACCATCGTTGCTTACCGCTGCTGCGAAGATTCGGCGATCGGATGACGGCTTGAGCGCCTCTCGAGTGGCCTGCTTACTAACGTTCTATCCGGCAGCGGGAGCGCATTCGACCGCTGGGTGCCGGAAAGAGGGTTGATTACTCTGGTGATTAATTTTCTATCCGGCAGCGAGAGCACCGTCGACCGCTGGGTGCCGGAACGGGACTTGATGTCTGCTGACGCACTTTGTAACCGGCAGCGGGAGCACGGTCAGCCGATGGGTGCCGGAACGAGACTTGACTTCTGTTGATGACGAACTTACAGACCGGGATGCCGGAACGGGACTTGATGTTTGCTGTTGGCGTGCGATCAATCCGGCAACGGGAGCACAGTCGACCGCTGGGTGCCGGAACGGGACTTGATATTTTCGTTGGCGATGGAACGTGACCGGGTCGGCGAGATGTTCGAAGCTGCAAAGATGTTATTGCTGGTGTGGCCCCTATGCGTCCACGGCTTCAGCGCTTCGTTGGTGTCGACTCCGGTTACACGTGTGTGGTGGGCAGATTAAGGTATCGATGTGGATTTACAACGACCACGACGTCTTCGGAACCTAGCCCAACAAAAAAACCTTCGTTCGAAAGTTTATCCTATAATCTCACTACAGTTCGCCCGGTAGTGATTCTTTACTTTTTCTCACCCGTATTTCAATTCTACACGTCGTTATCTCGAGTGCCAAAGTGCAAGAGGCCTTAATTATTATTCTTGGCTAAGTCTTATCATTCAGTTAAGAGTTTAAGAGAGAACTCGTCTAATATAAAAATGTCGAAATTAGGCTAACATTTCGCGCAGCCGAGCTGCGCCTGAATCAGGCAGGCGTTACGTTTTTATCTTGGTACAATGTTTTTACCACTATTATGAAGCATTTCAAAGAAGCATTAGCGTCATTAGCATTATGAAGCATTTCATTTTATCAGTTCAACTTTTGTTCTTTTATTTTGTTTCAAATAAAACTAACGGGTATAAGTCGAAAATAAATTTGTAGTTCACATAAAATGGGGACGTTTTGTCGAATGACGTTTGTTCGAAAGTACGAATGAACATTTGGTCGAATAGACATATGGTTAAAAGCAGATTTTCAAATGAATAATCTTGATACATTCCGTCGAAAGGATATTGGAAGGAAAGGAGCTTTAAGCAATAACAATTAAAAACTAAAGGATTTATAGCGGTGTTTCCAAAAGTAATATAATTAATGCTTCAATATTGACCAAAGAAGGATGGGTGCATGAAAAGAATAAAGAATAGGAAAACGGTAAATTTTACTGACAAGATATTGACTTTGGCGAACCCCTCTAACCAACTACGATGAATCTGGTCAAAGGACATTTAGTCAAATGGTGATTTGTTGGATGACACTTGGCCGAAAAGACATTACGGTTGATAGACAATAGATCGTATGGCCATTCGGTCAAAATTAAGTTTTCGGTCAACCATTGACGAAATAAGGTTGGAAGTGAATTTTACATTGAATTAATTACTGTATGAATATTAAGTGAAAGAAAGCGTATCTATAAAAAGAATAAGAAAACCTATGCTGCATTCAACCAAATGTTCCCTCGACTAAATGCCTTTTTTGATAAAATACCATTTGACCAAACGTCGTTCGACTAACTGTCAATCAACGAAATGCAAAATAAAATTGATACCATTGGTTTTTGAGCTTTTGCCAGAAAAAATAAAGATTAGAGGGTACTTTCACATCGATACCAAATATTTTGATATTTCAGCAGGTTTCAACTTTTCCACCTCGGTCTCCAAACCCGTTCCATTTGATCAACTGAAAAATTCTCATTAACTTCCGTGTTAGTTTCCAATCAGTTCATTCTTGTATCTTATGGATTTACGAATATTGGAATCTCTATGGCTGGCTGATGTTTGCGCATTGTCAACCAAAGGACCATCTGCCGATCCATCTGTTTTAACGATTTGTCGTGTTAGATCTAATCACAAAGCTTTATTTTCGAATTCGGTGTATCTTTTTGTTAATTTGTAATCTTTTCGAAAAAATCATCTAAATTTAATTTTACTAGTAGATAACCCAACAGAATTTCCCTTTAATTAAAAGAGCCACGTTTTGTTTCGACTAGTTCTCCATTTTTCAAAATTACCTATTACCTATCTATTATGCTGAAATTCACTTCTAACATTCGACGAAGTTTACTTTCGACTAAATGTCTATTCGACTAACTGTCTATTCGATCAAATGTCCCTTCCACCAAATCTCTATTCGACCAAATGTCCTTTCGGCCAAATGTCATTCGACTAAACGTCATTCGACGAAATGTCATTCGACGAACTGTCCCTCAAAATCAACACAAGCCCTGAAAATCAGTTATTTAGCAATCCTGCGCACTTCAAGTGGTACAATGGGCCGACTTGTAAGATCTTTATCCTGGGCTTGTGGAGGCTACGTCAAATAATGCTCTGGGTCTGCCTATGTCTTTCGTAATAATTAAGACATTACTTAGAAGACATAAGTATTTTAGTTATCCAAAATAGATGCAATTCTCTTTTTAGGGATATATTCATATTTCCAGATAATTGATGCATAAGAAATCTTTAGTAACCTTTTGGATTGAAATTGTTTCAATTGTGGAATAACTCCCGCAGATTCAAATGCCGTTGACGTGAACATATTCGACTCCATAAATATGTTCAGAGCTAAAGCAAACTTACTTTGACTGAACCTACCATAACAAGACACTATCGTAAATATGTAGACATTGTGTAGCGACATTTCTTATTTCGAAACAAACTTGCATTGCTGCTGTACTACACATTTTAGTGAAACTTCAGATTGATGCATCTAGCAGTGATGTTAATTTTCCTATATTGAACTGCGAAAGGTATTCTAAATTAATCGATGAATGCTTGTTTGCATACAAATTCTCATTAAGACATGATTCCTGACTTATTAAAATTTGTAGAGAACCCAACTTAAGGGGGCCTTGATTAGGTTTGGAAATTGTCTCGACTTCCCTGGACATAAAGTATCATCGTGTTAGTCTCATGATATACGAATGCAAAAAAGGTAATTGGCTTAAAAGCCTTGCAGTTAATAACTGTGAAAGTGCCTAATGAACATTAAACTGCGAGGCGGCAATGTCCCAGTAAGGGGGATGTAATGCCAACAAATAAGAATAAGAAGAAGTGATCCCAAATAGATTGTGAGAAAAAAAATTGCTAAAGTTCAATATCCCGATTAATTAGTTACAAAACTTGATTCACAAAAGAAACCATAGCTTTTCCTAAAAATTCGTCGTCCACAGAAAGGCAAAAACCCACATATCGAACGAATCCAAGGAACCAATTTCAGAGTGAGCCGGAATTAAGGTTAGCGTTCAGCGGGGAATTCAGGCCAATTGAGCTCGTCGTCGTCGTAGCCGTTCGTTTGCTTGCGAGCGATGTGATACCATGTAGGACCTTTCTCTGCACGCTCAGGATACAATTTCGATAGCGCTGCTGCTGCAGGGGCGCGCGGTGGATCGCCGCCGCCAATGGTTTTGCAGTGTGGGACAACTCCCCGGTCGGTCACCTACCAGTCACTCATCTATGGCAAGCACCGGCGATGTCGTTGTTGCTTGTTTGGTGGGAGGCTGTCGATAGCGAGAATTGCCAAGAAAAACAGGGCTCCCACCCGTAGAGTAGAGCGGGGTGAAGGTTTTTTCGAAACATTATGTTTATTTTGATGTTTCTCGTTGGCTGAAACTAATTTCCTTTGATTTTATTGTAAACAGAACCGACCACAGAATCATGCGAAAATTTGATATATGCATTGCTATTTTACAAATTTAGACTGAAAACTACGAATTATTGACAGGTTTTTTAGCATACGTTTGAAGCAAAGCATTGATTATTTTAGTACTTCAGGTTAACAACTAGTTCCAAACTTTCTCCTCACCTTACTCTACGCCATGTGACAAGATAGCGAAATCTAAACGAAGAGAAAATTACACACCAGGCACTTGACATAGATTGAATTACAGAAGACCGGCGGGGTAATGTAAGGATGATGGTAGCGGCGGCGGAGTCGAACAAAAACAGACAACAGCGGTAAAGAAAATTGGACGCGTAAATTGAAACGTTTGCGAGGGAGAAAAGTTCTGCCGTTGTCGGCGGCGGAAGCTGAGCACGGGCGGTACAGTTGTTTGTTGAGGGTTTTTTTGCTCTTCTTATTGAAGCGAGTTCAATCGACCGGGAATCGATGGGCCCTGGCTTTGTGATGATCAAAGTCGATTCGTTTCTGTAGGTTTTGCCTTTCGGTCAGATGTTATTGTTCACGGTTTTTGGGTAGCGGTACATTATCTGATAAAATACGTATATGAGATCACGTTCACTAAGTTGGACGGAAGTGCCATGCCGATGCACACGAATCTGATACATGGGTATGATATTTTCGTAATACTGTGCTCATGCAGTTTTGTTTTGCGTAGTGTTTTATTCCGATACACTTGCCTTTGATTTGTTTTAAGACTTTATCAAACATATTGTAACCTATTGTGCAAGAGTGCATATAATTAGAAGTTCTTATATTTATTTTCCTTCTGGAAACATTGCTACTTTCTCCCATTAAAAATATAAAGTGACATGTATCACTAATTCATCAATGATAAAACTGAACCAAACCGAGAGGTAGTAGCCCTTCGTTGATCAATTCCTAAGTAATTCGGCTTGTTTTCATCACCAATCATAAATCTCAGCTAAATGAGGCCAACTCAGGATAGCTCAAACGCAGAAACGGAAACAGTAGCGCATGAGAACGACTCTCATAAAGATACTAATAAGGAGGTTGCAACCTGCACCGGAATCGATTAAGCTGAACCCGAAGGTGGCAAATAGATGGTTGAAAAATAAGCAATGGGAACTGTTTTTAACATAACCGCGAGTAGACGTAGGACTTGTATAAACATTACTAATACAGGCATACCTCGATAGTACGTACACCTCCGTAATTTTAGTGTACGTACTATCGAAGCAAAAAAATACCGAACAAAAAAAAAATTGTTTTTTTTGCCTTTCTATTTGTTTGGGAGTGGTGTAATGTTTATAAAACTGATCGGAAGCCAAAATTTCGATAGAAGGCTCTGTATTCTAAGCAAATTTATATTTGATATAGTACACAACGGACCACCATGACTCAGATTTTTCTTGAAATGGTGCCTACATATAGCATTGCGCAAACTTATCGTCCTTGTAAATGTGAGGCTATTGTTTTTTTATGAAATATTGTATGTTAATGCTTCGGAACATCCGTAAATAACGTGATATTCGTGACGTTTTAAAGATATGTTACACATCATGCATAATTATGCATGTTACTACAAAAAGTAGTTGATCACAAAATTTTTACGTATTTTATACATTCCACCTATAAATTTTATGTAAATGAAAAGCTTTAAGGGTGTCCTGCGCTGTCACTGTCGTTGCGATTTTATTGGTTTTATTGACGCCTCCTTACCAAAGCGACAAACTGTCAGCTATAGCAACGAACGCATCGCGTGGATTTGAAGGAACCTTCAAGTGCGACGTGGAATAATTTTTGGCAATATGGCCACAATTCAATACATTCTCGGCCAAACATAAAGATACTTTTTTTCTGAAAATGTGTGTTTGTTCTCCAGGAAACATCCATCAAGATTTTTCAAACTCAAACTAAAACCAAGAAAGACTACGAGATTTTTTTTTTTCGAAAATTACTTTAAGAAATTCTTCAGGAAATCCTTTCGGATACTCCTATTCATTCTGAAAAAGGAACTTCCCGGAGCAGTTATTGAAGGAATTTTCTGCAGAATAATTAAAAAAATTTGAGGTAATTCCAAAACGAATTCCCGGATAATGTTTGAAGAACTTTTCGGGGGAACTTTAAAATAGATTTCTGAAGAAGTTCTTGAAGTAATTTCCGAGGAAATTATTGGCGGATTTTTTTTTGGAGAATACATGGAGGAATTTCTGGAATAAAAAGTGGGAGAGTTTCTCGAAGAATTTTCGGGGTTATTGTTTTAAGATATTGCTGCAAATTCCTGGAAAAAAAATCTCGGAAAATACTGAAGGGCATTTTGGATGATTTTTTATAGAAATTTTAAGCGAAGTACCGTAGAAATCTCGAGAATGGCTGCAGGATCTTCCGGGAGAATCCCTTAAGAGGAATTTCAAGGGGAATTTTTGTAGGTAATTCCGAAAGAGTTTTGACCAGTGGTGGATATCTGTGAACCTTGTTCACAAAACCCATGCCATGCAAAATACTCGCGAACACTTGTTTTGCCTTCTCTTGCCTACCTACTACTCGCAGAGAAAACAGAAAAGCGAACCCCGAAAGATGTTCGTGGTGCTCCGCGAGTCATTCGGGTTAATTTACAAAATGTCATAAACCAACATCGGAACATAATTCTCATTGATGTTCGAGCAAGAACACATTTGTTCATTGTTACTGTGTTTATGTGAGTTGAAGTAACCACAAATACTCGCGGTCGTGATTTTTACTCGCGAAAAAATACTGCCCTGCTTTTTGTCTTTGCTCTGCCCGTACTCGCGAACAAAGCAAGCAATGCAGGCAGTAGGTTCGCGCGAGTATGGCATTTCTGGTAGGCCCAATTACACTCTTTTCTTACTCGTGAAGCGAGTATTTCCAGCACTGGTTTTGGCGAAATTAAATTTTGAATAGCCAGATAAATTTGCAGACGAATTTTGCAAGAGAATTCCCATAGAAAAAAAAAACGAAACAATTTTCCGGGAGAGTTTTTGGAGAAATTTCTGGAAGAATTCCTGAAGCGTAAGTATCAAGGGCTTCCACGTGAGTTTCTGAAGAAAATCCGGAAAGACCTCGAAGTAATTAATGGAGAGATCTTGATGGAGTTTCTGGAGTAACTCCAGAGAGAATGCCCGGTTTACATGGGAATTTCTGATCGATTTTCTGGTGGAAGTTCTGGGAAAGGGGATGTGGAAATTTCTAAGAAAATTCCTAAATGAATTGCTGAAGAAATTACCGCGAAAATAATGGAGGGTATATTTGGAAGGATTAACGCAGAAATATTTGGCTATAATTTAAGATGGATGTCGGGAGGAATTTCGTAAAAATTCGACAAGAAATTCCTAGAGGAACTTCCGGAAGAATTCCTGTTGGAACTTTCAGAGAAATATCGGGAAAAACTCCCGTAGGGATTCCCGGAGAAACTTCCGGAGGAATTCCTGGAGGAACATCCAGATAAATTCCGGAAAACTTGTTATACACGAAATTGATTCACGCTGACTCACGCCGCCGCCAATCACCACCACGTCACTGGCACTGGCTGAAAATGATCTATCACGCCTCACGGTCGACAAAGTTTCAATCGGCATACAGGTCTAGATAGAATACCAAGTTAAATCATGTATAGAATTTTCGATCATACTACCAAGGTATATCAAGGTACCAAGGTCTAAGACAGAACGAATCCAATTACTGTCGCGAGTGGTCGTCAATAAAAGTAACCGGTGAATAAATCAGTGGTTTTTATTTCGGTTCCGAAAACGACTTGAACATCAATACCCAAGGGAGACGCTACACCAGGGAGAACCCTTGGGAGAAACTACTGTTCCATGATAAACTTCTTCGGAATTCTCAGTAAGGCGTCTCAGAGGAAATGTTCCACCAAAACTTTTCCTCATTTTTGTAACGCTACTAATTTGTTTCTCAAGAAAAAAAAATGTTACCGACAAGTGGATAGAATGAAACTAAACTTAATGTAAACTTAATTAAACAGTAAAATATCTTGCCGAAAATTCTATTTTATGAATCATCATTCCCATGATGAAATTAATTTACTCTTCGGGGAAATATTTTCTGGCCTATCAGGTGAACTAAAGCATGGGGAAGGATTCTAGAACTGAAACTAATTTCTTTGATAGATAAAATAATTATTAATCATAATAATTGTTCAATTAAGTGGATAGCTAATCTGCTTTCTAAGACAATCATACCCATAAAATTTCATTTATTGCTGGTAACACTCTTATGCCGATGACATACTCACACGAGTGCGTGTGCGAACGCGTCCAAGACAAAAGAATTCCTCTTGCTGATATTCTGCTTTATGAGGGCTTGGACGCGCTCCGCATCGCTCAGCTGTTTCAGATGTTCCTTCAATTGTTTAAAATGGTAGTATAATATGACACGCTGCTTTTTCAAAGTTTTGCTACTAAATTCCTTATAATGGTGTTTAAATCAGTTGTGAAATAATTACGTAACATATGAAGGACTCCCGCATGTGTCATGATCAAAGCATATTCAAATTTTTACTAAAATCGTAAAGAAAATTGAACGAAAAAAATTTTTTTTTTTGTGTTCGTACTATCGAGGTAAAATGTACGTACAATCGAGGGTATTATTTTTCAGACTTGGGCAAAATGTGCTATTTTAGGGGAACTGTCCCGTTTTCCAAACAAAGAAATGCAGCACCAATTTCGTTGCTTCTTTTTGCTACCATGCGTGCTTCTTCTTCTTCTTATTGGCATTACATCCCCACACTGGGACAGAGCCGCCTCGCAGCTTAGTGTTCATTAAACACTTCCACAGTTATTAACTGCGAGGTTTCTAAGCCAGTTTACCATTTTTGCATTCGTATATCATGAGGCTAACACGATGATACTTTTATGCCCAGGGAAGTCGAAACAATTTCCAATCCGAAAATTGCCTAGACTGTCACCGGCACTGGCGGAGACAGAGGTGGGGCACCACACGATGCAATCACACCATTGTTCTCAACGGCTATTATTCTTGCACCAAGCGGTGCCCCACCAAATAACAATAGCTGGCTCCGCCAGTGGTCACCGGGAATCGAACCCAGCCACCCTCAGCATGGTCTTGCTTTGTAGCCGCGCGTCTTACCGCACGGCTAAGGAGGGCCCCAACATGCGTGCTTATTGCTGAAAAAATCAAAACAATTAGAAACATAGAAACATAGTCAAGGAGCAGTAACCCTACTAGTAGTACTGGTAGTCGTTTAGTACCAATCATAGCTTAGCATATGCACTATGGGGCGGCTCCATACAAAGGGTGGGTAATAATTTTGTTTTTGTTTTTCTACATTTTTTATTGTATTCTAGTAATATTAGCATAAGATTAATCATATATATCGAACGTCCGGAGTTAGTATGCGTTCGATAAAAATGCGAAGGTCAGCCTAGAAAAAAGCAGTTTTCAGCGTTTTCCAGCAATTCCTCAGTAACTGTTAGTTTGGATAAGTGAAAATTAACATAAAATTGTAATGAATATGCAATGATTAAGGTGAGTCGCCAAATAGCCCCAAAATATTGAATTTAGTTCAAAACTTTATTAGTATTAGTGGGGATTCAAATCGGATTGATTACGGTTTATAGAGCCTTAAGGCCCTCAAATGCAAATGCAATGCAAAATGCAAATCAAAACTAGAATAAAGTTGCTGTGTATAAGATTAAAAAGTAGAATAAGATTTTAAAAAAATAAGGGGGTCCCGTAGCGTAGTTGGCTACACGTTCGCCTTATAAGCGAATGGTCATGGGTTCGATTCTCAGCCCCTCCACCAAACCTTCGTCAGTCGCCAGCAATGCAGTCCGTACGATGGCGTTTTGGGGAACGCGCCTCACCGATACGGCTGCCTGATGACGACTGACAAAACTGTTCTTCTCGGAGGCACTCCTCCAATGTACTGCGATTAATGGCAACCGAACAAAGCAACGATCACTGGATTCTCACTACATGGACAATTGAACACAATGGACACACGATGATATGGACTGGCAACGACAACACGCACAGAAATAAATTGTAAACTTTACAAAATACAGGGTCAAATTCGACAAACTTGTTTGTTATCTCAGGGCTTACAAACATTTTTGTTGAATTCAACCCAATATGTTTGTTGTTCTAACAATCATGATGGTTATAAATTTTATTTTGACGTTTTGTCGTTTTAACAATATTTTTATTAGTTTTACAAACGTGTTTGTTAAAACCACTATATTTTTTGTAGAATTGTCAATATTTTTTCTTTACATTTGAGGTTAAGTTACGAAAACACAAATATTTTACAATACAATATTTTTCAATTTTTATTTCCAAACTATAGTTTATGTTATTATAATATATAATATATAAATAACACTTCGGTTTTACTAAGTTGCGCATCCATTACAACAGGGCCTCAACTTTGCCCCAATCACCTTCTTTTCCATTCGTCTGATGAGCTTTCTCATAGACCGGGATAGAACTGGGGCATTTGCTAAAAGATGAAAAATTTATATTTATAAAAACAATAGATATTTGGCTTTTTATTTTTATAGAAATACTTACTTCTACGTATAAAAAACAATTGTGATATCCATTCCTCTTTCGATGTTTACCTTCCATGTCGCTTTCCACTAGAAAAAAATGTCACGCGGAATCATTTTTCCCACTGCAGCTGATTTGGCACGCACACATTTATGGTACGCTGTTAGCAGCCATATTGGTTTTCTTTGACACATAATATCAACAAAACAATTTGTAAAAATAAACATGATTTATGGCAAAATCAACAAAATTGGGTTGTTGACATTACAAATTTTGATTTTCATTGAAACAAACGGTTATGGTTGAATTCAACAAACCAGTTTGTTGAATCAACGTAACAAAATTTCTATGCGTGAAGGAAGACGAATTCTCGCTTAACTTTTCAAAAGGACCTAAGTAACATTTTTTTCATGAATTAATATGAATAGCGCAATCAACAGAACAACAGGAAAGCTATTGATATTGATTGCAGTATTCAAATTAATACATGAAAAAAATGTTACTTAGGTCCTTTTGAAAAGTTAAGCGAGAATTATGGACATCTAAAAATAGATTCTATGTGGATTCTGTAGAGCAGAGTACCACAGTAGATCACGGTACAGTAGCGGTTACGAACACAGAGTGCCTACCAAATAAATATCTTCTTCTTCTTCTTGGCATTACATCCCCACACTGGGACAGAGCCGCCTCGCAGCTTAGTGTTCATTAAGCACTTCCACAGTTATTAACTGCGAGGTTTCTAAGCCAGGTTACCATTTTTGCATTCGTATATCATGAGGCTAGCACGATGATACTTTTATGCCCAGGGAAGTCGAGACAATATCCGAAAATTGCCTAGACCGGCACCGGGAATCGAACCCAGCCACCCTCAGCATGGTCTTGCTTTGTAGCCACGCGTCTTACCGCACGGCTAAGGAGGGCCCAACCAAATAAATACACGAATAAAAAAAAAAGATTTAAAACCAAGATCTGAGCGCTTCCCCATTATTTTAAATATGTCGTATAAGAGTATTGTTTCATCTATCAGGTATTTTGGTGAATAAATGTTTCTTTTCCAACCCCCCCACACAAACTTATCTGCACCGCCCCCCCATACTGGAGAAATTTTGTTCGTACAAATAAATCATTCAAACTAGTCGGAAGGATTATTTTTTAATATGTCTCCATTATTTTTACTGAACAAATATCAACATTTTTAACTAAGTCCATTTTTTATACTGCAGGGAAATATAGGGAAACTGTTCGATCTCCATCTCACTGAACATATATTTATGTCATCGCGAAAAAAAATTCGTCGCTTCTTTTGTCAACATGCGTGCTCACTGCTGAAAAATCACGAAAATAAGAAATAACCTTTTCAATGCTTGTTTTTGATGGGATGAACATCGGAGCCTAGAAATGAAATCCAGGAGCAGTTTACTTACTACAAAATTAAACATAATTTTTATTGATAAATGGTCATAATAAATTTCTGTTGTTAACTAAGACGAGCTCGGTGGTCTAGTGGCAACCGCTTCTGCCTTATAAGCAGGGGGTCGTGGGTTCAATTCCAGACTCGACCCTTTCCTACTTCGTATTTCTATCTTAGTTCTCTCTGTTTTTCACGTTCTACCAAAACAATTCCTACTGTTCTAACCTTCCACACAATCCCAAAACCTGCCGTGGCACCTATGAGAGGTCGTAGAGCTCTCTGCATCTTTCTTAAGTAAGTGTCCAACAAATCATCCTTCCCTTTCCTCAGCATTCGCAAGGACGTGGCCAGGACAGATCTAGACTATTGGAGAGTACATTGCTTCCATCTAAGAGTTAGTGATTAGTCCCAAATCAATATCTGTGGTAACGGATGAAAGTGATGCTACTCTCATACAATAGTCTTGGCTTGTACCACCTACGAATTTGTGCGAACTGCTAAATGATAATGATAATGATAATAAAAAATTTCTGTTGTTAACTTTCTGTCAAAACTAAACAAAATTCGTATGCAATTAATGTAAAGTGGCACCTGAACAGAGTTAACTTTTTAGTCAAGTTGGGTAGATACAGTTTCTATATGGAATGATAATTTTCGGTCCGTTATATTATATTAATAATAATTTAGTGTGTGACATTTCTAAGACTAAATTTGACATTTACTTCCTCATACAAAGTTGTACCGAAAGGCTACAGGATGACTTTAAAATTAAACTTTTAATAGAAGGCCCGAAGACCCATTATACCGATCGACTCAGCTCGAGAAACCGAGGTGATGTCTGTATGTGTGTTCACAGTACTGCAAAACCTCTTTTTGTGCCCAAAACGGGGAAGCGTAAATTGAATCAGAGCGTAAAAAGAGGGAGCGTTATTTCGAATTTAGGGCGTAAAAAGAGGGAGCGTTATTTGGAATTTTGAGCGTAAAAATTGTTTCCGTTATCATGGTCATCCAATTGTTTGAATGCTGAGGCCTTAAGTTGTTCTTGGTACGCCAAGAAATCAACAAGGCATGAGTGGTGCAGATCTTTGATAACGCACAGTAAGACGTTCATCATCGTTTTCAAGTATTTAAAGTTTTACAAGAACCTCCTGGAGCTTGGACCTGTATTTTGTGATACATTGGATAGAACGCAACCATTGCATAGGTTCACGGTCATTCAAGAAAACCCTGGAATAGACCTTAAGATCTACACGCGTAACCAGAAATCTTTCGCCTTGTTTCAAAAGTGGTACAACCCCTTTGTGGTACATAGAATAGAATGTGTCCATTGCATAGGTTCACGGTCATCCAAGAAAACCCTGGAACAATTCCACCTAAAATTCTACTACAGTCAAACTCCCATGAGTCGATGTTCTATGACTCGATATCGACTCGTAGAAGCAAATTGTTTCATATTAAAAAATATTTTCTGGGTTACTGTGATGGTCCCTTCAAACAGCTTCCCAGGGACTTCATAGTCCACATCTCGATATTTCCATGAGTCGATGGTCCCTTCAATATCGCCTCATGGAGGTTTGACTGTAGTAGAATTTTATGTCACACAACTTGTTTATTTTCAAATAACTGACTCCATCAGGGATTGAAGTCTCTCACTTATCATCTCTGTATACATATACGATATGTAGCATACCGCGATAGACTTTTTTTTCGCAAGCTTTCATGATAGAGAACTGATTCGGGAGGCTATACCCTATGATAAATTTCTTCTAGAAAGTTCCAAATGCGGGGGGCACTGGCTCTGATGAAGCCTTGACAACCTGAAGCCCACGACAACAACAAGAACTACTTGGAATACAAAAATATAAAAAGAAGGAGTCACACAACTTGTGCACTCTTCGATATCTGTCTCCATTATAGAGGTCCACAGATCTACATACCTTGACTCTTGGAATTTCTTGGAGATCCACAGACCTTGACTCTTGGAGTTTGTAGACTACCCACAGCAGCAAGAAGAACTACTTGGAATTCAAATACATACCTAGAAGGGGTCACACAGCTTGTTTATTCTTCAATAACTGCATCCATTGCTGAGGTTCATCAACAGGCCTTGACTCTATGGAGTTCGTAGACTACCTGGAGCCCACGACAACAACAAGAACTACTAGGAATGCAAACATATACCAAAAAGGGTTCACACAACTTGTTTATTCTTTAATAACTGTCTCCATTATGAAGGTAGATCTACAGACCTCGACTCTATGGAGTTCGTAGACTACCTGGCATCAATGACAACATCAAGATCTACTTGGAATACAAATATATACCTAGAAGGGGTCACACAACTTGTTTATTCTTCAATAACTGCCTCCATTACGGAGGTTGATCCATAGACCTTGACTCTATGGAGTTCGGTGATTATCAGGAGCACACGACAACAACAAGAACAACTTAGAATACAAACATACACCCAGAAGGGGTCACACCACTTGTTTATTTTTCGATAACTTGATCCATTACGGAGGTTGATCTACAGACCTTAACTCTGTGGAGTTCGTAGACTATCTGGAGCCCACGGCAACAACAAGAACTACGTGGAATGCAAATATATACCAAGAAGGGGTCACACAACTTGTTTATTCTCCAAAAACTGTCTCCATTACGAAGATTGATAAACAGACCATGACTCTATGGAGTTCGTAGGCTACCTGGCATCAATGACAACATCAAGAACTACAAGGAATACAAACATCTATCCGAAAGAGGTCACACAACTTGTTTACTCTTCGACAACTGCCTCCATTACGGAGGTTGATCCACAGACCTTGACACTATGGAGTTCGTAGACTATCTGGCATCAATAACAACATCAAGATCTACTTGGAATACAAACGTATACCTAGAAGTGGTCACCAAATTGGTTATTTTCAAATAACTGCCTGCATTACGGAGGTTGATCCACAGATCATGACTCTATGGAGTTCGTAGATTACCTGGAGCCCACGACAACAACAAGAACTACTAAGAATACAAACATATACCCAGAAGGGGTTACACAACTTTTTTATTCTTCGATAATTGTCTCCATTACGGAGGTTGATCCACAGACCTTGACTAAATGGAGTTCGTAGACTATCTGGAGCCCACGACAACAACAAGAATTAGGGTTACTGCTCCTGGACTTCATCTCATAGCTCCGATATTGGTCTCACGAAAAACAAAGCAATGAAAAGGTATCTGGTTTGTTTATTATATTTGTAATTTTTTTCAGCAGTGAGCTCGCATGATAGCAAAAAATAGGGACGAAAATGGTGTTGATTTTTTTTGTTTCGCGATGAGATTAATATATGTTCAGTGAGATGGAAAACGGAACAGTTCCCCTACTTGGAATACAAATATATACCAAGAAGGGGTTACACAACTTGTTTATTCTCCCATAACTGTCTCCATTACTAATATTGATCAACAGACCTTGACTCTATGGGGTTGGTTGACTATCTGGCATCAATGACAACATCAAGAACTACTAGGAATACAAACATATACCCAGAAGAGGTCATACAACTTGTTTATTCTTCAAAAACTGCCTCCATTATGGAGGTTGATCCACAGACCTTGACTCTATGAAGTTCGTAGACTATCTGGAGCCCACGACAACAACAACAAGTACTTGGAATATAAATATATAGCAAGAAGGGGTTACACAACTTGTTTATTCTCAAATAACTGTCTTCATTACGGAGGTTGATCAACAGACCTTGACTCTATGGAGTTCGTAGACTTCCTGGAGCCCACGACAACAACAAGAACTACTTGGAATACAAACATATACCAAGAAGGGGTCACACAACTTGTTTATTCTCCAATAACTGCCTCCGTTACAGAGGTTGATTTACAGACCTTGACTCTGTGGAGTTCGTAGACTTCCTGGAGCCCACGACAACAATAAGAACTACTTAGAATACAAACATATACCAAGAAGGGGTCACACAACTTGTTTATTCTTCAATAACTGTCTCCATTACGAATGTTGATCAACAGACCTTCACCAAAGATGGCAAGAAGCAACAAGATAACCGAGTTCAAAACTTTTCATACATCTCACCGGAGACACTGAAATCAATGAAAGTGCTTCCATCTGTTGCACAAAAACTCAAGCATTAATACTATTTTTGAAGGTTTTTGTTTATCGTGTGTCGAGAATGTAAATATAAAAAAGAGCACAAACGTCAGTTACACGGCAACACCATCTGTGTTTTTTGTTTCTGCAACGAGATTGATTCGTGATTCTGTTTAGACATATTTTTCTGATAGCCTTTTATTTTTCTTTAAAACTCTGTTCTCCTTCTCCACAATAACAAGTAGCTCCATAGAATTAATAACTCGTTACACATCCAATACGTAATCATGATCATGGATCAAATGATTATCGCGAGTTTTCCTTGTATTTTCGTTAGCTAGGTGTGTTTCCCGATCGATGTCAACATTTCCCGATTCAACTTCTCCAGCAACATCAATTTCGTTATCCTCATATTCGTGGCCTAAATCCATTGCTGCTTCGTTGCGATGAAACAAATATTTCCATCGGAGTTGATTTTACTGCTGCAGGATCAACTGGGAAAAGCGATGGAGCTGCGAAATGCCTTAAGCTAAAATGGATTTAATAGCTGGACATTGTTATCATTGTTCTTTATGATCGCGCCCTTGAGATTTATTTCTGTGATTTGTAAAAGCAGAGTTGGCAAAATGCTTCGAGCAGATTTGACTGCTCTTATTGATACCCGGGTTTTGACAAAACTCGGTCCAGGGTCTCACATCCTCAAACATAATTTAATATACCTACGCACTTCATTAAATCAAAATAAGATTGGTAAACATCTTGCCAGTTCACTTTCAAAGAAGCTATTTTTGGCCATCGTCTTTTAAGAGTTGTTTGCGTGGTGCAATGGCTCAGCTGTTTTTGTTTTAATTTATTGACATTTCTTCCGAAGATGATCGAATCAAATTAACGGTGTACTAGTTCGGTTTTTGTTCACTTGGGGCGCTTATCGTGTCTCCGTAAAATCATAGAAGTCGGGTATCTTGTTGCTTCTTGCCATCTTTGCCTTCACTGTGTGGAGTTCGTAGATCATGACAACAGCTAATACCACTTCGCATGTAAGCCCAAATTCTGTTTCTAGAACATCCGCAGTACTTAGATCATCTAAAAACAACCTCCGGAGCTAATTCAAATTTGCCTCATATAAACGCTTTAAACTTTTTTTATGCTCATATAGGGCGTAAAAAGAGGGAGCGTTATTTGGAATTTGGAGCGTAAAAAGAGGGAGCGTTATTTGGAATTTTGAGCGTAAAAGGAGGGGCGCAAAAAGAGGGAGCGTAAAAAGAGGTTTTACAGTACTTAATTCAAAAATATGCAAAATGATAGAAAAAATGCGGTCTATACGCTTAAAGTGCTTTTTGACCTTTCTTATGCAATTTTTTCAATACATTTTACGATGCACGAGAAAGGCATCACCGCCGCTAAGTGGATTAATCTGGTTTTTTTGTTATGCTCGATAATCGTAATTAACAAAGAAAAAAACTAAATAATTAAATAAAATCCTTTTTTCGGACTTTGTGCCACAATGACGCTCATCCGCAGCTGGATTCTCGTTCCGCAGATAATGTACACCCCAAACTGAACTGTGGTGGGGGTCTCTTGTGACTGCTTGGCCCTGCTCGTTATATATAGTCCAACTTAGGCAAAAATAAAAATTTTTTTCAAAAACTACCCAATTTTTGCCAATGTTTATTACCCGTGTACCCTCAACAACATACTCATTTTATAGTTTAGACAATTATCTTTCCAACGGTGTATCAAATTCAAAAATTGGACCGTTATTCGCTGAGAAAACTGCATTTGTTTGAAATGCCTTTTTTCAACAATTTTTACAATTTTCCTAAGTCTGATGTCTGTGGCGCAGAGGGCTGAAATTTTGGGAATCTAGGTTTGAACTATCCGTCTATCAAATGGTATACAAGACACGTTATTCAAAGCAAGTCAATTTTTCGATTTTTGGCCACCACTTTCCCCATAGTGTATATGGTCAGTCATATGCCATGACGCGTACTCATCCCGGTATCAACCATCATCGGCCTCTAGCAGTGAACTCCGAGCGATGCGATGGGCGATCGCATCTATCCCAACCGAACCAAAAATCGTCAAAACTAGTTATGTAATAGATTTGTGTGGCATTACTGACACTATTTTAATACGGGTTCATTCTCGATCAATAGTTTTACATTCAAATTCCAAGCATTATGGTACGAGCACAATTAGTTCTTGGAATTTGTTTTGTGAGTTCCTAGACGTGAATTTTAATATAATTTCGAAGTGTTTGAAGTTTTTATTGAAATTCGTAAAAGTTTCTGAGATATTAGGAGTGGAAACATTTTTCGCATTTGGCCCAATATTACCCCCTAAGCCCAATGTCACCCCCACGACGGTACATCACAAATTTGTATTTACTTTTAAGCAATTTGACTCTTCCCTTCCCATAGCTTGTAAAAAATGAATTTGAAACGGTAAAAGTTTCGTTTTACAGGGATATGCTGAAGCACAATAGCTTGCCGGGAATACCTGGTTTCCCATATTCTATCAACTTCGACTTTGTGATAAAGGGAAGACATAATACATTGAACATAAAAACGTTTTTTATGCCGTTTGATATTAGATAATCTGAAACTTGTCCTGCAAAAGTGTCATTGAACAACTAATTTAAACTTTTGTCGTTAATTCACGATGAACAAAACCAACTCCAACCAACTAGTAGCTCCAATCAGAATTTTATATCATGTACTGATGAGAGTGATCAACCACCATCCAGACTAGAGCCCATCATCGCCTTCCTAAAACTAACGGCCATGTAAAACACACGGGTCGGAGAAATTCCCCCGAGCGTACTTAAAGTCATGTGAGTAACACCAGGGGATGCCCCTTCTTCCAGCAAACTCCCACAAAGGAATGTGCTCCATCCCCAAACATAGCTACATCCAATAGACCACCAAGAAACATCCGCCCTACCACACCCGTGCCACTGGCTGGCACCTACGACAAAGACCCTTTTGAAGAATGTTACTCGAGTTCTGTCTGAAGTTTTCCTCCTCCAGCGTTCCGCCGTCCGCGCCCGGCAAAGTCAATTTAGGTTAAAATATTTCCATTAATATAAATTCTTCCAAGGGAGCCCAATTTTCTTCCAACATTAGCATCGTTTCTCATTTCGGCCGCCGGTTGGTTCGATGGAACGATGCGGGAAATTGTTCGCACAGTTTGGAAGATGCGATCGGAAAAGGTTTTCTCTAAAGTGAAACACAAACCGTTCCTGCCATGGTTCGGTTCGCTGGATGGATGTGAATTCCTGGACCTTTGAATAGTTGTCGTGCCTGGGAAGCTGGCCGGCAATGTGTGTTGAGGACCATTCGCATATGGGGAGAGCTGATGTAGGTTAGTGGAATTGCTTGCGAACCGTTCCTCAGGCCATTTACAATAACTTTTGAGGTGGTTCATACGTCTTCAAAGTGTGCTATTATTTGAAGATATATGTGAAATATTTGAAACAGAGCTATACAATTCCAGCTGGAATTGTTTTTTTTTTGAAAACTTTAAGTAAATCCAATTTAAAGTTAATTAATTTTATAAGCATGCAGGAGAGCAGTTCAAGCTCCTGGCTTATATGTGTTGTGACATATTTTTGTCTAAAGGGAGATTTCTACTTCAAGCGAGTCATCCAAGTTACTTTATTTGCTTTTCGCGTACTCTAAATTGCACATAAAGGATATCCGTATTTAAGTAAATTATTGATAGGTTTGGAGATTCATTTGTATTCTATACCTAGAACTCCATGGCTGTGATTCGAGCCCAAGTTGTCCTCTCGTTTGAAGCCTCGCATCTCTCCGTTACAGTCACGTTTACAACTTATTATTCGAGCTGACGACTAAGGGGACATTTCCTTTATTATTCATTAAACATGGTAGTTCCATCCCATTTCATTTCAACAATTAGTAATTCATTGATCCTTTTTACTACATCACATTAGCGCTAATAATTGTTCGATGCTGCAATGCGAATGTGTGGATTTCGAAACAATGTTGCAAATGGATATCGAGAGTACGCCACTCCGTAATAACCTTTTAACAGAGTCTCATTCGGATTAAGGGTTCAACCGTTCTCCTTGACTCCACCGAACGAAGCGACACCGCTTTGGTCAGATTTCATATATCCAGCAGAAACGAGCACTAATCGAATTTACAGTTCAATCTCGGATGATAATTTGGATAATTACCTTTTCTGATTACCAAGTGTCTTCTGCTCTCCCTACAACTGGCCCAGTCGGTCACTGCCATGCACACGACTACAGCGGCTAAAGTGGACGAAGCAAAAAATTGAAACATGACAAGACGTAGGAAGGGGCCGCAATGAGATCGACATCACCACAGTTGCGCTTTCGCCCCTTCCAGAATATGGCAGCGACAACTTTGACAACGGATGAAATGGGCTCCCTTCGCCAAGTGGGGACTTGAAAAAAAGCCTCCAAGGCGAGACCAGACGACCGGCAAACAACTCAATCGTCTATGGCTTGGCACGAACACCATAATCGCATTAAAAATTTATTCGAATCATTTTTATCAATTTCCTCGTTTCCTCAGTGTTTCGCCTACAGGGGGAACACACAATTTCACTCGCCTCCAATGAGGAAGTTTCATTCTTTCGTTCACGATGGGTCGACCTCAACGGTTCGGCTGACTCTTCTCTACCGAGACTAACTAGTTTTCTGGCCCACACTTTCCACACATGCATGCAACTTCTTCCAAGCAAGAGTCGAAACCTGAAGGACACCAATGAGTATAGAAAGGTTCGGTTCGACCAGAAGAAGGACCATTCCGTCGTCCGTAAATGCCGCGCAAAAAAAAGGTAATACAAGCTCCATTCTGAGACCACAGCACACGTGGCACTAAGAGCTAATGGAGACGATGAATGGTCAAATTGATTAGACGGTCATGAAAGTGTGGAATATATGATGCTGGGTCATTGGCGAAGAAGGTCGAATGATAAGATTGTTTTAAGCGTGGTGAGATATGGTGGAGCTTGGTGAATTGACCTAATTACCACTGATTTACCCGATTCTATAGCAAATACCCGAAAACGAATGACATTCAGCAGAATCACATGTACCCAAATGTAACATTTACTCTGATTTGAGAAAAAAAGAGAGGATTGAAATGTTTCAAATGGAAAATTGGATACCAATAGCTGAAATGTTTCCATTTCTATTTCTGTCATCGAGGCGTAGATAGAAGGCGTATAAATTCATAATAAAATTGAGTTATTTGGAGTAATCCACTCCACATAAATGCCGTCAGCACCATTGTACAACATTTCAAGGGGTATTTAAAATGCGACTGTCTACTCTTGTGGTATGTTGTAGGCCAACATGTACGATTGAATCTGCCGCTCTCGCAAGCTGCCATTACCAAGCCCCCATTATGGCTGGAGTTTGTGAAAGTTGTGCTTAGGAGCTTGAAGATAAGGTTGTAGTTGAATGCAATGCTTTTTGCTCATCTTATGCTATAATTGCTTCAAAATGTCTGATAAAATTTGTATGCACGGATTTATTGAGACAGACTCGCAGTGTCATGATTTCGTCAATCGCTGCCAATGGGATGGAGATAGATGCTCTAAAAACCGATATTCGTGACTATATGTTTCCGATGAAATTAAGGATCAAATTCGTAAAAGCTTCAAAACGTATTTCGCAACGCCCTATGAAGCTTCTCGGTGGTTTTTGTAATCCCCAATCCTACATTATTGCTGCAACACAATGAGAGGATCCCAAATTTTGGCTATACTTATCGAATATCGAATATCCATCCGGATGTGAGCGAGTTATCGAGGTAATAGTAAAAAGTATAATGAATTATAACCTGGGAACTCGAGATGCCACTGTGATCAAGCTTGTTCCTCGTGGTAAGGACGTAAGAACCCTCTCATTCGTATCGTACAAAGACGGAATAGCATCGGACTTGAAATCTAAAGCCATATGCTTGAATAGATAGCCACCTGGTACAAATTTTCGATACTTCGGGGATACTGGAAAAAGACGTGATTTTTGTTAATGCCTGTTCTTTTGAAACCTTAACAGCAACCCACAGACGACACAACGAAGACAGACCAGTGGACTGTGTTACTCATGCAATCCTTTCCTGTCATGAAAAGCCTCACCCTTGATATCAAAACGCAAATCATTTAATATTTTTTTATCAAAATGTCCGTGGGTTGAGAGCGAGAATGCAAGATCTTCGTTTGACACTTTCATCTTGTGACTATGATGTCATTTTACTAACAGAAGAATGGCACGGTGACGACATTCAAAATGATGAGCTCTCATCCGATTATATGATTTATCGTCTCCACCGAAACCTTTCCATTTCGCATTTGCTTCGCACTGGAGGTGCGGAGGTGGTGTTGATCAGTGCAGTGTTAAGAATCATATCCCGTGTAAGCTAGTTCCACTAATCAACACTGACAGTTTAGAACAAGTTGCTTTATGAATATGCTTGCCACCGCAATCGGTCTACATTTGAAGTAACTAAATAAGGACGAAATCCTTTTTTCGATCATACTTCCTAGATTAAACAATTGCGTGATATGGCGGAAGTCACAGACACAGTTATCGCCCTGGTGCGGATTTGAATTCCTACATTCCTGTCAACGTTTTGTCTAAACAAGAAATGGCTCTGACGCAGACTATACTTGCCTGCGCAGTACATCATGTACAATGTAAATGACAGGTTGCTCGACCTGGCCATGGCTAGCGACGAGGGTAATAAGGATTTATACCGATTTGTGCCGATGCATTCAGTAATATATTTTTTCATAAAACTTAACAAACAGAATTAACATTTAATGCTAGACAAATTTTAATAAATTTTTAAAATTTATCCGATTTTATTCAAATAAAATAATGTGGATAACTTATTTTCGATACAGTCCTTATTGAACTATTTGAATCTCCTACCGGATTTTCAAAACTGGGCCCATCAGAACCCTTTTATAATTAAACTTGACTATCTTCGTAATTTATTTATTTATTTATTTAACACCATTTTCGAATAATTATTACAGCCTGCTAAACCTTTATTAAAAAAGCTTATCTAATTCCTTAATTCTATTTACAAACATGGCCATATTAAAATCAAGCCCATCAGCCACGTCATTGAACGAACGCAACCAAAAGCGATGGGTAAACCATAGTTAGTTCTGTGGTGTGGAAAGGTTAAGAACGCTAAATGGCTAAATCGTCGTGAAGGAACGTTAATTGAAATCTGTTGTAGAAGCTCTAGACAATCAATGATACCGTTGAGCTGGTCGAAGATGAATATTCATTCGTTGTTGATTTACACGGCTGGTGCAAAACGCCTGAAGATTAACTAAACTCGTTCGATATAAAGAATGTATGTCAGCTGATATGGGGATCAATCCGGTGCCCCATATTCGAGAGTGCTGCGTACTAGTGAACAGTATAGTGTTTTTAAACAATAGATGTCGGTGAAACGGAAGACGGATGAATCCTAATGTGGCAAATGCTGTTGCAGTTATGATGAACATATTGAATCTGAGCTTAGAATCAACATTCACTCCCAGGTCGCAGACTGAGTGCACTCTGTTCAATAGAGTTGTTCCCATTGTGTACTGGTGATTCATATGGTTTTCCAATCGTGTGAACGGAATAACAATACACTTCTTTTTGTTGACGAGCATGTCGTATATATGGTTCGATTTTATTTAATTAGCGTTCTTCGTAGCTCGAAAACGTAAAACTTGTAAAACAATTGATCCGCGCAAGATTTACAAACTTTACTCGGTAAGAATAATTTACAGAATGACAATTTTCCCTCTGCTTTTTCGTCACCCCGGCTCTTCGTCTTTTTTCTACACCCCTATCGTTTGAGCAATTTCCCTTTTTTGCGGAGACTTATTTGTCGTGTAAATATATTGCCTCATTCTAATGTGCATAAAATGTACTCTCACATCTCACTTCATGACAGAAGTAGCTGTCACAAATTCTTTTCTTCCGTTCTTTTTATTTTTTGTTTTATTAGCACATACAGCGAATGCTACCCAAACAGATCCGCAAACAAAAACTGGCCGCCCCCAACAATAGTACCGATCAGGTAAGCTCCCCTCAGACTATTCTGATTGGTTCCTATTATACGCTAAATCTTCATTAATCACTACAGAGCATACCGTTGTTGTTGCACTATATTAGCATATTATCGAAATCAGCCTGCAGCTGACTGTTTGAAATCAGTGTGTTTAGATCATTAATAAAGATATAGAAAAGAAGTGGATCTAGAACGCTTCCTTGAGGTACTTCAGAAGATATGCTTATGATCCGAGAATGTGTGTTGTTGACAGCCACAAACGCTTGTCGGCCAGTAAGATACGATAAAATCCATTCCGCAAACCATTCTGGAAAACCAATGTGCCTAATTTTGTCGACAATAATCAGGTGCGGAACTGTATCGAACGCCTTAGCTAAGTCTATATAGATGGAATCCACTTGTCGCCTTGATTTAACTTCTCGTGACACTTCAGACGTATAACACATCAAGTTCGACGTCAAGGAACGCTGCTTCATGAAACCATGCTGGGCATTAGATATGAGTGGAGATGCTATCCCATATACGATTTTGTGTACCAGCTTTTCTAGAACCTTGCCTATGCAATAAAGTATAGACATACCTCTATAGTTGCTGACACTGCTACTGGTACCTGATTTGTAGATCGGTGTGATTCAAGACATTTTTCATACCATCGGGAACGTCCTTTCGCTCATGGAGCAGTTGATTTTTTTTTAAATCGGCTGATTCAGGGTTGTGGCACAATTCTTAAAGAGAAGGGGGTCCGTGTCAGCGCCTTTATTACTGTCAAGATTTTCGAGGGCGTCTTGTACTTCATCAGGGGAAAACTGAATGATGGGCAAAGCGATGTCGTGAATGGGAATGTGTGCGAAGAAGTTGTTACGCAGTGCAGATGACGATTTAGTGTACACTTTTTCAAAGAAATTAGCAACAAGATTGACAGCTTCAGTGTTGGTTTGGGCGATGATGTCTTCTTAGTTCACACTTGGTGGAATTCTATTGGTGGATGTTCGTTTCTTGATAAAATCCCAGAAGAAAGAAGGGTCGTTTTTAACTTTCAATTGAATCTTCGTGATGTAGTCATTGTATGAGGAGGAGAAAAGCAACTTGCATGACATTTCAAAAAAAAAAAGATTCGACTGCCGGTGGGACTTGAACCCACACTATTCCATTTAGTACACGAACGTAATACCAATTATACAACAGCTGCCCTTGCGAGAAGTTGTTCCATAACCAGCTAATAACGATTTGATATCAGTAATTTCCCCGTATCTATCGAATCTGCTTTGGCAACATTTCAAACCCTGTTCTCTCTTTCCAACTATGTGTATCAGAATTGAACAACAGTCAGTTGCGTTTGAATCACAAACATGTGCTTCTATTTGTCGTATTGAAGCGGGTTTGCTTCTGCAACGACAATAGAGGCTCGCTTGTCACCGAGCGTCCGACCAGCTGCGGCGTGTGATACTGCAGGGTATCATCGTTTCTCTTTTTCTTGATTGATGACTTGTGAGGGAAATCAGATTTTTCTTCTTTTTTTAAAATCTTTTCGTTGAAGATTTGAACTATCTCGTCGACTGTTTTGTTGGCCTGTAGTATGTCCCAGTGTACATCGTCAAATTCTCTGTTGTCAATGTTGAAGTCGCATGTTTTAAAATCGAATGTGAAGCTAGCATCACGAACGTCTGGATTGGCGGACTCCAGACCATGATCATCAAGAAACAAAATGTAAGGCACATGGTGCGTGTCTAACAGCATCATCGGGGAAGATGGCAGGAGAAGATCGAAGTACTCAGGTATGTTAACGAAAGCGAGATTTAGAAGTCTAGAGATCTAGAAGTCGGTGAACATGTTTGAGAGGACGTATCCGTGGATGTCGTGGTCTAGCACTGTGCATATTGAAATCCCCAATTGACAAGATAATGTCGCTTTTTTAAAAGCCAGGGTTACCGTCTTCGACCAGGGGTCGCATATACTGAACACTTAACATCTAGCATGTGACAACGGACTGACAGGACATTTACACAACACCCAGTGGACTAGTGGAGAAGTTTCGGTGAAAATAATCACATCGTAGTCACAATTCCCCGTTGAAATTCGTAGACTTTCGATCTTTGTACGTAATCCCCTGATGTTCTGGTAGTAGAGTGAGAGAGGCTTATGTCCCAAGAATCTGATTGGCGCTGGCCGCTGCTCATTCGTGTCCAACTCGTATGTAGTACAGCTGCGAGAGGAAACATCATAAGAGCAAGCAATGTTCTCGAAGGTATCATGATCGCAGAGACTGGAAGCCCATTTACCGGACCCAATCACAGAACCGGGACGGCTGTTGGTCGCTAGCTGGATGGTCGCGATTATAGTGGGGGGCTCCACGGCTTTCAAAGTTCTTTTCGTTGTGCGTCGCGGATGATGAATGTTGGTGGATTACAGATGGGAAAAACCTAGTCGGAGATTGTTTCGTGGCTGTTGGGTGGGATGTCATCAGAGCAACTGTTGTTCTTTAATCGATTGTACTTGCCTGATGGTGCAGGCTGGAAGCCCCTCTCACCACACTCAAACATAGCCCAGCCCGTAGTTGCACTATTTTGATGTCTGTACTTGTGACGCACATACGGGATTAGTTGATTTACCGAATTTCGACAGTGCCTGGCAAAATTCAATTTTGCAATATATTAGCGTATTTAACCCATTGTTTTAATGGGTCTGGGTAATTTGGCATAAAGGCCATTTTGTAGGTCATTTAGCATAATTTGGAACTGTTGCATGGTTATTTGATGTTTTTTTTCCGCATAGTTAGAGTAGATTGACGATTTGTTCTGATAGAATTATACTGATGATAGACATTTTTCGGAAGGACGGACAAACGAAACGGCAGAATTATTTCCGAGAAAGGGATCACATTCGTCATTGACTTATTCCAGAAAAACGCCTACTACGATCAAATCCAATATGATCTCAATTCGGGCAAACGCCTACTTTCAAAAAAGGAAACACATTCACCATTTGCCTTACCCCGGAACTACACCCGGGATTAAATTCACCACCTTATTCCAGAAAAAAACCTACACCAAAAGGACGAATCGTATTCTGGACAAACTTCTATTAAAATTAATTGCATATTATTCGGCAACTCGGCCGTACGAGAACAATTTTTGTGTTAAATATCTTGGCTGTGCATATGCACAGCACATGTTTCGAAATGGACAAATTGATATGACATTTGCAAAAAAGAATCCACGTGTCTTGGAGGGACTCGAACCCTCAACCTCCTACTCTCTAGATAAGCGTGATTACCCCTACACAACAATACCACTTAAAGGTCACGTTTGCGGAAAAGCCATAAGAATCCGAGTACCAACCTCCACCGCGGTTAGCTCTCTTTTTTGCTAATTGAATATCTTTCGGATGCTTGATTTGTCCAATCTACACATGTGCTTTACTGTTGTATATCCACAGTCAAGCGAGTGCACATTGTTTATTGCACAATTGTAATATGCACAATTGTAATCAAGTGTCGGTCTTTCACCGTCATTAGTCGTCTGAGTACAATCAAACTCATCAAATGCTTTAGCCAAGCAAGCCTTTGGCACAGCAGAGTGCGATTGATTCGCATTCTATACCAGCCCGCCCAGCCCGTTGTTGGGAGGCATGGAGTGCGATCCTCTCGTTTAATAAACAATGTGGGCTCGCTTGACTGTGGGTATACAACAGTAAAGCACATGTGACGATTGGGCAAATCAAGCATCCGAAGGATATTCAACAACAAAAAGGGCTAACCGCGGTGGAGGTTGGTACTCGGATTCTGATTTCTGCATTCCGCAAACGTGACCTTTAAGTGGTCTTGTTGTGTAGGGGTTATCACGCCTATCTAGAGAGTAGGAGGTTGAGGGTTCGAGTCCCTCCAAGACACGTGGATTCTTTTTCGCAAATTTCATATCAATTTGTCCATTTCGAAACATGTGCTGTGCATATGCACAGTCAAAATATTTAACAAAAAAACTTCTATTTCCATAAAAGGAATCACTTTTACTATTGAAGAAGGAATCAGATCCACCATTGCCTTAATCCGGACAAACGTCTAGTTTAAAAAAAGGAATCACATTCACCCTTGCTCAATTCGAATAAGCACCTTGTTTTAATGAAGGGATCACATCCACAATTGCCTTAACCCGGGTGAGCATCTTCTTCTAAAGAAGGGGTCACATCTACCATCGCCGGGCAAACGCATTCTTTTGAATCTCATCCCCCATTATTGCCACTATTGCGCCTATTGTATCCTGATCTTCATGAATATGGTGAAATACTCATCCAAGCTTGGAGCGACGAAAAAATACATATCCAAGCTCGAAGCAACGTAAAAAGCTAAATTGGGGGCTGTAGATCGCAAGTTCTGAACTCAAGAACGGTTTGGATAACCCAGGATGACCGACAACCATCTTACCTTGTCTTCTGGTCTCCTGGAACATTTTATGGACATAGTTGAATACATATCCAAGCCTGGAACGAAGAAAAAAGTTGGGGTGGTGGTTGTAGATCACAAGTTCGGACTTCAAGGATAGTTAGGATGACCCAGGATATCCCAAAACCATCTAAACATGTCCCAAGGTCCTCTGGAGTATGTTATGGACATGGTTGAATACATATCCAAGCTTCTAGTGGCAAAAAAATCCAGTTTGGTGGCTGTAGATAGCAAGTTCTGTGCTCTAGGACAGTTTGGATAACAAGGATATCCCAAAACAATATGACCATGTTTTTTTGATTTTTGGAAATATGTTATGAACATGGTTGAATACATATCCAAGCTTAGAGTGACGAAAAGGACAGTTTGGATGATCTAGTATCTCCCTCTAGTATTTTTCAACTTGTTTTGTCAGTTCTCCATTTTAAATCACGAAAGCAAATGGAATATATCAAACTTACTGCGTAACACCGCTTAAAACATTTGGGACTGAAAGGGTTAATAAAAAAAAATCATCCACCATTTTCTTAATTCGAGCAAGCGCTTGTTTTCAAAAAAAGTATCACATCGATCATTGTCTTAATTCGAACAACCGCCTACTTTGCTAAATGACCCTGTACTTTTCCAAAAACATCTTGTCGCTGTTCTCAATTATGCCAAATGACCGTTATGGAAAGTAGTCTTCATGTTAAATGACCCTGACTCGTTTTCAATAGTTATGACTCGTTTTCAATAGTTATAGAGAGCTCATCAATCGACTGATACCAAAATCTCCGAAATCTGTTGGAGGACGGCTGAGACAAAAGCTAAAACTTCCTAATCACTTTTCATTACGGTCTCAAATATGAACCTGCAGAATGACCCCCCTACCTTTCCGAAGGAATACTACGTCAAAAAGTAGTACAACCAAACTATTGTGAACGGGGAAGGAAGCCCCGCTGAATTTCAACTGCTTCGGCGTGGTGTTGAACGTCCGGCATTCGATCTTTGAATGCTAAAAGCACAGATAACAGATATTTAGGCTGGTATACCATACGTGTGTAAATATCCGCAACCGTTGATTCAAATGCATCAAACATTTGGAACGCGATTGGCAATCGTTTGGAGATGGCGCGATGATCATTACTGTGTAAAACGCAGCCTAAATACAACTGTCAAACGTATTGGCTGCGTTTGAGGGTTACTTATCAGTTGCGTCCGCATGTACTTCCGCAATCAGTTGAGTAGATGGCAGTAGTGAGTCAACGTATATAATTTCAAAAGTTTACACATGATTTTCAATAAAATTTGTTCTAGCTTAAATATCTATTATCTGTGTTAAAAGTAAGAGGAAGCAATAGTGAAACTAGAAGATGAGGAGATAAATCTGTGGAAAGAAATAAAAATTACTTTGGAAATGGTAGCGAAGATAATTGCTAGTAGTAGTAGATGGACAGTACTGTGATCGTTCGATAATTGTGGCAAGACTGTAGCTGGATTGAAATTTAATTTGCTTAGATAAAAATAATAAATTAGATTTATGGAGGATCAATATTACAAATGAATTCAAGATCCTACGGTAAGAATTGCAAGAATGAAGTTGAAATTGCAATTTTATTGCGTGTGTTCAGGAGTAGGGTGAAAACGATACGATATGTAAATTAGAAAAATATTGAATTGGACTCGAGCAAGCGGACTTCAAGTAAGGCTGCGCCCTGTGCCACTTTACGGAAGGCACTTATCAATCTAAGACTTGTTAGGTTATGCGTGCGACCCAGCTTCTATAGGATACTGATGTCAAAGATCGACTACGTCTATTGGAGCACATAATTTCCCTTAGTTTTGCAAAATCCGTAGATGCTTTCTTCCAGGCGTAATCGATGTGGCTGGTTAAATCAATGACTAATACTGATTATCATTCCCAAGTGGTTGACCATTCTTATCGCAGTGATCGGGCAATGAATGACAGCTTATGTAGGTGTATTGTGTTCCGGGTTACAACCACATTACGGTTGGTAAAAACAACCAACAGGATTGATCATTCTAACTTGGTAAATTTTATTGTTTGCTCTTCCAGGCTAATCTTATAAGTGGAAATATTTTTCACTGCTTCAATAAACTGTCCACAAACCAGTCTAAAAAGTCTACGATTCTTGGAGAAGAAACTTCAGCCTAAAACATTGCACCAGGATGAAGTACTACTGCAGCGAGAAGAACACTACTCTGATCTTTATAGATCTCATGAAATGCGCGATTACGGTACCAGTTTCCAGAATTCAGTATAGGCAGAGCTGATAGGCCGTACAAAATGTTGAAAATATATTTTTATAAAAATATATACCGCAGTAACGCGAATGCAATGAAATCTTAGTTTCTGAATGCGCGAGCAGTAGGATGAGCTAGTGAATACCCTACTCTGACCATAGTCATCACTGTTCTAAAGGCATCATCTCCAGGATTCGTATTGGCACTCTGACATCCTTTTCCTAGCCTTTAGGTCAGCTGACCAATGAGTTGCAACTGCTTTTTTTCACCACTGGTGGTAAATCTCTGTACACTCTAAATTTAGGAAAAAAAAATCTTATTTCTATGCCTTAAACATTTGAGTACAAAAATTTATCACCAATGACCACTATCATCTCCAGCCGACCCAATCCTGTTAGCAGTTCTCGCTCCATATGATAAAGACTAAGTCATCAGAAACGAACAGAGGAACAATCACAACCGAGGAGACGACTGCCTCCATTTGCCAAAGTGAATATTCTCGGGCAAGTCCTCCCCCCATTCCACCACGGAACGAACCTAACCTGGGTGAAACAAGTCGTGCCAATTCAGATCACATGAGAAAAAGCAAGAAACGAAAACCCACGGAATGGAGCGCCGGTTGATGCAAGGCAGGGAGCTGTCGAAGGAGCCATCAGCAAAGTGCATAGATGTGAGAAATAGTTCACTTGAGAGTCGACAATTCCGCCAACCGTGTGGAAGCCCCAGACAAGGGGAAGTAAAATGATTTTCCTTCTCCTTGACCGTTTATATGGAAATTCGTTCTGCCCAAACGGTCCTCTCGACTGGGGTTTTCTACCTTTCTTATCGTGATATATGTACCGAAGGGGAAAGTTACGTTGCGATAAATTGTTTGTTTTTTCATCCCACAGAACTATCTTTCCTGCTAAGGTGAATGAATCATGATTTTTTCCCGTTTCGTTCTCATAAAATTGCACCCTTATTCCCGGCAGTGCTGAGTTTTATTTTTCGGGATCGAGAACGATGAGTTGATGGTACCCAGGAAAGCTTTGCACAAACACACACGCTCACAGCCCCGCCGAGTTAACAGTTGGAGAATTTATTGCAGTTGGAGGAAAAAGTTGGAAAATTTCTGCTCAATGGAAGCACCGAAACGAGAGAAATCAGCCGCTGGAACTTTGCTTCTCCCATCGGTGCGATGTGGTTAATAGTGGGTGCATAAAATTGGGATGTCGGAACAATGGGAAGCGAAAAATGCTGAAAATTGCATCGAGCTGTAGGTAGGTGGTAATAGAATCCCAATCAAATCAGCTGCCGGGTTACTTGGCCTAATTCTCGCAGATTGAGGGAAACTCCGAGGCGAAAGATGAATGGCGTTTGCTTTGTAAAGAAGTCTACCGAGTCGGCAATTTATTCTCGTTACCTACCCGCCAATGAATGTTGTAAGGTAATAGCACTCACTTTGTAGTCCGATTTTCTTCTTGCGCTGATGCTAAGCAAGACATAAAGCAGTACATCGGCCTCCGTTCGTCCGTGCGACATTACTCACTGCCATTGGCGTAGATGGGAAATATCTGTGTAGAGAAGAATGAAGGGAGCTTTGGATAAATGACTGTGCCGTTAGAATAATTTTTCGATTCAATATCTACTAATTAGCGGCGTTGAGGTTTCATTTTGATCATGTAGAAGAAAACACTATACACAAACCATTTGCTCCGATGTTCTGTTGGTAAAACACTCATAAACCAAGGGGGACTCAGATGTCCCTCAACTTCTTCGCGACCTACGCTAACGATCACCACGCAAACGAAGAACGAAATCATCTGCCGTTTTCTCTCATACGTGTTGACTGCTGAATATTGCATCTTTGCACGTTGCCAGGACATGCTTTCCCATTTCGCCCGATTTCCGACTCTATCACACTTTATTACGCGGTGGAGCGACAACTGCGACGACGATGACGGTGGCCTTCCTGATTTTGGACGGTGTGGAGGTTTGGCTGAGTTTTCCGAATTTATGACACGTACTGCCGATAAATAACGTGGCATTTTTGCTTCTTGATCTGGTGCCTTCTTGCTGGTGTGTGGTCGTTGGATTGCTGTGCCACCGTTGGTTGTTGTCGTTTGGATACAAAGTATCAACATTGTCCAAAAGCGTGGGCAGATTTCAAAGAAGACAGAAGATGCCTAACAGCAATGGAGTACGGGTAATCTGGCATAGTAGTACATCTATTTACCATTGATCAAAGCTAGTGTAGTTCATTTTTGGAGGAAAAATGAAAGCAAATATGATGCTAGGGTGGGAATGGTTCCATTTTTTCATAACTTTGAGTAAATCGATGCAAAGGCAAATGCTGGTATCCATCACGTAGGTCTTTTAAAATTTTATGATTCATGAATATGATTCATATGGAATTTGTTTGTTAAATATAGTGCTTAAAACTTAGGCCAAAATATAGGCGAGTAATATTTCGGATTTGGATTGTGATTCCTGAGCGACAACGCCTTTGTGATATTTCCGACTTCGGCATTTCATAATAAATCTACGCTGTTTTGTGCTGCTGTGAATAACACAGTTAAGACGCCAGTGAAGAGAGATCGGTTTCCATTCAGCTAGCTGCCTGGATCTTGTCGCGGTTTTCAGCATAACATTCTGTATTTAATTCTACAAAAAATGGTTCTTGATCGTAAATTGTGCCGTCCAACTGCAATTCACTGTTTTTGAATGTTTCTGCATACATTTTTGCATATAAACTTCTAACGAGTTTAGCACCACCCAAACGTTGACCGATTTGGCTGAAATTTTGTCCAGAGCATCAAGGCATCAAATAGAACCGAATAAGAGGGCCCATTAAAAAAATTGAAAAAGTGTTTTTTAAGCCACTCTAATGTACATGCACCAGGATGATGGCAAATTCTTCTTTTTTTAATTACTTTATTTTCGTGATTTTTTATAATCACGTATAAGTTCATCGCGGGCAAATTCTTCCTAATTAAGTGAAGCATTCTGAAAAGCTCACTAAAGTTGCGTCTTCGCGCTTTTTATACCGGCCTTTATCAATCCAGAAATATTTGAAACACACTACGCCAGTAGCAGATAAATTGTTGATTTTGGCTACCGCGAATTTATCCCGAAACTATTGGTAGAGGCCGTGGAGCCTGTTGAACGCCTGGTGAAGCTGGTCGCAATTTTTCGACAGGATTCTTAAGCCTGGACACCAACTTAGTGGATATTTTGTCGTGACTATGCAGACAAATACTGCAGTATAAATTTTAAACCTTTTGGTCTATATTTAACTGGAACGTCCATGGGTGTCTACTGTGTTATGTAGTTTTGGTGATTTTAGGAATATTTAGAACACGTTTTATCAGCCGAAGAGGTACTGCTATGGTGCTGTTGCGGAAACAATTTAAACAGAGTGTCATTTGGTTAAGAAAATTATTTTCAGCTTTTTAGTGGAATGTCGTCACTTGTCATAAGCCAAGTTTGTACCATCTCATTTAATTCCACCACTTGATTGTACTTTGACAGATACGTATTTCGACCTCAACTTGTCGAATCAAGTACGAGACACTGAAGACGACCTTACTGTTGAGGTCGAAATACGTATCTGTCAAGGTACAATCAAGTGGTGGAATTAAATGGGGTGGTACAAACTCGTCTTATGACAAGTGAGAGTTTCACTTTTTCGTCCCTAATATCGGCTGGGTAACCGTCATGCCGTTCATTGGATAATTTGTGAGTAAATTGCAGACATCTGGGAAACATGGGCGTCTGCTTCGGATATTTTGACATTTTTAAGGCGTTCAATCATCAGACTTCACTTGATATACAACGCTCCGAACTCAACATACCTGGGAATTCCTTTGGCTATCGACACAGGCCTTAATTAATACTCGGAGCAAGGAAAAGGTTATCGTTGTGGGGTTTTTATTGGAGGCTCCTAACGTGTTTCT
Source organism: Armigeres subalbatus (assembly GCF_024139115.2). NCBI lineage: Eukaryota > Metazoa > Arthropoda > Insecta > Diptera > Culicidae > Armigeres > Armigeres subalbatus. The sequence goes on along the minus strand of NC_085140.1, from coordinate 202,480,915 downwards.
GATACGGATCACTTTTACTTCTAATTGCCTGTACTTATGATCAAGCAAATTCAAGTCTTCCTCGGACATTATGGTTTCTGGATTTTAACTAGACCTTGATAAACACCCTCTTTTGGATGGAGAAGAGCCGTTTTGGAAAGTAATTCTGCCGAAAACTATTTGGCGGAAAGATGGTTGGGCGAAAGAGAAAGAGTCATTTGGCCGAAGCTGACTTTTGGCCGACCCGAATGTCGTTATGTCGAACAATCTTCTTCTTCTTACTCTTAGCTCTACATTCCAACTAAAACATGGCCTGCTTTTCAACATAGTATTCTATTAGCATTTCCTCAGTTATCAATGAAAACTTGCCTATGCCCACTATTGCATGAGCATGTATCTTGTATGGAAAGAGACACGCAAGTTATATCAGAAGCTTAACACATCTTTTAAAGGCCTGTTGAGCCAGCCGAGATATGCAAGAATCAGCATGAGAGCATCTTGACTGACGAACGTGTTGTGATCAAAAGGAGGTAATCAAGGCTGGGGAGGAGACGATTACGTCAGTTCATCTGAGGATGTAAACAACTGTCCCCTACCTTGATAGAAGTTACGAATGGCATCCAACAATCCAAGAACAATAAATGAGTTAGGTAAGGATGGTGTCGGAGTTGAACTCATTAACTCAAGATAGGCCCGGAAAAGCAGATCTGGGGAACTGGGCAGCTGTCGGAGGAGTGCAAAAGAAAACATCATATTCCCCATCTGCAAGAAATGCTACAAGCTGGAGTATGAGAACTAACGAGTGATCGCCATTTTTAATTTCCACCTACATAGTCACATCCAAGATCATCTTCCGCCGTCTGAGATCAATAGTGAATGAGTTCGCGAAAAGTTATCTATCAGATCTCCACTGTACAGCGAATTCTCCAAAAATGCCATGAAGATCAGATCCCAAACCATCTGTACATATCTGTTTAACGATGTGTACAGCTATGGAAAATCATGGACGAGAGCACCTTTCCCAGGAAGCTTACACGATACTGATAACAACAACGGAGGATGGTGCGCATAATTGTGGCAATATTTCTGGCGAACATTTGAAAAGGTGGAAGAATTGTACACCCGCCAGAAACGTTAGGCAACAATAGTTGGACTGATAGTAAATACACCGAAGTCTAAGAACATGCTAGAGGACAGAACCGAGTGCGACAGGGCCCGCTTGGGAAGCAGTGTTACGATAGACGAGGATATCTTCGGTGGTTGAGCCTTTCATCTGCCTTGAATCGTTGCAAGCGGCTGATAACAACATGCTTGTGAGTATACACAGCCCATGACAATTCAGATATTCGACGGATGCCTAAGGCATTCGCTCAGCCACGACATGGTGCGGTTAGTAGCTGGCCTTTTGGTGTTATGTTATTAGAATGTAACTTGGAAATTTTTTCAAGGGTAAATTCATGAAAAACTACTCAGATAATTCCAATTATTTACGATACATCCAGTGACAGTGTTCGTTAAACAAACGCAATACCGATTTAAGTCACCAGAACTTCTGATTGCTTCTGAAGTGCAGTGTTGGTAAGTTTTTCTTGAAAAATCGCATCGTTTCACTGATTTGCCAAACAAAAACAATGAATTATTGGCAGTGGCTGATTTTCTACCCGCCGCTGCCACATCCAGGCGCTATAGTATATGCGCAAAATAGCCAGCAAGAGTTAACCGCCAGAAATTTGTATGGCGAAAGACATCTAACGTGGGTTTTCTCAAAATAAGGAACTTTTCATGAAAAACTATTTGGTACCGGTTATGAAGGATGGTGTCTGCTACTTCGCCTACCAGATATTTTTTAGATAAAGGTGCTTAATTTTGAGAAATCGAACCTTAGATGCCTTTCGCCATACTGATTTCAGAAAGTTAACTCCTAGTGTGCCGCTGTAAGCACGCTCAAAGCAGGCGATTCATTCGCTCCAAAAAGCACTGTAAAGCAGGCCGATCACAATTTATTGTTGACCCTCGCAATAGTATTCATTATTCTATGCAACGAACGTTAATTCACTGCTCAAACAATGGAGAACACAAGAAAACCTATGATGATTCAAACTTGGGTATGCTTTTTTAAGTGCGTTTTAACTTACGATTGATTTGAATCGTTCATGAGTTTTGAGATTTTGAGTTTTTACCAACACTGCAGTGAAGTGAGGCTGAAACCAACCGATTTTTGTACCGGCGCACACCTTTAGCTGGGTCTATGATCAGCAAAAGCATACGATCAATAGGCATGAGGGGCACGATCAATTCGATTTATTCGAACTATATCCAGTGTTGGTAGAATCATGCTCAAATCTCACTCACCCAAGCCTCATGTGCGAGATGACTCGCTTGCGATTCTGCATGGAAAGAATCGCGCATGAGTTTTGCACGCAGAATTGCATCGTTTCGCTCATTCGCCGAAAAAGGATTTCACTCCAAAAAGTGTCAAAACCCAATCGAAGCGTATTTCATGTTTACGTATGGATTTATTGTCTATTGTCTTAAGCAAAGAAAGTTATTCCGATGAATTTAACGAAGAAGAATACGAAAAAATCAACCAATGATGCAAATCGCGAGTCGAATCATGGACGATTCTCTGGGCCATCAGTCGGGTGAGGTTTGCATCGCGCTGGATTTGAATCCTGGATAAGATTTGAGAATTAGAGTTTTTTCCAACACTGACTATATCCATACTGCAATACAAAAACTTTAACTTTTCGATGATTTATTTGGCGTTTCAGTCTGGTTTTTGAATGAAAAACAACGTTCCGATCCTATTTTACTTAACGAACGAACTACACAACTAGATGCGAGCTGAATTTTCACTTTCTGCTTTTTGGAAATTTCCTCATCCGCACAAAGCAGCAAAAAAATTTAGTGACCGGCCGATTGCTCTGCTTACTGGAAAAACACGACTGGACAAGAAACAAATTTTCACTTTTTCAGTGTACCGCTGCAACCATTAGCAACACCAGCCACGAAAGAAGTCTAAGCCCTCGGTGACTCATAATATAAAAGCTCGTCGTTAAACATGGGGCTGTCAACAGCGTTTGGTGGTCATCCTATAGGGGGCAAGCCTGAGTAGATGCGATGCGACATGACGCGACAAAGAAGTTTGACAGCTCTTCGATAAAAAATTGTAATCCTTCTTTCACTTTCTTCACGTGAATTGCGTCGAACGTAGCGTTTTCTCCGGCAGACACCAAGGAATCAGCAGAAAGGAGCCGAAGCAAGTTTCCCGAAACGCATCCACTGCAACAGCGAAGAAAATTCCGATCGCCTCTACTGACGTAAGCGAAAATTTGCCGCTTTTGGAAGAAAACGCGCTAAATGAAACGAAATAAACTGCACCAGCTAAAAGCCCTGTAAGTTGCATTAATTTGTCATAAACCTATATGGTTTATCGAAACCGATTGATAAACTGTTTGCAAGCTTTTAAAAGTACACTGGAGCGTAAATAAAAACAGCATAAAAAAGTCCAAAAATCCGGGTGAATGCCCAAAACTTGAGAAAAAAATCGCGGAACAGGCGATCCGCGTACAAAAAATGGCATACAATACGCGTATATCGGGTATGAAGCGTTGACTCTCCATTGATTTAATAGTCTAAGAATATATAGAATGCATCGAGAAACAGCTGAGATATTAACGATCAAAGTTTATCATATTTTCGTGACATTTTTTTTATTTTTGTCACTCGTAAAGGAATCTAGGCCCTCCTTAGTCGTGCGGTAAGACGCGCGGCTACAAAGCAAGACCATGCTGAGGGTGGCTGGGTTCGATTCCCGGTGCCGGTCTAGGCAATTTTCGGATTGGAAATTGTATCGACTTCCCTGGGCATAAAAGTATCATCGTGTTAGCCTCATGATGTACGAATGCAAAAATGGTAACTTGGCTTAGAAACCTCGCAGTTAATAACTGTGGAAGTGCTTAATGAACACTAAGCTGCGAGGCGGCTCTGTCCCAGTGTGGGGATGTGTTGCCAATAAGAAGAAGAAGAAGAAGAAAGGAATCTAGTACAAAAGGTCGAATGAACAAAATGTCGAATGATAAAAGGCCGAAAGACAAAAGGTCAAAAAAACAAAACGTCGAGAGACAGAAGGTCGAAAGGACAAAAGGTCGGACAAAGGTCTAAAAGGGCAACAGGTCGAAAGGGACAAAAGGTAAATCAAGAAAAAGTTGATTTTTATTTATTTATTATCAGACTAAGGCCGGAGTGGCCTGTGCTGCACATAAAAGACTTCTTCATTCAGCTCGGTCCATGGCTGCACTTCGCCAACCACGCAGTCTGCGGAGGGTCCGCAAATCGTCCTCCACCTGATCGATCCACCTTGCCCGCTGTGCACCTCGCCTTCTTGTTCCCGTCGGATCGTTGTCGAGAACCATTTTCACCGGATTACTGTCCGACATTCTGGCTACGTGCCCGGCCCACCGCAGACTTCCGATTTTCGCGGTGTGTTGGTCCTCCACGAGCATCGTCCAGGTCTCGTGCCCGTAGAGAACTATCGGTCTTATAAGCGTTTTGTAGATAGTCAGTTCAATACGGCGGCGAACTCTATTCGATCGGAGCGTCTTGCGGAGTCCAAAGTACGTACGATTTCCAGCCACTATGCGCCTCCGAATTTCTCTGCTGGTATCGTTATCGGCGGTCACCAGTGAGCCCTAGTACACGAATTCTTCAACCACATCGATTTCGTCACCACCGATAGAAACTCGTGGTGGGTGGCTTACATTGACCTCTCTTGAGCCTCTTCCTATCATGTACTTCGTCTTCGACGTGTTGATGACTAGTCCAATCCGTTTAGCTTCGCTTTTCAGTCTGATGTATGCTTCCTCCATCCTCTCAAAGTTACGTGCCATGATATCAATGTCGTCGGCGAAACCAAATAACTGGACGGACTTCGTGAAAATCGTACCACTCGTGTCAATCCCTGCCCTTCGTTTTACTCCCTCCAAAGCGATGTGGAATAGCAGATACGAAAGACCATCACCTTGCCGTAACCCTCTACGGGTTTCGAAGGGACTTAAGAATGCCCCTGAAACTCGAACTACGCACATCACCCGATCCATCGTCGCCTTAATTAACCGTATCAGTTTATCCGGAAATCCGTTTCGTGCATTAGCTGCCATAGCTGGTCCCGATCGATTGTATCATATGCGGCTTTGAAGTCGATAAATAGATGATGTGTGGGCACGTTGTATTCGCGGCATTTCTGCAATACCTGACGTATGGCGAACACCTGGTCTGTGGTAGAGCGTTCACCCATAAATCCCACCTGGTACTGCCCCACGAACTCTCTTGCAATTGGTGTTAGTCGGCGGCATAAAATTTGGGAGAGTACCTTGTAGGCGGCGTTCAGCAATGTGATTGCGCGGTAGTTGCTACAATCCAGCTTATCGCCCTTTTTGTAGATGGGACACACGACACCTTCCATCCACTCCTACGGCAGAACCTCATCCTCCCAAACCTTGGTAATCACCCAGTGCAGCGCTCTAGCCAGTGCCTCACCACCGTGTTTAAACAGCTCTCCTGGTAGTTGGTCAACTCCAGGGGCTATGTTGTTTTTCAGCCGGCCGATCTCCTCCTGGATTTCCTGGAGATTCGGAGCCGGAAGTCGCATGTCCTGCGTGCGTGCTCCTAGGTTCATTACCACGGTTCAACTTCTCATAGAACTTTCGTGCGTTATTAGCGCGGTACAGTTCCTCCGTCTCCTCACAGAACAAGTTGATAATAGTTGGTTTATTCCAAAGGAATTGGTAAAAGGCATTAAACTTCAAGCAGAAGTAATACACTCATCAATCAAAGTTGACAAAAACAGCAATTTTTAAATAAGGAGTTATTAGTATGAAACAATATTATGAATATCTAGATAGTTCTGTTAGAGATCAAAACCCTGATGGATCCACCTAACGGTGTTTGTGCCTTTCTCGTACATCAGATATATTAAGAAAAAGAGTGAGAATTTCTTAGCGTGTTTTTTTGTATACAAATCGTATTTTGGCCTTAACTTTTGATTGGATCATTGGAGCCTTTCGTAATTTGGTCAAATTTGGTGACAGTAATAGTTTCCAAAAAGGAAACAATCCGACCACAATTTTCAAATTACCTTTTTAATTGACCGGTTCCGAAAGTCCCAGAGAAACCGAAATAGCGGTCAAAACTAAGACCCAATTATTTGACATGTAGATAAGAGAAATATTTATAGTTTGCACTGGATTACTCAGAATAACATCGATATGGACCATAGAAAAAAAAAATCCAAAATGGACCCTCAAGCTTTTCGTTGTTTTCACCAATGTAAACAAGAGTTGAGAACCATTTCAACGTGTAGATGCAAAATTTACAAATCTAGCTACATTTCACAATGATCGCTCAGGGAAGATCCATAAAGTACGTAAAGTTAATAAAGTTTTCAACACAGCCCCCCCAAAACCCCCCCTCCGCCTTCAGTAACACATTTTGTATTAAATCTCTAGAATGTTTGTATGAATCGTCACTTACTTACTTCACTTATGGATCCTATACACCTCCGGTGGTGCAAAGGGCCGACTTGAAAGATCTCCATCCTGAGCGTTGTCCAGCTATCGCTTTAACCTGTTGCCAAGTTAGATTTCGGTCGACTTATTTTATTTCTTTAATGAGGCTTCGCCGCCATGAGCCTCCGCGTCTGCCTCTGCTGCGTGCCACTGGATTTCAGTCTAATGCTTGTTCACAGATTTCGTTTCCGCCCCTACGTAGAGTGTGGCCGACCCAGCCCCACTTCCGATCCCGGATTTCTGTTGCCGATTCAGAGGCCGATACTCTGGTAACAAAGACGATGGAGCTCGTTGTTCGAGATCCTGTTGTGAGGCCACCCGAATTATATACCGCAGGCATCTGTTGATGAACACCTGCAGCCGTTGAGTGTTCTCCACTGATACACACCATGTTTCGCTAGCGTATAATAGCACAGATTTCACGTTAGAGTTGAAAATTCGTATTTTGGTGCGTTCACTTATCTGCCTGCTTTTCCAGATATTTCTTAACTCGCAAAGGCAGCCCTTGCTTTCTTGATCCGTGCGCCTATGTCGATTTTGGTACCGCCGTCTGACGCCATTTGGCTACCAAGATATTGGAAGCTTTCACATTCTCCACTGGTTATCTGGCTACTGTGAAACTGGAAGGGGTCACCGTGTTTACATCCAACGATTTGGTTTTGTTGACGTGGATGACTAAACCTGCCGAAGAGGAGTACTCGGCAAGGTCGTTGAGCTTACTCTGCACATCAGAGCGCCGTTGCGCGAGGAGTGCAACATCATCCGCCAATTCTAAGTCATTTAGGTGCTCCATGGTTATAGGCTGCCATAACAGCCCGCGGTTTGGTTCACGGTCAATCGCATCTACCAGAATCTCGTCGATTACGATGAGGAACAGTAACGGTGATAGAATTAAGCATATGCGGTATTTCGAAAAATTTCGTTTCAGGTGGTTCGAAATGAAATTCCGCGGACCATGACGAAATCTGATTTTTTGATTTCGTTTCGTTAATTTGCATAAATTTCGCCATCAAAAACTAGCTTTGAACAAAAGTTAACGGAATTCCGCGGAATATCTAAGCTAATTTAAGCTCATATCATACTTCAAATTACTCAAAAAAAGCTGAAAAAAGTCATAGAGGCTGTTTTTAAATTTTGTTGCCTATATATTGACGCCTACTATTTACGTAACCCCATTCCGAGTCGATAAATATGTATTATATTTTCTTCTAGAAAACGTCTTCAGTGTTTTGTTCAAAATGTTCAACAGAAAACGAAAGCATCTTTTACCAAATTTTTGTATTTATCCTATTTTTAACGAAAATGCGTCGGATTTAATGCAATTTTTAGTACGTCTGGCTTAGAGTGCAAATGTTAGTAATTAGAATTAGTTATACTAATAACTTTGTCTAACAGGCAAAGTCGTGGATTCCTAGCGCCCTTGACGAAGTCTTTTCTGGGCGCCTCTTTCGTACTAATGGCCTTCAACTCCACTTGGGCCTTAAACCAAGTTTAAGCGTATGAGTAAGCACCGTTCAATAGTTAAGCGAGCATGAAGAAAACCATAAGGAAAACAAAATGTGCAACATTTCACATTTAAACTACGATTTGAATCTCACCGAAAGTAAGCATTAAATTTTTAGATGATTGAAGATGCTCCATATAACTAATCTGTGATTTAACAGTCGAAATTCAGCGAATCAACTAAATATATGTACATACAGTCCTTAAGAAGTTTTGAAATGTTGTCATATTGTTTGACTATTTGAAAAATATGTTTGTCATATTGCAGAGTCGTGGGAATCTCTAGATCTTTGTATGGAATTCAATTTGCCAAAGTCCAAAACGGATTGAAAGATTAGCAGAATTGCTAAAAATAAAGACTCATGATTGCCTTCAGGTTCAGCTCATACTGTCCATAGCAGCTGTTTCATGAACTTAAGGGGAAACAAAGATTGGCATCAAACCACCACAAATCCGTATTTTTTGAATGAGTGTTTGTGGTATTTCTCAGTGTTGCACTACTGCAATAATAATTTTTCGAAGGACGAAAAGAGACAGACGACACAACGTCGGTGGTGAATCATTCAGAAAGCACTTTTCATCGTCCAACTTTTCTCAAGCCTTAATTGAAGATGTCGACGTACTTTTGTAGTACATTACGGAGAAGAAGGCTTTAAAACATGACAAATTGTTACAAATCATATCTTGCGCATAGTTTCATATGAGCGTAACTGCATTGATCGATTTCTCTTCATAGATTTTTTCTTTCGTTAATAACGCAAAAGATTCAAAGCTACAACCACGATTATTGCTTCTGAAGCAAGATGCAACTATTCTTTACCACCTCAAACTTCAAAATCTATGACAAACTGTCTAAATTCGCTGCAATGTTAAAAAGAAAGCATCGACGAAGAGAAATCGATTAACGCAGTTACGCCCCCATGATCCTAAGCGCGAGATATACAAATTTTAGATGGTTAGCCACCTCTGAAGTGGATCGGTCGATGATCGGATTCGCTATCAAACCTTGGATAGCTCGTGCTGATTGTATTGCGGATTCATTTTGCTCATCTTTAGTATGCTTTAGCATAATCAATTAATTTTAAGGTGAAATAAGGGTTTTAACAGAATTGTATCCGTTAAGTGCTCGTCACGAGAAGAATTGCAAACTGATATAAAACTGATCATATTCGGGGGCATACGCTTCACAATAAATAACCTGCTTCGTCTGCTACTAAAACTCTATTTGTTGCATACCAGTGCAATACAAAATTTTTAAAACAATTATGTAACCCGCCCCGCTCCCACACGGATATTTTAAGGGGGCAACAAGAAAAATCGGGTAATTTTGGGGATTTTCAAAACATTCTTTAGCAAATCCGAGGAGTTTTTTTTATTTTTTTAATTTTTTTATTATTCCCCGCTCCTCCGACCTACCCTTGACCTTTCGAAGACCAGTAGGACATAATTTACATTAGATATTTGTGACGGACTTTTCTGACTCCCAAAAATTTTACTTAAATTACGTACAAAATCAGTTTACCAAAAATTCCGCGGAAAATTTTTTAAATTTCGTTTCATTTCGAAAAATTCCGAATTAAATAAACTTTGATTTCGTATCGTTTCGTGGTCTCGAAAATAAATCTATATTTCGTTTCGCCAAGAAAAAGTGTGTTATCGCATACCCTTAGATAGAATACAGCCTTGCCTCACACCAGCTACGACCCGGATTGGGTCGGACAAGACCCCATTGTACAGCACTCTACACGAAATGGCCTCGTACTGTGCCTCGATGAGGCCGATGATTTTCTCGGGAACCTCCTTTCGTCTCAGGGCGCCACACATATTGTCGTGATTGAGACGGTCGAAAGCGTTTTCGTAGTCAAGTAAAGGGACTCTTGGAATCGTTACGCTGCTCGGAATCCCCTCTCCCCTATAAGAGCGTGACGTACTTTGTGGATGGCCCCTTATTCAAAACAACAAAGTTTTTATGACCTTCTATCGCATCTAAAATAAGTTTTAAAAATGGATCTGGGGCAAAATGTCCGAATGGTGGTGTAAAATGACTCAATTGCATGTAAAATGATAGTGAACGCATGGTTGATTGTTTTGTCTTAATGGATTAAACGGCAATCTTACAGGTGAAGTGAATTATTCGCAAATCGTTAAATTTAAGTGAAAATTAAAGGATTTTGCTCATATTTTTCATTGCAGTTCAATAATGAATTACCAATATAGAATGGTAATGATAATGAGAGATTTTATGAGTGAGGCCATTTTACCCGGTGGGTATGTTATGAACTGTTCTCCCCTAATACAATTCACAATGAACAAAATTAGGTAGCTTTTGAAAAATAATGTTTGACCCGCTCTAATATCATAAGCAGATCACTACTACTGATCAAGCTGAACTGTTCTAGGAGGCAATAAATATTCTTCAAAAATCAGATCAACAACCACGACGAAGCAAACAAAAACTGCCAAGTCAGTCATTTCGACCACCCTAATATATCTAATAGAAACACGAATATAAAACTGAACATGCCAACATTTCTCCCTATTACGACATCACTCATAAATGGCATGTTTGATGATGTACGTGATGAATTCTGAAGAATGACTCAATCCTGTCCATAAATTTCCCAAGCGAAAATCTGTTCACCATATTATGGCGTTACCTCACAAGACGTCACGTAGACTAAGCACGTAGTCTCGTAGGTTGTTCGACTAATGTGCTTTCCGGTTAATGCTAAACTGATAATGTGGTGAAAGCCATCAAACTCGTGCCATATAAACGAAATAATATTACTAAAATCATTGGGCTAGATTTGACTCACATGGCAACATTGTTGCGCAATTCATCATCAATTGAAAATGTCCATTCAAACTAATTGACTTGTGCTTCCATGTGCAACATCAGTTTCATTCATTTACTTTCTTTGCAACTTTGTTGCAAAATAAGCAATCAACGAGCAACTGCTCGTGGAAATTTCCATCCCATCAGTGGCTTTATCTCCATCTTTCCCAGCTTCGAACCAAAAAGTGACCGCTCTAATTAACCTTAATTTTTCTGATTTAATAAATACCAGGTCGGCCGCTTCCAATGCTGATCCAAGCGCTCATAATCCTTGTCCACAGCATATAATGCTCTCAGCTCAGCTTCCAAAAGTTGATGGATTGGCAAACCGACATCTCGCTGTGGTCGTTCCCAGCGTCAAACACAGAGGGGCATTATCGTCATCACCATCGACGCTCGTTTCTCGGTAGAGTTTGATTTGTATAAACCTTAAGGTTAATGGATTTTACCGCAACAAGTTGCACTAGATAGTGAAGTTTGAAGTTTGAAGTTTCTTGCTTCGATTACCATAATATGATTCTTGTTTTGCTCTATAAATAATTGAAATATTGAAAAGGTCTTTCTAGATTTTTGTTAAGCCATTGTGAGATGTTTTCCACCGTGCATCGTCGACATCCTTCGAAAACATGACATTCTGCTCTATATAGCTGGTAGCGGCAGACACATCGTAGACTTCGGTTCGCCATCAAGCGAGGAAAATAATTTAACAACTTCCACTCCTGTTCTACAACACCTTCTGTACACCCACCCACACATGCGCTCGGTTTGGAAAGCACACACATAGAAGGGCAACTGTGGGTCGCCATCAGAGGCAGCGCATGGTGTGGTGATGACGATGGTGGTGGTTCTAAGCCGAAAGGTGAAAATCAGCCAGCCAACTTTCAACCTGTGTTTCTTTATCTACCTTTTCCTCCGGAAGGGGCCGCTTACTGCCAGACTCATTCACACATCATCATCATCAGCAAGGCCTGATACTGCTCAAGAGATGCAGTAACGGAGCTGCGGCAGTACCATGATTAAGTTCTAGTGGGGAACAGGAAGGTGATTTAAAGTTGAAGGTTTCCCATCCTCGGAACTAAGTTTCTTGCACAAAGTTGATGCGATGCGGATGTGGTGGAAGGTTTTCTTCTTAGCCGTACTTCCTCCCGTATGATGATGTGCTGTTGAGAAGTAATTTTGCACTTTGATGTAAAGGTGATTAGCGGTAAAATCGATATTCCTGGAGTATTCGAAGCTGCAATATTTATGTCGGAAGCATGGCGGTCGGGTATGAGTAGAACTTCCTATACACGGTACAGATCAGTGAAATGCTTCGTGGTATGGGCTTGGAACACTCCGTAGATATTTTTAAAATCAAGTCAAAGAGAAACAAAAATATGCCATAATTTATTCTCTACCAACATAATTTTTGTAGCGTGAAAGCAAAGGAAGTCATAACCATCATTTTTCATCTGACTTCTTTTTCAGTGACTTCCGAACCGAAGATACTAACCTGCACATCTACCAAGGGATTTCCCACTTCCTTTTGTTCGCTGCGATTTTTTTTTCACCCAACTTTATTCACCCGAGAAATTCACGTGATAAAAAGCCTTATTAAAGCATTTAATTTCCTCTAAAAGTGATATATGCAATAACATTATGCCCTAATATACATAAATTTCGAGAAGTGAGCGTGCAGAGTAAGACAGCAACGAAGAAACGATTACCTTTATGAAGCATAGGAATTCCGTGAATGGAGGACTTGCGAACTTGTTTTGATTTTGCTGGTTGCTGTCTGTTCCATTTGCGTGGACCGAGTTCCATTTTTGTGGAACCGACACAGCGAGCACCACCGGAAGTAAAAAGCCTAAAAATTCCCAGCTCAATCTCTTCAACGAATAAAGGCTGCACCCAGTGTGAAGCGAACGAAGGCAGAGTGAACTAATCAGCTGAATATATTACAGTTCGGAACTGGAGCAGACGCCCTCGAAAAATAAGAAACAAAAATCTCTGACGGTCCTTGAGCACCGGAGTGGCATTCAGTGGGAAGTCAACCGAGAGGTGAATTTTTGATATATTCATAAAAATATTTATGAAATATGAATAGAGAGAAATTTAGATTAGATATTAAATTTCGGTGCCATTCATCTCCGACTGAGGCCTACGGTTCGACTGACTTTCACGGTGGTAGGCACCGAACTGTCATTCGGGGCGAGTATGATCCGCACGTAATTGACTCTACAAGATGGGATCTTTTGTAGAAACGAGCTGACAAAGTCACCATCGCTGCCGGTTTGTGCTGCCGCTTTGTGCCTATGTATTTTTGAATCGTGTATAATACAGCTCGAAAACGAATCTCTACCTCGTCAGAGAAAAGGACACCTCGATAGGACCAGAAAGCATCCACAGCGGACCAGTTTACAGATTCTATTCTGCACAGGGGTGCCAAATGTGAGGACATTATATCATGATTAGGACAGAATAAAAATATTTAACATTGAGCAAGAGTTACTAGAACATTCCTTATTACATATTGATCTTTTTAGAATGATGAGATGATATTTATGATCTTTTTAGAACAAATTCGTCATAGTTTTGTTAGGTTCTGGTTCTCAAACTGTGATGCTGAATTTCCATTCTGCTCTAAAAAAATCAATCTTTTCATGAAAATCGTAAGTAAGGCAATGATTGAACTTCAAACTAAAAATATATGAAAAGACTCTTCCAGCGCAATCTAAAAACCAAATTATTCAACTGGCATCCCTGGGATCCTGCATAAACTATCGGTTTTGCAGCATCTACATATATCCCGATGAAGCCAGCGCAGCAGTGGGAACAGGCCACAGGTACCGTCCCTATGAGGAAATGTACCGAACGAAAGGCAAAATTTATTCTCCAACATTTTGAACATTATCTCGCCCCAGTTGGGGAGAATAATGACTCCGATGACGACGACGACGACAATGACAGTGACGATGATGGAGACGACCCTATCTTTTGCATATACTTCGGTCCGCCGCCTGCTCTCCTGCTGGTCCGGGACGTGCCGGCCCCAGCTGACGAACGGAGTTGAAACCAGACAAGCAAGCCAGCGAGCCGAGGGTTTTCCCGGTCTAGTTTCGGTTTCCTTCTTGTGACGAATGATAAAGTCTCCTTCTTTGCCGAAAGTTATTTATATTACGTAAAGTTTTACTGGGAAGGAAGGAAATCAAGAAACGGAAAACGAAAATATCCAATTTTCAATATTCATTCTTACGAGGAGTGCTCTTTTGCAGAACGGATATCTCTGCGCCGAGTACGGTTTGACTTTTCAATGGTTCATTTCAAGTTGGGCCTATTTCGACAACTTCAGATGATGGGATTGTAGGAAGTAGTTCGAGCGATTGGAAACTCGGTTGCTGACAAAGCGGTGCCACCCACATTTTGAGTTGTTTTCGAACTGGACTTGATTGACGAGTTGATTGCGATTCAATATTGCTGTTAGCGAGCTACGTTTCCTGAATTATTTGAATCGTTTGGATCATGGTTTGATGGTAGGATGTTGTTTCTAATGAACCGAAAATCAAGGAAATTTAATCTGTTGGAAATTTCCACATTGAACTTTTTATAACTTATTATACAGATTTTAATATGTGCTCGCATTATTATTCTTATATATACCAGAAAACCAGATATTATATATACCCAACTTATATATTCCCAACTATAACTATAAATTATATATACCCAACCAGAAAATGCATGATTGTATGACAATCTTGCTTGAATTCCATGCACAGATTGAATCAAGCTGAGGCCCATGCACAGATTGCATTAAGTCAATATAGCAAGCTATTGCATTGGTTGTCTAATCACAAAAAAAAGAACTAGGTATGTGCTTGTGTCTACATAATAGTAGTTTGTGCAACAAGTTGCAAAAAGATGATTTTTTCAGCACGAGTTGTACGTTTATCCAACGAGGCTTGCCGAGTTGAATAAATACTACGAGTGCTGAAAAAATCGAGTTTTGCAACGAGTTGCACACGCTATTTTTCGCAATGACGAAAAATGGACATTAATTTGATAAATATGTACCAAAATTGTACAGTCTAATTTACTCCACATGATCATTCTTGCCAATACATTATGGTGCTGCGAAGAACAATCAGATTCCATGTTACCGTGCCACATTGCATAGTTTGATAAGCCGTGAGGCGATAGATGACTTGCTTTTGGAAATGTTTGATGTCATGTCCACCGAACTATTTCACTTATTACGCGACGCAGAGCTTACACTATTTGAACACTTACCCAAGCTAATTCAGCAAAATGTAGTCATGTAACTACTGTTCTGATGTTGGTTTTTCATTATAGCATCCAAATGAGTGTTATAATGAATATTATGCAACCCATTTGAGTTGCATAATGTTCATTAAAGCACCCATTTCGTTGGTATGGAAAAGTAGGCCGTTTTATCACTCAAAGACAAACTGTAAACCAGATATTATGATCAGGAATTGCAAAAAAATCTATTTTTAAACTTCCGTCGAGGAATGACTCTTTATATATTTTGCCAACCTTATTTGCCTACAACAAAATTGGACGAAGACGAGAATTGAACCTAAGTTCTCCACCAAGTCCAGCGCTATTCGACTGACGTGCTAGCCATCTGGACTATACACCAGATAAGTGAAGCAGTGATAGAAGACCATTATAATCCTCGTTCTGTATTATGTGAATGTGATATAGGTATACCTCGATTATATGGACTTTTTCGATGCAGAAAAGTCCATATAATCGAATTTACCATACAACCGGAGCAATTTTTTTTCTCAAAATTTGTGTTAAACGATGAAATTAGACTTGATGCAATACAAAAATATTTATTTTTTGCCTTACAGTCTAATCCGCATGTTTAGGCCCATTTTTGAAGATTTATTAGATGTTGAGTTTTTATAAGAACGAAACCTCTTTCACTCGCTAGCCTGCACACCTTTTGAAAATTACGTTTGTAATGAAGACTTCGCCAAGCTTAATATAATTACAATAATATACTTGGTCACGAATTCTAACTACAGTGCCTACCTGTTTTAGTAACAAAGTAAACACTATGCGTAGGAGAAAGCTATATGTTCTCTTAAAAAATAAACTTTATATAGACGGAATTACACTTCCCCTTAAATGCTGATGAGCAATTTGGTTTTCGCCATGGGCATTCAACCACTCATCAGTTATTAAGAGTTACGAACTTAATTCGGCTCAACAAATCTGAAGGATATTCGACTGGAGTTGCTCTTCTTGATATAGAGAAAGCATTTGACAGTGTTTGGCTTGAAGGTTTGATTGTAAAATTGATGAATTTTAATTTTCCTCTGTACATTATTAAACTGATCCAAAATTATTTATCAGATCGCTCACTGCAGGTAAACTATCAGAATTCTAAATCTGATAGATTACCTGTAAGGGCTGGTGTCCCCCAAGGCAGCATACTGGGGCCCATTCTGTATAACATTTTTACTTCTGACTTACCTGATTTACCACCAGGGTGTCAAAAATCTTTGTTTGCAGATGACACAGGTCTCTCAGCCAAAGGGCGTAGCCTTCGTGTCATTTGTAGTAGATTGCAAAAAAAGTCTGGATATTTTCTCCACTTATTTGCAAAATGGAAACTTTCCCCGAATGCTTCCAAAACTCAGCTTATAATTTTCCCACATAAGCCGAGAGCTTCTTATTTGAAACCTTCTAGCAGACATATTGTCACTATGAATGGGGTTCCAATTAATTGGTCTAGCGAAGCTAAATATTTAGGACTTCTGCTAGATCAAAAATTAACGTTTAAAAATCACATTGAAGGCCTTCAAGCCAAATGTAGCAAATATATTAAGTGTCTATATCCACTTATAAACAGAAAATCAAAACTTTGTCTTAAGAACAAACTTTTGATTTACAAGCAAATTTTTAGACCTGCCATGTTGTATGCTGTGCCAATATGGACTAGTTGCTGCAATACCAGAAAGAAGGCACTTCAGAGGATTCAAAATAAAATTCTGAAAATGATTCTGAAGTTGCCTCCGTGGTATAGTACCAATGAACTTCATAGAATTTCTAATATTGAGACATTGCAACAAATGTCCAACAAAATAATTTCCAATTTTAGACAAAAATCGTTGCAATCTTCTATTGCAACGATTAACTCCTTGTACCCTTAGTATGAAATAGGTTAAGATTAGTTTAAGTTGAAAACATTGTAATTCCTACATGGTTCAATTCAACCAGAGGAAAAATTCTAACTGCCAGAGGCAATTGAAATGTATTAATAATAACTAAAAATATAACATAGCAAATAAGGATGATAGTGTTAAGAAAACACGGAACACCTAGTCTAAGAGATGAATGCATGTATTAGATAATTAGCAAATAAAATTAGTTAACAAAAAAAAAAGAAAAAAAAAACACTTCCCCTTAATTGATCCGATGGCAGCAAATTGAATTCGATGCAGAATTTAGTCACATTGTCTCTTATTGAAAATTGGGCGAATCAGACTATGGGCTCAGAAGCTATAGCTAAAATATATTTTTTTTGTACAAAAAATACGTAGAAACTGTCTCTCTTTTATAGCACTTACCTTTTTCCAAACTGCTTGGAACATTCCAGTCCACCAATCAGGCCTATTTTTTCCAATGCCAGGTGGAATAATCAATATTTCAAAACAGAGATGGGCAACGGATCACCTCGATGAATAGGTCAGATCTGATCTGATTACTCTAATGATCCGGATCTTGCATCCAGATCGAATTTTTAGAACAATACGCAAGAGGTATGCAAAATAATGGAACGTTTGTTATTTAGGCTCAAACTTTTAATTCGTATACAGTCGTGATTTACTGACACACTCAAAATGGGATTTGGCGTCACTGGACGTCATTTGTGATGATCTGTGACCGGATCTTTTAAAAAATAATCCAGTGATCATTTACTCACTTTCAAGATCCGGATCATTTTAACGGTCCCAGATCTCAACGCCCATCTCTATTTCAATATAAACTGATGTGAATATTTTGGACTGTGTTCGTATGTGAAAGCAAGTTCGTATTTTCGACGAGTTTCGTAAAGCCCGCAGTCCACTGTTTGTCATATTGCCAAATATTTGTCAAGTTTATCCAGATATCTATCAGACTGATTAGAAATCGACATGGATCTCAGGCTGACTAGACAAATATTTGTCATCATGACAAACAGTGTACTGAGGGCTTAACTCTAGAATGTCCTGGGTACTATTAAAACCGTTTTTTCATTGCTTTTATTTTCCGTCTGTCCATTTTCTCCCGAAGGCAACCACCGGTGCAAAAAAGACAACTCTATCTGGGCTCTGCGTATCGTATCCATCAACACCTACGGCTTTACTTCCTATCCGAGGGAAGGCGTGACCAAACATTTTTCGTCTTGGAGAATGCCAACTGGGAAAAACCGGGCTTTTATAAGTTTAAATTTCAAGCTAAACTTTTTCGAAAGTTTACTAATACTTTTTTGAAAACTTTTATTATTGGCAGTTAACTAACTAAACAATGCAATGAAGAATACCGTTACAAAAATTCAGGATTGATTTTATAGTTTTTTACAATTTAAATAATAATCAAGTTCGTCGAGAAAAAATAATGCCAGCTTAGATACTTTGTGTAGCAATCATAAAATCATCCGATTTCCTGGGCATACTGCTAAAAAAATCAGTCTCAGTAGGTCAAATTTGCTGGATGTTAATGCGTCATCCGCCCTTCTCCCACTAAACAATTTAAGCTGAACAAGCTAGTTTTTGAGCTAAAGAATCTATCAGCTTCCAATGTGTTTTGAACTATACTTACCGGCCTGGTAGCGAGTCACTTTTTAGTGACTTGGTCACTTTTTTCGGGTCAGTCACTATAAAGTCTCATTTTTCGGCCTCAAGTCACTAAAGTCACTTTTTCTCGTAAAAAGTCACTATTTACAACTATTTTGAAACTGTTGACGGATTTAGAAAAAATAACAACTTAGTATTTTCTTGTAACTTAGTAAAACTTAGTAGAAGACAACGAAAGATGTTCGCAACTTATTAGCGACTTCAAATTTGCTCTGATTCTTGGTGTTCTTATTAGACTTTTAACAGCAATTGATTGAATAGGTTTTGTGTCACATTTATGCTACTGGGTGTATAGTGATGCACGCAGGATTGGCACAGGGGATTGAGTTTCTTAATATATTCACAAGGTAAATAGCAGACCCTGCTTATTTTAAAACCTCTTTTAAAAACTAATAGGTGTAGTGTAGAGCTTATCAATTGAACTGTTGAATATTCCGATTCATCTTTTTAACAAAATTCTGATATTTTCATCTCAGTCCTACACAATTGAACCCTTTCAGGCCCAAATTTTTCTAAGCGGTATTACGCAGTAAATTTGATATGTTCCATTTGTCTTCGTGATTTATAATGGAGAACTGACAAAACAAATTGAAAAATATTTTTTTGGGATGTACTAGATCAACCAAACTGTACTTGAGTCCGAAACATGCGATCTACAGTTATAATGCGAGCTTTTTTAGTCACTCTAAGCTTGGATATGTATTCAACTACGTTCATAACATATTCCTAAAAATCAAAAGACATGGTCAGATGGTTTTGGGATATCCTGAGATATCCAATCTGTGCTTGAGTACAGAACTTGCGATTTACTACCACGAAACTAGGTTTTTTCGTCACTAGAAAATTGGATATGTATTCAACCATGTCCATAACATACTCCAGAAGACCATGAGATATGGGAAGATGGTTTTGAGATACCCCGGATCATCCAAACCGTTCATGAGTTCAGAACTTGGGATCTATAGCCACCACTCTAGCTTTTTTCGTCGCTTCAAGCTTGGATATGTATTCAACTATATCCATAATATATTTGTAAAGATCAAGAGACATGGTTAGATGGTTTTGGGATATTCTGGGTCATCCAAACTATCCTTGAAGTCAGAACTTGCGATCTACAACCACCATTCTAACTTTTTTCGTCGCTTTCAACTTGGATATGTATTCAACTATGTCCAAAACATATTCCAGAAGAACAGAAGACAAATTAATATGATTTTGAGACATCCTGGGTTATACAAACCGTCCTTGAGCTCAGAACTTGCAATCTACAGCCCCACTTTGGCTTTTTTCGTTACTTCAAGCTTGGATATGTATTTTTTCCTCGCTCCAAGTTTGGATATGTATTCAACCATATTCATAACTTATTCATGAATATCGTTAAACATGGTTTGATAGTTTTGGGATATCCTGGGTCATCCAAACTGTCCTGTTCCGAACTTGCGATCTACAGCTACGACACTAGCTTTTCTCGTCACTAGAATCTTGGATATGTATTCAAGCATGTCCATAACATATTCCAGGAGACTAGAAGACATGGTAAGTTGGTTTTGGGACATCCTGGGTTATCCAAACCGTTCTTGAGTTCAGAACTTGCGATCTACAGCCACCACTCTAGCTTTTGCTTCGCTTTAAGTTTGGATATGTACCCATCCATATCCATAATACATTCCTGAAAATAAAAAATATGTATTCAACCATATTCACAACTTATTCAAGAAGATCAATAAACATGTTTAGATGATTTTGGTATATCCTGGGTCATCAAAACCGTCTTTGAGTTCAGAACATGCGATCTACAGGCACAGCAGTACATTTTCCAGCTAACCATAAGCATTTAAAAAATCCGTACGTGCGACTATAACGCTGTCACAGTGCAAACATGCTTTATACTGGCTTATAGAGCCTGGCTCATATAGCTTTATATTGCCGAAAAAGCAAAATATAGTGCTAATGGTTACTTTGGGTTTCCGTCACTCAAAGCTCCAATATATCGGCACCAACATTTCAAATTTTCCCAAAGTTACTAAATGTATGTGATTATTACAGTTCAACATACCAGCACCAACATTTCAAACGATTTTTGGATTGTCCAGAATATTTCAAAACTATTTTACGATATCCGTTGATCTGCCGGGAAGTGTAATGGATATAATGGAATTCATATTGAAGCTTTGAATAACAAAAAGAACTTCTAAACAGCTGTAGATATCAAGTCCCGAACTCAGGGATCGTTTGGATTGCCCAGAATATCATAAAATTATTTACGATATACGTTGACCTCCCGGGAGGTGTAATGGACTTAATTGAACGTATATTGAAGCTTTGAATACCGAAAAGAGCTTCTAAGCAGCTGTAGAACTCAAGTCCCGAACTCAATAACAGTTTGGATTGCCCAGAATATCTAATAACTATTTTACCATATCCAATGACCTCCCGAGAGGTGGAATGGATATAACTGAACGGATATTGAAGCTTTGAGTATCGAAAAGAGCTTCTAAGCAGCTGGAGATCTCAAGTTCCGAACTCAAGGACAATTTGGATTGCCCAGAATATATCAAAACTATCCTACGATAGCCTTAGTCCTTCCGGGAGGTGTAATGGATATAATTGAATGCATATTGAAGCTTTCGGTTCTGATAAAGATTTTCTTGCAACTGTAGATTTCAAGTCTTAAACTCAAGGAATGTTTTGATGACTTAGGACGTCCAACCCTAGCAACACAATTCTGACTGATTTGGTTGCAGCAACTCCTGTGTGACTTGATTTGGTTTTACATGAGTCACCGTAACTTGTTTATGACAAGTGTGCTGCTCGGGAAGGAACTTAATAAATAGTTTATAGTACATCACAGTAGCTCTACGGATACGTTTGAATAAAAATCTTATTTTGAAACAATACAATTCGCTGCCAATACATCTAAAAACTTCACTGTTTTCATGACATCCTAGGTTGTCATAGGGCATTGATCGCCCATGCCTGATATTTTTCTCTGATAGGGAAGTTAATTTCAAGCATTTTTTCTGAAGAGAGTGTTCGCTTTTATCTATCGTGCGATTTTATACATCCATTTTTATATTGGGGTCATATATGACCCCGTGGGCCTGAAAAGGTTAAGATACATTCCCTGTTGTGTCGGGGAAATCATTAGTGACTGATGGCTTGACCCAACGCTCATTAGTGCATACTCAAAACTAAAAACTTTTCAGTTTTTGCCTTTCTCGTATACTAAGTATACGGTAAAGGCTATATGATCGCTCCAAAAACAAACTTTTTATAGAAGGCCCGGAGACCCATAGTGTTATATACCAATCGACTCAGTTCGACGAATCGAGGTGATGTCTGTGTGTGTGTGTGTGTGTGTGTGTGTGTGTGTGTGTGTGTATGTGTGTGTGTATGTGTGTGTGTGTGCGCAAAACTACTCAAAAAATGTCACTCATTTTTCGGGCACTTATCCTTAACCGATTTGCTCGCAACAAATTGCATTTGACGCAGAATCCTGTCCCATTGTTTCCTATTTGAAATTGGCCAGATCGGACTATGGGATCAGAAGTTATGGCCAAAATACAAATACATACGAAAAAATCGCGTAAAAAATGTCACTCATTTTTCGGGCACTTATCCTCAACCGATTTGCTCGCAACAAGTTGCATTCGACGCAGAATCCCGTCCCATTGTTTCTTATTTGAAATTGGCCAGATCGAACTATGGGATCGGGAATTATGGCCAAAATACAAATTCATACAAAAAAATCGCGTAAAAAATGTCACTCATTTTTCGGGCACTTATCCTTAACCGATTTGCTCGCAACAAGTTGCATTCGACGCAGAATCCTGTCCCATTGTTTCCTATTTGAAATTGGCCAGATCGGACTATGGGATCAAAAGTTATGGCCAAAATACAAAATCATACGAAAAAATCGCGTAAAAAATGTCACTCATTTTTCGGGCACTTATCCTCAACCGACTTGCTCGCAACAAGTTGCATTCGACGCAAAATCCTGTCCCATTGTTTCCTATTTGAAATTGGCCAGATCGGACTATGGGATCAAAAGTTATGGCCAAAATACAAAATCCTACGAAAAAATCGCGTAAAAAATGTCACTCATTTTTCGGGCACTTATTCTCAACCGATTTGCTCGCAACAAGTTGCATTCAACGCAAAATCCTGTCTCATTGTTTCCTATTTGAAATTGGCCAGATCGAACTATGGGATCGAAAGTTATGGCCAAAATACAAATTCATACAAAAAATCGCGTATAAAATGTCACTCATTTTTCAGGCACTTATCCTTAACCGATTTGCTCGCATTCGACGCAAAATCCTGTCCCATAGCTTCCTATTGAAAATTGGCCAGATCGAAATAAGGGATCGAAAGTTAAGGCCAAAATATAAATTTATGCTAAAAAATCGTGTAAAAAATGTCACTCATTTTTCGGGCACTTATCCTTAACCGATTTGCTCACAACAAGTTGCATTCGACGCAGAATCCTGTCCCATTTTTTCCTATTTGAAATTGGCAAGATCGAACTATGGGATCGAAAGTTATGGCCAAAATACAAAATCCTACGAAAAAATCGCGTAAAAAATGTCACTCATTTTCCGGGCACTTATCCTTGACCGATTTGCTCGCAACAAGTTGCATTCCACGCAGAATCTTGTCCCATTGTTTCCTATTTGAAATTGGCCAGATCGAACCATGGGATCGAAAGTTAAGGCCAAAATACAAATTCATACAAAAACATCGCGTAAAAAATTTCACTCATTTTTCGGGCACATATCCTTAACCGATTTGCTCGTAACAAGTTGCATTTGACGTAGAATCCAGTCCCATTGTTTCCTATCTGAAATTGGCCAGATCGGACTATGGGATCAAAAGTTATGGCCAAAATACAAATTCATACGGAAAAATCGCGTAAAAAATGTCACTCATTTTCCGGGCACTTATCCTCAATCGATTTGCTCACAACAAGTTGCATTCGACGCAGAATCCTATCCCATTGTTTCCTATTTTAAATTGGCCAGATCGGACTATGGGATCGAGAGTTATGGCCAAAATACAAATTCATACGAAAAAATCGCGTAAAAAATGTCACTCATTTTTCGGGCACTTATCCTCAACAGATTTGCTCGCAACAAGTTGCATTCCACGCAGAATCCTGTCCCATTGTTTCCTATTTGAAATTGGCCAGATCGAACTATGGGATCGAGAGTTATGGCCAAAATACAAATTCATACGAAAAAATCGCGTAAAAAATGTCACTCATTTTTCGGGCACTTATCCTCAACAGATTTGCTCGCAACAAGTTGAATTCAACGCATAATCCTGTCCCATTGTTTCCTATTTGAAATTGGCCAGATCGGACTATGGGATCAAAAGTTATGGCCAAAATACAAATTCATACAAAAAAATCGCGTATAAAAGTCACTCATTTTTCGGGCACTTATCCTTAACCGATTTGCTCGCAACAAGTTGCATTCCACGCAGAATCCTGTCCCATTGTTTCCTATTTGAAATTGGCCAGATCGAACTATGGGATCGAAAGTTATGGCCAAAATACAAATTCATACAAAAATTTCGCGTAAAAAATGTCACTCATTTTTCGGGCACATATCCTTAACCGATTTGCTCATAACAAGTTGCATTTGACGTAGAATCCTGTCCCGTTGTTTTCAATTGAAAATTTGCCATATCGGACTATGGGATCGAAAATTATACCATTTTATTATGGAAAAATCGCTAAAAAAACTCACTCATTTTTCAGGCACGCATTCGACGCAGAATGTCTCATATTTTCTTATTGAAAATTGGCCAGATCTGACTATGGGCTTAGATGTTATGGTCAAATTACTATTTATTGTGAAAAAGAGTTCAAAAAAGTCTAGCTCACTTTTTTAGCACTTAGACTTCATCTATTCCCCAAGCAACACAAGTTCAACAAATCTGGTTGCAGTAACCATATTGTGACTGAATCCGGTCATATATAAGTTACTGTGATTGATGTGCAACATGTGTGCTTCTCAGGTCGCTCGCAACAGATTGCATTCGACGCAGAATCTTGTCCCATTGTTTCCTATAGAAACTTGGCCGGATCGTACAATTGGGTCAAAAGTTATGGCGAAAATACTAATTTTAAAACTACAAAATAAAATGCCATTTTTTGCTCTTATGCTCATCCGATTTGATTGCAACAAATTGCGTTTGGCGAGAATTTTCCCAAGTAGCACAAATTGTTTCACTACGGAACATTTCACTATGTTGCAACTACTCGGAAAGAAACAATCTTTGCATACGTGCCATCAAATATAACTCTCTTGCAATCTAAAAAGCGCAAGAGGTGGAGCCTACGGAAACATCCTTCGATTTCAGTAAAATTGCAATAATGTTGCAAAACACTACAGCGGAAAAAAATAAAATAAAAATATAAAACTGGATTCGATTTATGGATCTTGTGATTGATAGTCCTTCACTCTACCACAGCACCATTCATCACTTCGAAGGGACTGCATGCTGACTCACCATAAAAACCATATGATTATGAAGTTTTGTACTCGGGTTTCCTGTTACTTGATTGCACCATCACAGGAAAAAAAATGTGAGTTGTCAAAACGTTGAACGATGCTGAATCAAACATGAAGACACATTCAACTTATCTGCAACTTAATTTAAACAAACAAATCAATTTTGAAAGACGCATTGAAGTTACATGGTAAAAAATATGCAACTTAATGATTTTGTTTCGTGTTTGCAACATGAAGTGCAGTATTCTTTGTTTGTTTGTTTTCAAATGTCAAACACGTACTGCATTGCAATTTTAATGAAACATTAATCACAATTCGAACGTTTTTGACATCTTGATGCAACTTTTTCGTGCTTTGATGTTTTTCCAATGCTTTAAATGAAACTGAATAGAAACAAGGTGCTTTTTGAAAGATGTTGCGTGTGCTACTTGGGTTTTTATGCATATAAACAAATATGAAAAATAAGACCAATCCACATATTGGTGTTATTTGAGATTTTTCCAAACCTTTTGAACGAGCGAGAAAGGCACCATCACCGCTAGGTGGATTAATCTGGGTTTTTTATAACTTGTTTTACTTTTTATAAGATTTTTTTTAACAAAATGAAAAAAAATGAATCACTGCTTGATACTGCAGAGGGCTTTAGAAGTGGAACATTTTTTACGTAAGGGATCCCTCATAGAAAGATTTATTCTTGAAAAGTAAAATAAAATCTATGTCGAAAAATTATTTAATAAATTTCTATCGTAAAAAGTGCCATTTTTAAACTCAAGCAAAGATTTTCCAGTTGTGAAACGGGCGAAAATAAAAAAAACATATTAAAAAGGATAAAATAAAACAAACTCATCGATTTCATTTGTCATAAGGCGAACTATTCCATTTAATTCCTGTATTCGTCGCCTAGGTCTTTGTCGATTATATCGAGTCGCATTATCTCTTATATTGTTCGTAATGATTGGTTTTCCAATTGATGACTGCCGAAAATGATACCAGCAGAGAAATTCGGAGACGCATAGTGGCTGGAAATCGTACATACTTTGGACTCCGCAAGACGCTCCGATCGAATAGATTTCGCCGCCGTTCCAAACTGACAATCTACAAAACGCTCATTAGACCGGTAGTCCTCTACGGACACGAGACCTGGACGATGCTCGTGGAGGATCAACGCGCACTTGGAGTTTTCGAAAGGAAAGTGCTGCGTATCATCTATGGTGGGGTGCAGATGGCGGACGGTACGTGGAGGAGGCGAATGAACCAGGAATTGCATGAGCTGCTGGGAGAACCATCCATCGTCCACACCGCGAAAATCGGACGACTGCGGTGGGCCGGGCACGTAGCCAGAATGTCGGACAACCCGGTGAAAATGGTTCTCGACAACGATCAGACGGGCACAAGAAGGCGAGGTGCGCAGCGGGCAAGGTGGATCGATCAGGTGGAAGATGACTTGCGGACCCTCCGTAGACTGCGTGGCTGGCGACGTGTAGCCATGGACCGAGCCGAATGGAGAAGACTCTTATATACCGCACAGGCCACTTCGGCCTTAGTCTGAATAAATAATAATAATCCATTTAATTCCATCACTTTGTAAACATTGATCAGCGTCTTATACTTGACTCAACTTGAGAGACTAAAGACGTCATTTCCGTCATTACTCGTCCAGTCATTCGTATTTTTCGATGGCTAACTTGGTCAAAAAGTTGAACATGATTTCGATTCTACAGTGGAACTGTCGAAATATTCTTCCCAAATTAGATATTTTCAAATTTTTAGTTTACAAATTATAAGCGATGCTTTTGCTTTATGTGAAACCTGGCTAACACCAGATGTGAACCTTCATTTTCCTGATTTCAACATAATTCGCGGCGATCGGGCAAATCAATATGGAGGGGGGGTTATTTTAGGGATCAAAAAACAGCACTCCTTCTATAAAGTCGATCTTGTGCCGATGTCTGGCACCGAAGCTGTCGCATGTCAGGTAACTATTCGACGAAAAGACCTCAGTATCGCCTCAGTATATCTTCCTCCAAACACTGCGATATCTTGTAGAGATCTCTCGCACATATGCTCGCTTATTTTCGGCGCACTTTCGATGAAGGTTTATCGCGCGAGATTTCGGAGATTTCAGTGAAAAACTGGACCGTCGGGAGAAGAATGCGCAACGCGTCGCCCGTAAACGAAGATCGTGAAAGCTCGTCGCCTTCGCTGGATATTCCACTTTACAAAGAAAGTTTGTCCTAATTCGGTGCCGGTGAAGCAAGAATCACGTGTTGCTTAGCTGACAGGGATGATATGGATCGCCTCTTTGCGATGATTGAATTCTCGCTTGCTCTTTCATAATTAATTTAATTTAATAATTAATAATAATCAATTCCAATGATATCCAATGTTATCCAATGATTTCTATCTATAGATTCTATGGAATAAGAGAATAAATTCTGCATATCAACTTCTATTATTACGCATATTGCGAAATGCAATTGTTCCTTTCATAAACAATCATCCGCTTACAAATGCTTGATCCATTGTACTTGACCCTCTCTTCGGTTAGCCTTCGCAAAACAGGAAGCCCTCCGGAGAATAACTTCGCAATCATCACATTTCAATTTCGGTAAAAGGAAATCCAAACGACACAAATCATTTAGGGGAGAGGAAAATGTACGAAAATATCCATTAGTAGTTCATGAATAACCCAACCAACCCGGACACAGCTAAGCAGATACTCCCAGTGCCAAAGTGGAGAGGTTCATAAACCGGTTCGTTCAGGACGAAGCCACAGCTCGAGCGTTAAAACCAATAAAAATATTCTCATTCATCCTTTTTTTGCGCCCGCCGATAGCACTGACGTTTCCGATCCGTCCCACCTTCCCACATGAACACGAGCAGCACGACACAACACAAAAATAACAAATCACCTATGACAAATTTTCCCTCCCATAATTCCGAAAGGAGACATAACCGCATTAGCACATATACGACCAGCAACCGTATGGAAGCAGGGCCAAATCGGTCTCCCGATATCTCTATTGAAAGAAGAATTGGAAGATGAACTTTGAGGAAACACACCTCGGGGAGGGGGAGAAAAACGTTAGACAACCATAATGCAGGGGTTCTTTATGCCGCGTATACAGCCTTCGATAAGAAAGACATTAAAATTTCACCCACCGGTTCTCCCCCACATTATCTGAGAGCTATTGGGGAAGCCAAAGGAACTAAGCAGCAACATCATCGATCGTGTTTTTCTTCCATCCCATGATGTACGTAACAAAAGGGTTAAACCTTTCCATAATCGGTTTGGTGAATCGTAAGGAATGCGATAAGGTCTATTTTTGTATGAGGCCGCTCCAACAACGGCACAATCGAAAATCGATTGCCGATACAGCTGTTTCAGGGGCTTTTTGTTCGGGTTTGACGCCGAAAAATTGAAGAACCCGCAGAGGCGGAAGCAAGCAGACTCGTTTAAAAATTACGACGTTTATCAGATGGCTATGAAAATCATCTGAAACACGTTCTAATCTTCGTGAATGGGAGGCTTCCCTGTTTTATCCTCTCGTGCCATTAACGAAGGTTGTTGATTTGCTTCTTTTTTTCCCGAGCGAGACTGCTCTTAACGGCAGGAGACCTTGGTTAGGATGGTGAAGTATTCATTTACGGTTCGGTCGTTCCTTGCTTGTGTCACATGTTAAAGTTGCGAAGTGACTCAATATAACCAAATATGCAATGTTGGTTTATTTTTACGCAAAAGGTAACCTCTCTTAAACCTATGTACATAATAAAACTTATATCAAATGTTAATTAGACAACAAAATCAATATTTTGCACTAAAATATCATGAGGAGATCAATATATGCTTTTTGTAAGAAGTGATCAATATCATGTGCCATTAGTTTGTTATTATTCATAGCATATATCAATCAAGTCCTTATCATGTTTTGTTATTCTGTTCATGGCTTCTGCCCGGGAAATATTGCCCTCCGCTCGCTTTCAAATCGACTTCTATAAAAACATTCTTCATGCCTGCCATATCCTAACAGAACTATCAATTCTATACTTTCGTCTATAATTCTAACACTAACATGTACGTCTAAGTTTGGAAGATGATATGAGCATTTCCATATCATCATGGATCTGATGTTTTGGGCAACATTTTCTGCAAAAAGGGTTGCCTTACTCAAAACATGTCTTAAAATATTTTAAGTACAAAAATATAATTTTTAAACACTTAGAAGCGGTTCTCAACCTTTTTCATGAGTGGTACCCCTTCAGACCTTTACATTGCTTGAGATACCCCTTGTTTGTTTTGTAATAAGAATTGAACTAAAGGCTCATATTTCAAAAAAAAAAAATCATTGCGTTACCGACGAAACACTTAAAATTTGGATCTTGGTTTTCGATGAAAAATAAAAATGTTTGATATTTTAAAAAAATAAACAGTTTCCTGAAATAGCACCATTGGCCAGTACTGTGATATCACGGTTTGTAGTGTTCCGTAATAATGTACCAACATAAAACAGTTTAGACGAGACCTTAGACGTGAAACGATACAAATAATTACACACTGAGAAAGACAACGTGTTCGTCTCAAGATGCATGCAAAAATAATATATTGGCTTTGAAACATCACAGTCAATAACCATAGAAGTGCCTAATAAAGACTAAGCTGCTATTCAGAAATGTCTCAATTTGAACATTTTGAACATAAAAATAAACGTTCAAAATTCTCGTAAATTTTTGAAATTATGATTTTTATTGGTATCAGACAATATTGATGGGTATTCAGACAATAAGATGACAATAAGACAATAAGATGGGAATCTAAGTGAAACTTTGGAATTCTGTACGGAATTCCAAGAATTAAAAGTATATTACCAAGTTTCCATTTCTGACTTTTTTTTGTACTCCAAGATATGATAGAAGTTTTGATCTTTGATGGAGCTTGGTTACTGAGTTACTTTTTATTGTGGTTTTTTATTGAGAAACTAAGATTATAATACAGCATCGTGCATCTTGAACCTTCCATAACTCAGCGAGAATATGAATTGCTACAAAGCAGATCATGCTAAATGTGACTGGATTCAAGAGGAGTCCCGTATTGGGCTATTCATTTTTCATGTCTAGAGAAGTCAAGTATGTAGGTATTTAGATTGTTCAAATTATTTCCATTACAAACCGATGTAGCAGTAATCTGATACTGAAGCTATGAAATAATACTTTCAAATGGTTTGAAAATGTCGGGGTTCTGTTGGTTGAGTGGTAAGTATGCCTGCTTCTCATACGAGTGTGCCTGGGCTTAATCTCAGTCTCCGCTGTTGGTAGTTTAGGAGACGAAACACATTAGATCATTCCTCTTTTGGATAGAAATGGATCACAATTATAGACTTTTTACATCGGGCATCTATTGTGCGGTACACTAATTACGTAAAGAATTCTTCGTTTTTGTGCATGAAGTGTAAGAAAATGACAAACCCTTTCGTATTTACCGCATGGTCTCTATGAACTCCAGAACTCCATTTTTTTTAGAGAATTTGCGTCGATCTCCTATTTAATAGTATGTAAAATTTAGTGCACGGTTTGACCCAAACTTCACTGAGGAGAACTTGTTCTTGCTAATTATGAAGTAAAAATTATGAATCAGTCAAGATACCGTCGTGTGGGACTTCTTTTGACTCCGAGGGCTACTTTGGATTCTTGATTTAAAAAAAAACAAACGTATAAAATACCAAATTTGAGACAGAAGTTGCCATCCAACTATCATCAAGATACCAGAATGATGATAATGGCAATTTAATAGTAGTTTACGTTGTAATTATTGTTTCAAAATGTTCAAAGTAATTCCCAGTTTTTCAAAAGAAGCACCGCACGACACTACTTGTTATGTGATAACTATGTTAAGTTTAGTTAAGACGGATTCCAAAATTCGACTGTAGTAGCTCACCGCATGGACATGAATCCCACTTTGTTCATACAAAGAAGGGTGCTTTATGTATTGATGCCTAACGTCGCGCACTCTCGCGCATAAATATGCTCAACAGTAAGTATTGAAGCTGTTATATTTGGCAACTTAACGTCAAGTTAACGGAATAGGCTGAAAAAATACAGTCGTTAAGCGTATTCGAAAAATGTTCCTACATTAGTATTATTCTTTGCAATTTTAATACAACGACCGCCAACGACCGCCATTTTATCTCAGGTACCCCCAGAGATCAGCAAAGGTACCCCTAGGGGTACATGTATCCAGGTTGAGAAGCGCCTCCTTAGACTATTAACAGAATTGAAATAAGATAGTTTTATGTATTCTTGACCGACACACTGTCGTTCGCAACCAAAAACGAGGTGAAGCTTTACTGCCGTCATACGCATATTTGTCCCATATTTGCTGGGATTTCCTATGTACATGGGACAGTTATGCGTATAACGGCAGTTTAGGACTCAATTGTAGAAGAGGTTGGTCGAATGGGTGTTTTAACGTTGGCTTGCTCAGTCTAGAATAATTATCACGGCTAGTTTGCCATGGCCAACGATAAGACAGAAAATTCTTCAAAATATCCGCGGAGAGGAGGAGTATTCAAAGGAATGTTCTTTAAAACTTTCGCGGAAGATTGTTCAAAATGTAGATTTCAAAAAAATAAAATCTTTGGATTTCAACGGAAAATAGCTCTGAATTTTCAAGTTTTTTATTTCTACGAGAAATTCTTTGCACAGTAGACGTTTGATAACTGCAAGCCATTTAACTGTAATTCGATAGTTGCAATAGTTTTCAGTTATCGAACCGATGAACTTCAAAATTATGTCTAAGTCAATGAAATTGCATTACGCTGCACAATCAGGAGTACTTCTATCACCGACGAATCAACGCAACGTGTTCACTGCATATAAAGTAATTTAAATTAGCTGCCCACGACGCCATGATATCAAACCATCGAACACTACCACCACCCCCATAACGGCTCGTGAAGTTTTCGTAGTTCTGGCACCAACCTACGTGTATGAACGTTTCAGTGGAGTTGTGTATTAGCTCATTTGACAGGAGCGATCGCCCGCAAAGTGAATGACCGTTAATGGTGGTGGACAATCATAGAGCGCCAGTGACACGTCGGTTCGTCGGTGGTTCTATTGCATCTGACGTCAACTAACAACGGCTTGATGTAGAGAATGCGTCGCAGTTATCGAATTGCATTCGCTAACTGAAACGTAAACATTAAACATGTTGCAGTTATCTAACGACTAGAATATTGTCCATGAGAAATTTATGGGAAATTAAATTGTCTGAAAGCAAAATACGACCTAACTGTTTTTTTGACCAAAAAAGTCATTCTCCCTAATAGGTCTTTTGGACGAATAGGCCATCAGCCCGAAAATGCCGTTTGGCCGAAATGGTCGTTTGGCCCAACGAATCATACGGCCTAATGTCAAGTTTTTTTTAATTTATCATCAGACTAAGGCCGGAGTGGCCTGTGCTTCACATAAAAGACTTGTCCATTCAGCTCGGTTCATGGCTGCACTTCGCCAACCACGCAGTCTGCGGAGGGTCCGCAAGTCGTCCTCCACCTGATTGATCCACCTTGCCCGCTGTGCACCTCGCCTTCTTGTTCCCGTCGGATCGTTGTCGAGAACCATTTTCACCGGATTACTGTCCGACATTCTGGCTACGTGCCCAGCCCACCGCAGTCTTCCGATTTTCGCGGTGTGAACGATGGATGGTTCTCCCAACAGCTGATGCAACTCGTGGTTCATTCGCCATCTCCACGTACCGTCCGCCATCTGCAACCCACCATAGATGGTACGCAACACTTTCCTTTCGAAAACTCCCAGTGCGCGTTGGTCCTCCACGAGCATCGTCCAGATCTCGTGTCCGTAGAGAACTACCGGTCTTATAAGCGTTTTGTAGATAGTCAGTTTGGTACGGCGGCGAACTCTATTCGATCGGAGCGTCTTGCGGAGTTCAAAGTACGTACGATTTCCAGCCACTATGCGTCTCCGAATTTCTCTGCTGGTATCGTTATCGGCGGTCACCAGTGAGCCCAAGTACACGAATTCTTCAACCACCTCGATTTCGTCACCACCGATAGAAACTCGTGGTGAGTGGCTCACATTGACCTCTCTTGAGCCTCTTCCTATCATGTACTTCGTCTTCGACGTGTTGATGACTAGTCCAATCCGTTTAGCTTCGCTTTTCAGTCTGATATAGGCTTCCTCCATCCTCTCAAAGTTACGTGCCATGATATCAATGTCGTCGGCGAAACCAAAT
This sequence comes from Armigeres subalbatus, assembly GCF_024139115.2. Classification (NCBI taxonomy): domain Eukaryota; kingdom Metazoa; phylum Arthropoda; class Insecta; order Diptera; family Culicidae; genus Armigeres; species Armigeres subalbatus. The sequence continues at coordinate 202,447,415 of NC_085140.1, read as the reverse complement.
AACTGGACGGACTTCGTGAAAATCGTACCACTCGTGTCAATCTCTGCCCTTCGTATTACTCCCTCCAAAGCGATGTTGAATAGCAGACACGAAAGACCATCACCTTGCCGTAACCCTCTACGCGTTTCGAAGGGACTCGAGAATGCCCCTGAAACTCGAACTACGCTCATCACCCGATCCATCGTCGCCTTGATCAACCGTATCAGTTTATCCGGAAATCCGGTTTTCGTGCATTAGCTGCCATAGCTGGTCCCGATCGATTGTATCATATGCGGCTTTGAAGTCGATAAATAGATGATGTGTGGGCACGTTGTATTCACGGCATTTCTGCAATACCTGACGTATGGCGAACACCTGGTCTGTGTTAGAGCGTTCACCCATAAATCCCGCCTGGTACTGCCCCACGAACTCTCTTGCAATTGGTGTTAGTCGACGGCATAAAATTTGGGAGAGTACCTTGTAGGCGGCGTTCAGCAATGTGATTGCGCGGTAGTTGCTACAATCCAGCTTATCGCCCTTTTGTAGATGGGACACGACACCTTCCATCCACTCCTGCGGCAGAACCTCATCCTCCCAAACCTTGGAGCGCCCAAACCCAATGCAGCGCTCTAGCCAGTGCTTCACCACCGTGTTTAAACAGCTCTCCTGGTAGTTGGTCAACTCCAGGGGCTTTGTTGTTTTTCAGCCGGCCGATCTCCTCCTGGATTTCCTGGAGATTCGGAGCCGGAAGTCGCATGTCCTGCGCGCGTGCTCCTAGGTTCATTACCATACCGCCACCGTTGTCTGCCATATCGCCATTCAGGTGCTCTTCGTAGTGCTGCCGCCACCTTTGGATCACCACACGCTCGTTCGTAAGAAGGTTCCCGTTTATGTCCTTACATATATCGGGCTGTGGCACGTGGCCCTTACGTGAACGGTTCAACTTCTCATAGAACTTTCGTGCGTTATTATCGCGGTACAGTTCCTCCGTCTCTTCACGGTCTCGATCTTCCTGCTGGCGCTTTTTCCTCCGGAAAATCGAGTTTTGTCTGTTCCGCGCCCGTTTGTATCGTGCCTCGTTCGCCCTCGTGCGGTGTTGCAGCAATCTCGCCCATGCTGCATTCTTCTCCTCAACTAACTGCTCACATTCGCCGTCATACCAGTCGTTTCTCTGATCCGGAGCCACCGTGCCTAGTGCAGCGGTTGCGGTGCTTCCAATGGCGGATCGAATATCTCTCCAGCCATCTTCAAGAGATGCTGCGCATAGCTGCTCTTCCGTTGGGAGTGCCACTTCCAGCTGCTGCGCGTAGTCTTGGGCTAGTCTACCGTCTTGTAGCCGCCCAATCTTTGGCCGCAGCGGACGACTCCGATGCGTGTTGTACACCGTCGAGAGCTTTGAGTGCAGGCAGACTGCAACGAGGTAGCGGTCGGTTTCAATATTCACACTGCGGTAAGTGCGTACGTTCGTGATGTCGGGAAGAATTTACCGTCGATTAGAACGTGGTCGATTTGGTTTTCCGTTACTTGATTAGGTGATTTCCATGTGGCCTTGTGGATATTCTAACGGGGGAAGAAAGTGCTTCGGACTACCATTCCGCGGGAGGCTGCAAAGTTTATGCATCGTTGGCCGTTGTCGTTCGATACGGTATGCAGACTATTCGGTCCGATGACCGGTCTATACATTTCCTCCCTTCCTACCTGAGCGTTCATGTCACCGATGACGATTTTGACGTCCCGCAGTGGGCATCCATCGTATGTCTGCTCCAGCTGCACATAGAACGCTTCTTTCTCGTCGTCGGATCTCCCTTCGTGTGGGCAGTGCACGTTGATGATGCTATAGTTGAAGAAACGGCCTTAATCCTCAGCTTGCACATCCTTGCGTTGATTGGCTGCCACCCAATCACGCGTTGGCGCATCTTTCCCAGCACTATGAAGCCGGTTCCCAGCTCGTTGGTGGTGCCACAGCTTTGGTAGAAGGTAGCCGCTCGATGCCCGCTTTTCCACACTTTCTGTCCTGTCCAGCAGATTTCCTGCAGCGCTACGACATCGAAGTTGCGGGGATGTAGTTCATCGTAGATTATCCTATCGCAACCTGCGAAGCCTAGCGACTTGCAGTTCCATGTTCCAAGCTTCCAATCGTGATCCTTTATTCGTCGCCTAGGTCGTTGCCGATTGTATCGAGTCGTATTATCTTCTATGTCGTTCGTAATAGTTGTTTTTAAAGGCGGCTTATTGGGCCTGCGCAAACCTCCTGTCTCGTCGAAGGGCCGTCGTGTCAGGGCTGTTTAGCGTCCCACCTAACACCAGGACTTGGGCTTGTGCGCTTTGAGTGGCACACGGTCGCTTTGGCGGAGCCTACTTGCGGATTCATGCAGCTTTTTATAGAGGTTTAACAGGGCCCACTGGCAAACCCCACCACATCCTAGGCAGGCGCCACAACTCGCAGATGGCCTGGGGAGGGATCGACATTTTTGACCATATTATTCGTACAGTACTTGACATTAGGCCGTATGACTCGTTGGGCCAAACGACCATCTCGGCCAAAGGGCATTTTCGGACTGATGGCCTATTCGGCCAAACGACTTATTAGGGAAAACGACTTTTAACCAGTTAGGTCGTATTTTGCTTTCAGACAATTGAATTTCTCAAGAATTTCTCATGGACAATAATCTTGTCGTTAGATAACTGCACGTTTCAGTTAGCGAATGCAATTCGATAACTGCGACGCATTCTCTACTTCAAGCGCTTGTCAAATGCAATAGAACCACCGACGAACCGACGTGTCACTGGCGCTCTCTGATTGTCCACCACCATTAACGGTCATTCACTTTGCGGGCGATCGCTCCTGTCAAATGAGCTAATACACAACTCCACTGCAACGTTCATACACGTAGGTTGGTGCCTGAACTACGAAAACTTCGCGAGCCGTTATTGGGGTGGCGGTAGTGTTCTATGACTTTATATTATGGCGCCGTAGCAAATTTGAATTACTTTCTATGCAGTGAACACGTTGATTCGTCGGTGATAGAAGTGCTCCTGATTGTGCAGGGCAATGCAATTTCATCGACTTAGACATCGTTTTGAAGTTCATCGGTCCGATAACTGAAAAATTATTGCAACTGTCGAATTGCAGTTAAATGACTTGCAGTTATCAAACGAGTACTGTGCAAAGAATTTCTCGTAGAAATAAAAAAAACTTGATAACTCAGAGTTATTTCCCGTTGAAATTCAAAGATTTTATTTTATTGAAATAAACATTTTGAACAATCTTCCACGAAAGTTTTAAAGAACTTTTATTTGAATACTCCTCCTCTCCCGCGGATATTCTGAGAAATTTGTTGTTTTAGCGTTGACCATGCCAAACTAGCCGTCCAAATTATTCTAGACTGAGCAAGCCAACGTTAAAACACCCATTCTATCAACCTCTTCTACAATTGAGTCCTAAACTGCCGTTATACTCATAACTGTCCCATGTACATAGGAAATCCCAACATCTCTGCATGGGTGCATGGTATGAATTGCCGTAACCCTACGTGTTACTCCGTTGAAAAATTACGTTAACGCGGAAAAATTACGCGGAACGGTTCATACCGCGACGTGTTCTTCCGCGAAATGACTTTCAGTTGAATGGATCAAAATGCGAAAAAAAATTCGGTTTTCGGTGAAATAGTATACAACCGTGTGTCGCTGTCGGATAAACTACATTTTCGGTCAAACTGTTTTTGACCTGATAACTGTTTCAAATAAACGTTCAGTTCGGCTCGGCTAAATGGAATTTGGCTAGATGACTTTTGGCCTAAAGGCCGGTATCGACTTGAAAAGTAGATACGGTACGGAATTTTGTTCAATGGTCATTTGACAAAAGGTTATTTCGCCAAACGAGTGGCCATCTTTTACCATATTATCCGTTCAGTAAATGACATTTAGCCGTATGCCAAATTGCCAAATGACAGTTTCGGCCAAATGGCTAAACGGCATTTTCGGGATAATGACTTCTTCGGCCAAACGACCGTTTCGGCCAGACGACCAGTTCACTCGTCTGTCACTTTCGGCCAAAGGAATATCTTATGAATTTTCTATACAAATTCAAAAAAAATCCTTAAAAATAAAAAATAAAACACAATTTTCCGTTGAAAATAAAAAAAAAAAAATGAAAAATTTTCCGTGAAAATCTTGAAAAATTTCTCGTGACTCATGAGTCTCTCGCGGATATACCGAAGCATTTTCCGTTTGAACGCTGGCTATGTCAAATTAGTCGTCTTAATCTAGATTGAGAAAGTCGACGTCAACCAGTCACAAAATCCAACAATTAAGAAGGATTTTATGGATGAATTTCGAAGTATATTCAAGAGAAACTCAACAGGAAGCTTCCGCGGATATTTCGACTATTTTCCTGTAGAATTTGAAACAACTTACAGTGAAAATTCTGAAGAGATTCTCATGTAAAATCCGAAGACGATTTCGCTGAAATTCCAAACAATTTTCCTTGGGAAATCCAAAGAGCTTTTCTTGGTAATTAAAAAAAATCTCAAAACATCGAAGTAGTTACCGTGGACAATCTGAAAATAATTTCCAAATGGCATATTCGGTCAATTGAGCTATTCAGCCAACCGATTTTTTCAGCCAAAAGGAACTGTTCGATCAAATGACATTTTCGGCCAAAGATAGTCTTCTACTGAATGGTCTATTCGGTCAGACGACATATTTGATCAAACAACGGTTAGCCAAATGGCTTTCTGTCGAACGACCCTTTTCCGTTACTTCAACGAGAAGTTCTTTGGATTTCAAGCGGAAATGCTTCGCAATTTCCACACGAGTTTTTTTTTTTAGTTTTTACGGAGAGTTTTTCCAAATTTAAACAAGAAATTGTATGAAATTTAAGAAAATCTTTGGAAACCAACAAATGAGACTGCTAGAATAGTTATGTAGAAGGTATAGAAGATAGAAGCCGTTTCAAAAACGGTTTTTGTTCCTAGCGATTGCTAGAATGTGAGGAATTTAGAGATAGATAGAAAATAGAAGAATAGAATGCGCCTGGGATTGAACCCACGATCTTCTGCGTATGACGCAGAAGTCTTAGCCATATGACAACCAAGCCCGTTCCTCAAGTATTTCAAGCTTCTCTCTAGAAAGTAAAAAAACACGCAATAGATCGTGTTCCAGTTTTCGCGAATATTCAAAGCTTGGACACACTTATTCCAACCGATAAAATGCAAGATCACCACTATTTTATTTATAAAAATAAATAATTTCATATGGGAAGTTTGGAATTTTTTTTTAGTTTAATACATACCTTTTAAGTTATTTATTTAGGAAAACGCAGTTGCCCATTTACGAAATGTTTTGCGATAAATTTGAGAGAAATGTTTTCAATCAAAATGTCATAAATTCTTTTAATTTCATCGAGTTTATCCACCACTCAGCAAACATATTTGAAACATAAAAGTAAAAGTAAAACCAAATAGTTTACAGTGAATTTTAGTTCAAACTAACTGGCCAATTACAATGCACAACATCATCGAAAAGAGCACGTTTGTTGAACACAAATCCACTCAATCAAATCTAGATCATACATTAAATATTTTTTTTCTTTAATTCCAAAATTCGATTGTAGCTTTACGAAGAGTATTTTCAGTCTTCAGTGTCTATTCTTAAGTATCTCGTTATTGACTCAAGAAATTAAGTTATAATCCAGAACAGCACTAACACAACTTATAAGCAGATGACAGCATTCCATCAAACAAAACGCTGGGAAATGAAGATGAATGCATTTGCTCACTGAAAGCCGATAAATCGTCTGTACCTTTCAAAAAAGATCAGAAAGTTTTCAGGTTGAAATTGGAAGGCGTTAATCATTAGTCCTATTCAGCGGCACAGCCGGGAATTTTTTATAAATGAGGGTTTGAACGAAACTTTCATTCCAAAGATGGCTTTGGGGGGAGGGGATTAAGCAATCATTTAGCTCTGAATAAGATACTAATTAGATCATATGATTCTGCTTCCTATAATTTGAAGTAAAGGTGCCCTACTTTTACTTCACTATGCGATAAAGCCCAATTTTCAATACCTCTCGTATTGCACGAAATGTAACAAAGGGCACGTTTGCTAGCGGTATGATGAAATTTGTAGGTCCGCTGTCCGAAACGATTGACCAGCAGCGACCCTCGCTGTCAGTAACCTAAGCGGGACAACAACGAAAAAAATACTTTCAAAAGCGTGGTGAACGAGGAAAATGGAAAAATCGATATCTAATGCCAGGGGATGCTGGAATGTAGAACACATCGTGGTGAGCAGCAGGGAAAAAAAAGCCGACACAAGGTTGAGACCGTTAGTTGCGCCGCCGCGCCATTAGGGTGGGTAATGATTCTGGGGTTTCCTCGTTTTCCTACTGCTCATTAGAGTCCTGATTTGCGTTTCGACCCTCCGGCTCCAGTCTGGAAAAAAGTGCTAATTTCAGGATACTCATCAGAAGTGGACACTTTCCACGTGACCACCCTCGGCGTTCATATTCTGCCTAATCCGGAGCAATGTTTCCGTTGGTAATGGGGAGTGATGAACTACGAGCCACGTGCTGAACCGAGACCCAAACCCAAACAGGCAACTAGGAGAAGAAAATTGGTGGTAGGGGGTGGAACGATGAGACGAGGATGTTGTAGACGGGACGTGAGCAAAGGAAAATAAATAAACAGAATCATCTCGAGCTGTGGCAATTTTGTGCCTTGCTCACGAATCAGCCCTAAATCGCACACCTCCCTGCACGATAGGACAGGCCTGGGCTCTGATGGTGGCGTTCGGACCTGGACGACGACGACGACGACGACGATGATACCGCTGCTTCTGGGAAATATGTGCGGTTGTTCAGTCGGTGTGGTGCCTGTTTGGATCGACATTGCTTCACTCAATTTTGGCACGACGACGGCGGTGATGTCAGAACGAGCGTCGGATTGCACTCCGCCAGTCTACTCACTACTGACTGTGCCTTGAGCCAAGAAGAATCGTAAGCTCGGCAGTAGTAGGATGGAGAAATTACGCGCTGCCGGGGAGGATTTATTTTCTTTCAATTAACCTCATAAACATACAGCAACTCATCAAATTAACGCAGGAGGAGTTGTTTACCGAGCGATGGATTCGTAAGCTGGCTTAGCGGATAGCGGGTGAAGGATTGAGTTTTATGCGTAATACGTCTTTCTACGCGTTTGTTTTGCATTTTGAGCAATAACAGTGGGAGAGGGTTTTGGTTGTCCGTTACGAGGATTCACTTTAGCGTTTATTATTCATTGAGCGTGATAATGGAATTTGCATAATTTTGATGATTCGTGGAAGCTGAAAGACAGTTTTCATGTTTATAACATAAGTTCTGGCTTCTGAAAAATAGGAAAATATTGACTTTAATACATTTATCAATAGGTTTCTTATCTTTTCTTTTCTTTTCAAAATATCCTCTTAACTGCGTTCTTGATAAGCATTGAACCATCCTACTCAGTAGAGTTGGAGATCTCTGCTGATGCTTTATCGGTATATATGTATTAAATCCAACTGTTTTATCACCTTGATATGATCTTGAATCAGTGCATCCGGCTTAGATATTTCCCCTAATCTAGGAAGACAGTGAAAGTTCCCTCTATCCGGGAGCCTGGGAAAGATTCTTTTTTATTTTAATTTCTTGAAAGCCACTGTTTCATCAATCTTCTCTCATGATTATCCAAGCTGTTCGGAAAATTAATCTTCCGTCGGTTACTCGAATCCTGGTCATTTAACCGTCTACAATCTAACCATGTCATCTCTTTACATACTTTTCTGATATAGGAACTATATCACAACCAAAAACTATTGTGGCACCTGTTGAAGAAAAGACCTACAGCAGGGTCTTTTGGTAGTAGCTACTTGTCCTCTGAGAACCCAAAAAGGTCAATGAAAAAATGTCTCCGGATTAGCCAAAACCTAAAACATCAGAATTTGTGGAAACGTAGTGAGTCGTGCCGTCAATCATGATTCTGAGGACATTGGTTACCATGGAGCATGTCCTGAGACCCTTGGGGCATCTTCCGAAGGCATCAGAACTGGACATTTTTCAAAAGCCTCAGTAGATTGGTCACTACTAGGAATGGATGGTGCCCCTTTGATGCCAATTGGATCTTCCGAATGGTTGTAATGTAGAAAAAGTTTGCTCGCTATGCACTGGGAAATCTTGTATAGTGCCTTCGAACCTGCCGTCGTACGAAGAGCATGTGCTGCCTCCGAAAACCTCTCGATACTTTTTCCTACTACGGGGGGTCTGGAAATTATCCGTACAACAAAATAGGTTTATGATTATTTGTCTGAACTTTGAATGAATTAAACTCGAGTGGTGATTTCTCTTCACTTATGTGTTCAGGTTGGGATCTGACGACCAACTGGCACAACCTCGGACAACCCTACTTCATCGAGCGCAGTTACTGTTGAGGCAAATGTGTAGGAACCAGACAATACTAAATACTCATCCTAATAGGTTGGCATTGTACAAAAATACATAAGAGAGAGTAAGTTCTGAAAATGGATTGCGAGTTCGGCTACGTGGCTGGTGCTGGGAATTTAGTTTCATCAGTACCCGCTAAGCTGCGAAGGACGATGGAGATTCTTCGTAGTTTAATCGAGAAATCACCTGTCTAGCACCCAACGAAGGGAGTGTTTACCCTCCAATACCTTTTCCGAACTAAATCTATCACATGTTGTGAATATACATACTGTAACTGTAACATACTGAATATACAGACTGTAAAATCATCCTCAATGGCACGACTGTGGTATGGGCCAATGAGACCGACTGCCTAGGCTTGACCCTCGATAGCAAGTTTTTTTTCGGCAACAGGTTAACAAGACGGTGACGAAGTATGACGTTTTGTTGAAATTACTGTGCGCTTTGATCAACCGCCGGTTGTCATTTCATTTTTTCATTTATTTAGTTTACATCTAAACAGATAACACTGAATCAACAATTTGACGCCACAATACACGGTTCGAGGCCGCATCTCTCCATCCTCGGATACGCCCCACGCTCGCCAAGTCGTTTTGCACCTGGTCTGCCCATCTCGCTGCGCTCCACGCCGTCTCGTACCTGCCGGATCGGAAACGAACACCATCTTTGCAGGGTTGCTGTCCGGCATTCTTGCAACATGTCCTGCCCATCGTACCCTTCCGGCTTTAGCTACCTTCTTGATACTGGGTTCGCCGTAGAGTTGGGCGAGCTCATGGTTCATTCTTCGCCGCCACACACCGTCTTCTTGCACACCGCCAAAGATGGTCCTAAGCACCCGTCTCTCGAATACTCCGAGTGCTTGCAAGTCCTCCTCGAGCATTGTCCATGTTTCATGTCCGTAGAGGACAACCGGTCTTATAAGCGTCTTGTACATGACACATTTGGTGCGGTGGCGAATCATTTTCGACCGCAGTTTCTTCTGGAGCCCGTAGTAGGTCCGACTTCCACAGATGATGCGCCTTCGTATTTCACGACTAACGTTGTTGTCAGCCATTAGCAAGGATCCGAGGTAGATGAATTCCTCGACCACCTCGAAGGTATCCCCGTCTATCGTAACACTTCTTCCCAGGCGGGCCCTGTCGCGCTCGGTTCCGCCCACAAGCATGTACTTTGTTTTTGACGCATTCACCACCAGTCCAACTTTTGTTGTACAGTTCTGCCACCTTTGCAAATGTTCGGCCGACAATGTTCATGTCATCCGCGAAGCAAATAAATTGACTGGATCTGTTGAAAATCGTACCCCGGCTGTTACACCGGGCTCTCCGCATGACACCTTCTAGCGCAATGTTGAACAACAGGCACGAAAGTCCATCACCTTGTCTTAGTCCCCGGCGCGATTCGAACGAACTGGAGTGTTCGCCCGAAATCTTCACACAGTTTTACACACCATCCACCGTTGCTTTGATCAGTCGGTAAGCTTCCCAGGGAAGCTGTTCTCGTCCATAATTTTCCATAGCTCTACGCGGTCTATACTGTCGTATGCTGCCTTGAAATCAACGAACAGATGGTGCGTTGGGACCTGGTATTCACGGCATTTTTGAAGGATTTGCCGTACAGTAAAGATCTGGTCCGTTGTCGAGCGGCCGTCAACGAAGCCGGCTTGATAACTTCCTACGAACTCGGTCACTAATGGTGACAGACGACGGAAGATGATCTGGGATATCACTTTATAGGCGGCATTAAGGATGGTGATCGCTCGAAAGTTCTCACACTCCAGTTTGTCGCCTTTCTTGTATATGGGGCATATAACCGCTATCAGTTTGTGCAGGCAAGTGGCCAGCTTTTCCGGGGCCATCTTGATGAGCTCAGCTCCGATACCATCCTTACCAGCTGCTTTATTGGTCTTTAACTGTTGAATGGCATCCTTAACTTCCCTCAAGGTGGGGGCTGGTTGGCATCCATCGTCCGCTGAACTGACGTAATCATTTCCTCCGCTGCCTTGACTTTCACTGCCTGTACTCTCAGCGCCATTCAGATGTTCCTCGTAGTGCTGCTTCCACCTTTCGATCACCACACGTTCGTCCGTCAAGATGCTCCCATCCTTACCCCGGCACATTTCGGCTCGCGGCACGAAGCCTTTGCGGGATGCGTTGAGCTTCTGATAGAACTTGCGTGTATCTTGAGAACGGCACAGCTGTTCCATCTCCTCGCACTCCGCTTCTTCCAGGCGGCGTTTCTTATCCTGAAAAAGGCAGGTCTGCTGTCTCCGCTTCCGTCTATAACGTTCCACGTTCTGCCGGGTACCTTGCTGCAGCGCGACCGCCCGCGCTGCGTCCTTCTTCTCCAGAATCTGTCTGCACTCTTCGTCGAACCAATCGTTCCGTCGACTTCGACCCATATACCCGATGTTGTTCTCCGCTGCGTCGTTCATGGCTGCTTTGACTGTATTCCAGCAGTCCTATAGAGGGGCCCAATCGAGCTCACCCTTTTCCGGCAACGCTGCCTCGAGATGCTGCGCGTATGCAGTGGCGACATCAGGTTGCTTCAGTCGCTCTAGGTCGTACCGCGGCGGTCGTCGGTACCGAACATTGTTGATGACGGATAGTTTTGGGCGCAGTTTAACCATCACCAGATACAGGGGATGGACAAAATAATTCGGATAGGCAAATTTTGGGTAAAATTAGATGTGTTGTAGCTATCTTAGTTATTATCCGGTTTTGACAATTCAGGCATGCCCGAACTAGAAAATTTATGCAGTTTGACGGTATGTCCATGGAACCGACTATGGCCACCGGATTCCGGAGATATTCCGGATATTAGGAGAAGTTGTGGTTAAAAATTGAATAATATTAGTAACCACAAATGAAGTAGGGCTCTTGCTGATTGGAACCATATATTGAGATTTAGAATCGGACCAGAGTCAAGTGAGATATGGCCATTTCTTTAAAATCGGTTCCGATCGATACTTATCAAAGGGGTCAGGCCACAACTTCATTTGAATCTCGCTTTTTGATAGATCAGCCACTATGATTCTAGAAGCGCTCTAATGTGTCCAATTGAACCACCAATTGAATAAACGGATCCTGGAGTCGCTGGGATGTCCCCGGGGAACCTGTGGAAGGGGACATTTTAGTTTTACCACCAAAATCAGTCGTTCGACGGCTCTTTTTTCATGGTTTTCGATCAGGAAGCGAAGTATGAATATAAAATGGTCCATTGTCAGCTCTGACCGCTTCCAGGATCTACGGATTGGCCCCGGGGAACCTGTGGAAGGGGACATTTTAGTTTTACTACCAAAACCAGTCGTTCGACGGCTCTTTTTTCATGGTTTTCGATCAGGAAGCGAAGTATGAATATAAAATGGTCCATTGTCGGCTCTGACCGCTTCCAAGATCTACGGATTGGCCCCGGGGAACCTGTGGAAGCGGACATTTAAGTTTTACCACCAAAACCGGTCGTTCGACGGCTCTTTTTTCATGGTTTTCGATCAGGAAGCGAAGTATGAATATAAAATGGTCCATTGACGGCTCTGACCGCTTCCAGGCTCTACGGATTGGCCCCGGGGAACCTGTTGAAGGGGACATTTTAGTTCTACCACCAAAACCAGTCGTTCGTCTGCTCTTTTTTCATGGTTTTCGATCAGGAAGCGAAGTATGAATATAAAATGGTCCATTGTCGGCTCTGACCGCTTCCAGGATCTACGGATTGGCCCCGGGGAACCTGAAGAAGGGGACATTTTAGTTTTACCACCAAAACCGGTCGTTCGACGGCCCTTTTTACATGGTTTTCGATCAGGAAGCGAAGTATGAATATAAAATGGTCCATTGATGACTCTGACCGCTTCCAGGACCTACTGGTTGCCCACGAGGAACCTGTGGCAGAGGACAATTTCGTTTTTACACCAAAATCAATCATTCGACAGCTCTTCTTTAATATAAGCAAAGTATTAATATAAAATTGACCATTGATGACTCTGACCGCTCTCAGGACCTACAGATTCCCCCCGGAAAACCAGTAGAAAGGAACATTTAAGTTGCAGCACCAAAACCAATATATCGACGGCTTTTTTTCGTGATGTTTTATCAGAAAGCGAAGTATGAGTAAAAATTGGATCATTAATGGATCTGACCGCTTCCAGGACTTACGGATTGCCCCCGGGGAACTGTGGAAGTGGACATTTTAGTTTTAGCACAAAAAACAAACAATGGACGGCTCTTTCTTCATGGATTTCAATCAGAATGTGAAGTATGAACAAGAAATGGACCATTGACGGCTCTGACCGTTTTCTGGACCTACGGATAGCTCACGGGGAACCTGCCTACTTCATACTTCGCTTGCTGATCCAAAATGTCCCCTTCCACAGGTTCCCCGGGGCCAATCCGTAGGTCCTGGAAGCGGTCAGAACCGTAAATTGACCCTTTTATATTCATACTTCGCTTCCTGATCGAAAACCATAAAAAGAGCCGTCGAATGACTGGTTTTGGTGGTAAAACTAAAATGTCCCCTTCCACAGGTTCCCCGGAGCCAATCCGTAGGTCTTGAAAGCGGCCAGGGCCGTCAATGGATTATTTTATATTCATGCTTCGCTTCCTGATCGAAAACCATGAAAAAAGAACCTTCGAATGACTGGTTTTGGAGCTAAAACCGAAATGTCCCCTTCCACAGGTTCCCCGGGGCCAATCCGTAGATCCTGGAAGCGGTCAGAGTCATCAATGGACCATTTTATATTCATACTTCGCTTCCTGATCGAAAACCATGAAAAAAGTGCCGTCGATTGACTGGTTTTGGTGGTAAAACTAAAATGTCCTCTTCCACAGGTTCCCCGGGGACATCCCAGCGACTCCAGGATTCGTTTATTCAATTGGTTTTTCATTCTGGACACATTAGAGCCCTTCTAGAATAATATCATAGTGGACGATCTATCAAAAAGCGAGATTCAAATGAAGTTGTGGCCTGACCCCTTTGATAAGTATCGATCGGAACCGATTTTAAAGAAATGGCCATATCTCACTTGATTCTGGTCCGATTCCAAATCTCAATATATGGTTCCAATCAGCATGAGCCCTACTTCATTTGTGGTTACTAATATTATTCAATTTTCAACTACAACTTCTCCTAATATCCACCTCAAATTTACGATTTTAAACCTACCTCCGAAAAACCCGGAATATCTCCGGAATCCGGTGGCCATAGTCGGTTCCATGGACATACCGTCAAACTGCATTAATTTTATAGTTTAGGCATGCCTGAATTGTCAAAATCGGATGATAACTTAGGTAGTTACAACACATCTAATTTTACCTAAAATTTGCCTATCCTAATTATTTTGTCCATCCCCTGTAGTAGTCAGAGTCGATGTTAGCGCCACGATATGTCCTGACGTCGATAATGTCGGAGAAGTGCCGTCCATCAATCAGAACGTGGTCGATTTGTGATTCTGTCTGCAGTGGTGATCTCCAGGTGTATCGATACGGGAGATGTGTTGAAAGTAGGTGCTGCGAATGGCCATATTCTTGGAGGCGGCGAAATCAATTAGTCGTAGGCCGTTTTCATTCGTCAGCCGGTGAGCGCTGAACTTTCCAATAGTCGGTCTAAACTCCTCCTCTTGGCCAACCTGAGCGTTCAAATCTCCTATGATGATTTTGACGTCGTGGCTTGGGCAGCTGTCGTACTCACGTTCCAGCTGCGCGTAGAATGCGTCCTTATCATCATCAGTGCTTCCGGAGTGTGGGCTATGGACGTTGATTATGCTGAAGTTGAAGAACCGGCCTTTGATCCTCAACCTGCACATTCTTTCGTTGATCGGCCACCACCCGATCACGCGCCTTTGCATATCGCCCATCACTATGAAAGCTGTTCCCAGCTCGTGGTGTTGCCGCAGCTCTGGTAGATGGTATGATTACCTCTAAACGTTCGCACCGTTGATCCCTTCCAACAAACCTCCTGCAGCGCTACGATGCCGAATCCACGGTTCTTGAGCACATCGGCGAGTATGCTTGTGCTCCCGATGAAGTTGAGAGATTTGCAGTTCCACGAACCGAGTTTCTAATCGCTAGTCCCTTTTCGTCGCAGTGCACAATGGGGAAATCCGATTTCAAAGGTGGAAAAAATTGATAACTTGCTTCACGAACAACTTACAGAAAAGATCAAGAGCTTATTCGAAAGGGAATTTTGCAAAGAATTCAGTGAGCGCTGTTTCATGGACGTGGGACGCTTCTGTATGTAGTTATTGAGCTCGTTTTGCCCTAATGCCCCATATATCGCGAGTTTCCAAACTATTTGTCATTTTATCTTTAAGACATTGTTCTAAAATTGAGTTTAGCTCTTCACTATGGATCCACAGAAGGGCACTAAATATATTTTGTTGGTAAAAGTTGGAAATTTAAGGGATTCTGGGGTCAAATACGCATCAAAGTGCATTTTATGTGAAATTTTCATGTATTCTGTAAGAAATAGTAATCAGTGTTGTTGAAGAGCGAAAAAATCGCAAAAGTAAAACGAATTCCACTCGGTCGAGTAGCAGCGACCAGCGAAGAATTCATTTTGCCTTTCTTGCGTTCTATTCTTCAGCAGGCGAATGAATGCAGAAAACGAACGTTGGTGTGGTTCATTCTTCATTTTTTCGTTTTCCTTTGCGACTGTCTAATGACTTTGGCTCGCCCGATGATGCGTATGCTGTTTGACGTGCGGCTTGCTCTTCGCGAAGAATCATAATTCTACTCGCATCGAATGCAAGCATCGCATAGGTGGCAAAAACTATCTGAGACTGAGGCATGATGTAAACACTTTCTAGCAGATAACAATTCATGTTTACATTTTACTTATTTTACACTAGTATTGTCGGATAGAGTTAAAATATGTATGTAAAAGGTAGGTTTCAGAATGTAATAGATATATTAAGACTTAGCGTTTTTATAAAACATTTATATGACGTAACATGGTCGGAATTTTGTCAGAAAAAAAAAATCATTTCATATTAATTCATGCATATATTTGTTGTGAAATATCCTCAGTTACGGGGTTGAGGGATATCCGATACGATTTGCAATTAATTAAATCTGCTAAACAAAAGCTTGAGCAAAAAATAGATAATTTTTCGTTGGCGCTTGTTGCAAGTTTTCAGAAACTCGACCATATGCCATGGAGTTACAAACCACATTATTCGGAGTCGCGTTTGATGTTGTGATCAAGAATGTTTACATGGATTTTAGGATTTGCGCGGCACATTACGTTACACCACACCGTCTTAATTGTAATGAATCAAATGTGTTTGAATATAAGCGCAACATGTGAAATGAGTAAAATGTGGCAATGTAGACACGTGGAGTGCCCATGATTTCATAGGTGACGTATCAACCATTCTGAATTTCAGCGAATATGACTTACTACGCGTTTGCCGTTTGCAAAGGTAATTCAACCGCTGTAACATCAATACGTTGCATGATTCAAATCTCATTTAAGTGTCTATGGGTTGACATGTGTTAAATTTGTGATGTTTGTCCGTAAATCATCCCAATTACATCGGAAAGTGCAATGGTTGATACGTCAACTATGAAATCATGGGCAGTGGAATTATTTCGTTAAATACACGTCCATAAAACTAGGAATGCTCTCGATAAAAATATTATTTAATACAACCAACGACAAGCTGCATATAAACTTCAACGTTGATAGATTATTTAGCTGTGTTTGGTGGCACTAGTGTATGATAAATTGCTTTTTAAGTGAGATATCTCGCACACTGTGAGATTTAGAATGCTGCCGTCTTCTGCAAAATTGTTTTGGTGGTAAAAGCAAATGTAAGACGGATTTAGATTTTTGTTCAACCCTCCAAGTGACTTCACGGGAGGAAGTGAGTAGGCTGTGCGCATGGAAGGACGTGTCTTTCGATTGCTGTCAGAAGATAGCTTTTTCCCGTTAAACTTTTACACGTACTATTACAAGGGACTAAAAAGTGTTATTCAGTGATTCCGAATTTTATCAACGGTTGCGTATCAACGTCAGCAGAAAGTAATGCTAAGGATAGCCAATAGTTCCAACACCACCAACGACGTCAGCACGGATGAGCTCGAAAGCATATCGAACTACATACGCGGATCTCAAGCTGAAGCTGACGATCAAACTTTGCCAGAAATAGGATGGAAATCGACAAAAGCAATCGTGAGGGAAAGAAGCTTCTTGTTTGAACTAGGGCAGCAAGGAGGATAAGTATAACTTCTTTCAAGGTAAGATCCCATCAGAAGGGAATCAACTAATGTACTAAGGGAAGATCCATAAAAAACGCCAAGCATAAATTAAAATTTTTAAATTCCCCTTCTCCCTTCTTCACCGTGGTTTTTCTATAAATTCTCTAAAAAAAGTATGGATCGTTACGCTTCTCGAAAACTTCCCTCTTCCGTACTCTGGCGTACTATGTGGATCCTTTCAACATAAATTAGGAAGTATGAGCTTCGTAACGTTTATATTGAATTTTATGTTTGAATCACGTACAGCAATGCTTCATTTTACAACTATTTAAAAATATATGTATAATGAATTAAACTAAATGCGCGCTGGATTCAAAATATATTATATACATTTTGAATCCGGAAGTTTGATTGATACCTTTATCCATTTGATAAACGGTAGCATAACCAGGCGGGGCTTACTGTTAGCGATAGTGACCTCGGAGTGGACATGAAATACCAGGCACTCTGAAATGGGTCACTGGAGCTGCAGTAGAGCTAGCACTTTCTAACTCCCAGATTAAATCTGACTGTTTCAACAGACAGCTTTCTTCCATAACATCACTGCCAGACAGTGGGGGTTAGTTTGTACACACACACACAAACAAAAGCAAATGTAAGACGGATTTAATTCAATTAGGACTTCAACCGCTTGCGGCACTAGTGTATGAGAAATTATTTGGAATTTGGAATTCAATTGTTGACAGCAGTGATATACTAGTGAAGAATTACTGTTATTTCAATTCATGAGATTTACAAAGATACCGTCTACAAAATGTTTGATCTTGGAGGAAAATTTAGTTAGAAATTCCACCAACGTTTCTGTATAAGAAATCACTCACTATTTCGCAATATTTGTTTACGTTTTCAACAAATTTGTTTTGAAAAACAAAATCCAGAAGGCTTTGCTTATTTCAAATATTGGGATATCTTTCCCAACAATAGATATGTCCCTAGGACACAAGCGTTCAATTGACCTTTCCCGTCAAAAATTGTATCTCGTTTTATTGTCTCAGTCGATTCTTTGGCTTATTTAAGGTCAACTTTCCCAAAGAAACTATATTTTTAAAACCTCTAACTATTTTTAAAATCGGAAAAATGCTGTTTTTTAAGATTGGTCCGATTTTGAACAAACATCGGGTGAATTTTTCAGGCCGGTTCACACGTGCAGCACTTTTTCGGTTCTTGTTTTCGATTTTAAAAATAGTCAGAGGCTTCAAAATATATGGGTTCTTTGGGAAAGTTGACCAAACCCAAAGAATCGATTGAGCGAATAAAAAAAAATTGACAGGAAAGGTCAATTCTGTGAAAGTTTGATACTGCACTGTACAGAATGATGACATGATATCCCACTGGTTCACATATCATAATTTGATTGATCTGCAGACGAAAACTGATTCTGAACTTCTACTGTCTGGCAGACCCTTTACACAGGGCTATCCAAACCTCAATATTGCCTAGCACAATGTATCTGAGTAGAACCTTATGGAAGGTGGAGTGATTTTCGCTTGGACAAGTATATACACATCATCGATCTGTAAATCTAGCCTATCGATCAGGCAACCATTACATCGATATACAGCTGATAAGCAAATTTAAGGATTGATACGTTTTCGCAATTTGGGAATGAACCAGTCAAATAATATTTTATATGAACTCGTCAAATGAACTTTGAAGTATTACTAATATTTAATGCAATCATTTTCATTAGAAGAAATATAAAACTTCTAATATCTCACATATTTAAACACGCTCAGCCCACCAGAAACACTAACTACGCAAAATAGCTGAATTTCAGAATAGTCTTCAAGATGACCGTTTTGTTCATTTTAACAACTTTATAAAATAAGACAACTTTCAGAGTGATTCAGATTTGAAGAAAACGTATACAATAGAGTGTTCCATATTCACAGGCAATTACAAGCTGATGAGACAATCAATATCTTATGGATTTGAAGATACCCAAACTAATATAAGGCTGGCCCGGGAAACAAAAAGTTGTCGAATCCCACGGAGCACCCCCTAGGATTGTGTCTTTGGGTGAGAAAATCAATTTCTCAAAATTTCAGCTCAATGCAATGGCTTGTTGCATAAGCTGGGGCATTTAATTTTAGGTTTGTATTGGGATTTTAGCCAAAATATATCCTTGATTGAGCTCAGAATTTCAAAAACGGCAGTTGGTATGTTACAGAACAATTTCACAGAACATTGTACGATGATTAAATGAACTTTTATATTGATTGTTTTCGGCTGATTCAGTTCGATCAATAAATCCAAAAGTACACAACCCAGCTCCAAATAAATCAGCCGAAAGCTAAGTAAAAGTTCATTTAATCATCGTACAATGTTCTGTGGAATTGTTCTGTAACAAACCAACTGCCCTTTTTGCAACTGCCTGATTTCAAAATATCTAACATATCAGATCTAACAGATTTTTCCTTGTACACCAGTGTACTTCCCAGTAGCTAAATTTCAAACTGACCTTCATCATAAAGAATCTCACCACCCTAACACCTTTTTTAAAAGACTACAACTTACGCTTTACTCACTTGGGTGGTCTTTATGGCACTTGTCTCAAATTCCGAACACTTTGATTTGAATTCCGAACACCACTATCGAAAAAAATCGTTTATTTAAGCATTTCAAAGCGAAATGTTTATGCGAAAACTTCATGTAACATTGAGTCAAAACGGTACTAAACATGTGTATGTTAGTCTCAAATGCACGATGCTGGATAATATGCGCCACCCAGAAATTATATTAAAAATACTCCAATATATTTCACTGAAGTTGTCACACTCTTCTGTTTTAGTAGATTAGTTAGTCCTATCCTTCACGTTAGTCAATTTCTCAAATAGATGTCAATAAGTAATTTTTTTTTGCATCTAAAGAAAAAAAAAACATTGCGGAAATGAACCCTGAAATTACAAAAAAGGAATTTGTTTTGCGACAAAATTTGGTTCATAATCTAATACGCATTGAGTGAGGAGAATATCAAATCAGATGACAAAGTATCCGACGAGATACATTTTGTGGGCCTCAAAATGTACCCTTGAAATGTGATTGATGAAATCTGAGAAAAACAATAACAGCAAGACAATCTAAAAAGTTTATGTCACCCAACAAAACTGTTACTCAAAAACATCTCAGCATATCTAAAAAGATTAGAATAACTTCTGCGGTTTATTAACAGGACACTGCCCAAATAAATATTATTTCAAACAACATGTAAAGTTTTAGATGATACCTGTCGTTTTTGTGAAAGGGACATGGAAGATTCGGAACAATTATTTAGTACCTATGAAGCACTTCTAAAAAAATTTTTTTTGATAAAGGATTGATGCAACCATCAGATGTATGGATGACTTCTCTGAATAAGGCAATACATTTCATAAAATATGTTTTACCTTACTGGGATAATGTCTACAATCAGCTATGGGAATCACTCAAGTCCATAGTGACATGACACATTGCAAGGTACACACATTAAAACGGGGACTGCCTCAATAGGTCAATCAATTGCTAGCAGTGGAAAATGTACCCAACAGGGAAAAAAATCGGCGGACCATAGGATGCGCCAATAATTGTTTGTACTACTTGTACATGGCCGGGATTCCGCTAATACTAATCAAACGCCAATAAAAAATAGCAAATTTTTATGCAAGAGATTCAATTCATCACAAATCATATCTGATATTCGTAATCCCTTAAATAAGGATATCATACAACAATTGTTCGCATGTACGTATTGATATTAATTGAAATCGGTTTCCGTTTTATAAACTAAACATATCAAGTCACTAAAATAACCGCTTGATGCGGTTTGGCAGAATTCCGACCATATGCTACGTCAACCAAATTAACCTTATTTGTCCGATATGGCTAAGATTTGGAAAGTTGCTTGAC
Organism: Armigeres subalbatus; assembly: GCF_024139115.2. Taxonomy (NCBI): domain Eukaryota; kingdom Metazoa; phylum Arthropoda; class Insecta; order Diptera; family Culicidae; genus Armigeres; species Armigeres subalbatus. The sequence goes on along the minus strand of NC_085140.1, from coordinate 202,426,850 downwards.
TTGTAAAAAAATTAATCGTTTTAACACCTTCATTCAATCTGTAAAATGTAGAATAGGGAAACAATTAAAGTCAACTGAATTAATCAATAATTATTCAATGCTTATCATTATAATTATTTATATGCTTATTGAAACTTAACATAAGCATTTAAACATCATTTAAATCACACTGAACGTTAAACAGCTTAGGCGCATATCGCCACCGCACGGGTGTGTATATGCGTAAGCAATAAGCATGCTGTTGTCCATTATGCCTTCGACTTTGCGAATAACAATCGCCGTCAGCCGTCGCTATGAAGCACACGAATGAACAGCGGAAAGAAGATCCAAACAACCATCGAGTGGCAAGTATTTGAGTTCATTCCTTTTAATGTTTTTGTTCACTCGCTGGTCCAATCATTCGCCAATTCGAATACCATTCGCAGCGAGTCGTTGGAAAAACGAATGTGGCCGAATGTTGACTCGCGAAGAGGCAAAGATTACCACTCGCGAAGAAGAGCCACAGCAACCCTGATAGTAATATTTACAGATAAGTGTTGATATTATTGTCTCAAAGTGTTGCACGGATATTGAAAAATGTTTACCGAACAAAAATTAATGAAATAAATCGTTTCACAAATGTTTTATTTGATTATTTATGGAGTAAAAAACGATTTTTAAAAACTTTTGAATAGCACCGATGCCAAACATTTCCAAACCATACCCGATAGCACAACTAGACAAGAATAGTCATATGTTATGAGTCTTGATGTGATCATAGATAGGAGGTGATGGGAGATACTCTTTTTTCTTACCTTTTTGCCCAAATTCCCCTATGAAATAATATAGCTCAATGATTCTGAGCAAGAAAATGATGTTGTAATGTTTATTCAATTGATATTTTCCAATGATATAATGAAAATAACTAATAATCATATGAATCATTAAAAATATTGAATTATAGGGGATTTAGGGGTCATACAGCTCATTTAATGTAACTTTTTATACAAAATACTATAACTTTTCTCACGAGCGACTCACAGGTAAGGTTAAGGGCTTATTCGGAAGCGAATTTTCCTAGAAATTCAGTGAGTGACGTTTTATAGACATGAGACACTTCTGTATGTAGTTATTGAGCTGGTTTTGCCTCAATGTCCCATACATCACAGTTTATCATATTTTTAGTGCTTTTATCTTCCAAGTATTGTACTAAAGATGTGTTCTCCTCTTCATTATAGATCCATAGAAAAGCACTATACATGATTTGTTGGTAAAAGTTGGAAATTTAAGGGATTTTGGGGTCAAATAAGTATTAAATTGCACTTTACGTGAATTTTTTATGTATTCTGTGAAAATTACAGAAGTGTCTCACGTCTATGAAACATCTCTCACTGAATTTCTTGGAAAATTCGCTTCCGAATAAGCCCTTAACCTTATCTGTGAGTCGCTCGTGAGAAAAGTTATAGTATTTTGTATAAAAAGTTACATTAAATGAGCTGTATGACCCCTAAATCCCCTATAATTCAATATTTTTAATGATTCATATGATTATTAGTTATTTTCATTATATCATTAAAAAATATCAATTAAATAAACATTAAAACATCATTTCCTTGCTCAGAATCATTGAGCTATATTATTTCATAGGGGAATTTGGGCAAAAAGGTAAGAAAAAAGAGTATCTCCCATCACCTCCTATCCAGGATCACATCAAGACTCATAACATATGACTATTCTTGTCTAGTTGTGCTATCGGGTATGGTTTGGAAATGTTTGGCATCGGTGCTATTCAAAAGTTTTTAAAAATCGTTTTTTACTCCATAAATAACCAAATAAAACATTTGTGAAACGATTTATTTCATTAATTTTTGTTCGGTAAACATTTGTCAATATCCGTGCAACATTTTGAAAAAATAATATCAACACTTATCTGTAAATATTACTATTTCTTACAGAATACATGAAAATTTCACATAAAATGCACTTTGATGCGTATTTGACCGCAAAATCCCTTAAATTTCCAACTTTTACCAACAAAATATATTTACTGCCCTTCTGTAGATCCACAGTGAAGAGCTAAACTCAATTTTAGAACAATGTCTTAAAGATAAAATGACAAATAGTTTGGAAACTCGCGATATATGGGGCATTAGGGCAAAACGAGCTCAATAACTACATACAGAAGCGTCCCACGTCCATGAAACAGCGCTCACTGAATTCTTTGCAAAATTTCCTTTCGAATAAGCTCTTGATCTTTTCTGTAAGTTGTGCGTGAAGAAAGTTATCAATTTTTCCACCTTTGAAATCGGATTTCCCCATTGTGCAGTGGTCTTCGCCGATGGTTCCGGTCCGTACTCTCTGACAGGGCCTGACACCAAACCCCCTAAATTTCCGGAGGACCATGGTGCACAGTTTCACTTAGAGTCCCTCGCTGGCACTCGGACGATGATCAGCCGCCCCTAACATGGAGAACAGACGCTGTTGTGAGCCGATCCTGACATGGAGAACAGACGCTCAATAAGATTTGCACCTCAGGAGAGGAGCAAACCCACCCTTCCCTGTCAGCATACGACCATAGTTCCCACCGGGGTTGGTTACCCGATCTTCCCTAAGGTTGCTCGTATCCCGGCCAGCACCGCGGGGAGGCCACCGGTTGTCATCGTTCCTGAAAAAATAGGCTTGCTCTCTTTAAGCAAATCATCCTCCCTGTGATCGAATACGGCATGCAGGTCTGGGAGAGCTGAGCTAAAACCCACCACCTCAAACTTCAACGAGTCCACAACAAACTCTTGTGAATGATCCTTAATACCCCTCCTAGGATACGAACATTTGAGCTCCATCGTCTGGCCGAGATGAAAACATTACATGAACGCTTTGGCGAGTGTAAATAGAAGTTCAAGAAAAAAAAATTGATCGCGCCTTATTGGTGGACACAAAGAGCGGAGTTAACGATGGCGTCGGTAACAGTTTCAGCATCGATGGTTCCTGTATCTGTAGCGTCTCAGCGGCAAATTTTCAAGTGGCTGACATCGGCGTCAGCAGCACTCAAGTGAAATTTTCACGCTTATCTCTAGTTTTGTTGTAGTTAGTGATTGGAAATGACTATTATAGAAAAAAAAATCGGTTATTTTCTGGACCGCCTGTGTTTACAAGGGAAGGTGGAGCCGAGACGAAGTTTGTTCAAAACGCAAATCGTAGTCGCTTGGCGAAAGTAGAAAGTTACTAGTGGATTTTGACTGTGAAGCTTTAACTTAATTTTCGGATTGGCTTTCAGTAACGGGTAATAACGTTGACAGTTTTACTTCATCGCCGACGTTTCGATCCGAGGATCTTCTTCAGGGCCTGTGGTTTCATTATGATATAAATGAACAAACTCAATCTACAAATCTCACAAACTTACTCGATGGCTATCAATTTGTTAATTATCTACTTTTTTACGGAGATTTTCTCCAAAAAAGGAGTCAACTAGGCTCAATTCAAAGACAATAGCAAACCATGAGGTCCACCCTTACCTTTGGAGTCCATGTGCATGATTTACTATTTGAATACATATATTCAAACCGGTTGTTCTAAGTTCTGCTAATTATTCTGGAGCTCAATAGAATTGGTCTATCACTTCAACTGGGCTCAATTCAAAGACATAAGCAACCCGTGATGTCCATACAGCCCCATGTGCATGATTTACAATCTGAATATGTTCAAACCAGATGTTTTAAGTTCTCCAAATCATTATAGAGTTCAAACCTACCACGTCAGTTGGGTTCAACACAAAGACAATAGTAACCCATACTGGCCGTAGAAGCCATGTGTATGATTTATAAAACCGGATGTTTTAAATTCTGCAAATCAATGTGGAGCTCAATTGGTCTACTAGGTCAACTGACTCAATACAAAGCCAATTATATTCACGTGTCCATACAGGCCCCCACAGGCCACGCGCATGATAAACGATCTGAATATGTCCAAATCGTATTGTTTAAGTTCTCCAAATTATTCTAGAGTACAGACCAATTGATCTACCACGTTACCTGGGCATAATACAACGCCAATAGCAACCCATGGTGTTCATACAGACCCTAAGATGCCATATGCATGATTTACGATCTAGATATGTCCAAACCGGTTATTCTAAGTTCTTCAAATCATTCGTAAGTTCATACAAATTGGTCATCCTAGTCAAATGAGCTCAATGCAAAAACAATAGTAACCCATGGTGTCCATATAGGATTTCAGAGGCCATGTCCATGATATATTCTACTCAACTGTGCTTGGTACAAAGTCTGTAGAAATCCATTGTGTCTGGCTATTGGCGTTCAGAGACAATGTGCATGGTTTACGATTTATATCTGTCCAAATCAGATGTTCTAATTTATCCAAATCATTTTGGAGTCCAGACCATCTGGTGTACCAAGACAACTGTTCTCGATACAAGTGAGACCTTTCACTTCTCACTCCTCATTTTAACTTCTCGCTGTAAAAAGTGAGAAGCGCGAAGTGAGTAGTGAGACGTCTCACTACTCACTTCGCGTTCCTCATTTTTAACACTGCAAAGTGAGAAATGAGGAATGAGAATTGAGCGTCTCTCTTCTTACTCATAATTTCTCCTATTCGGTCAAACGACCCTTTCGGTCAATTAATCCTTTCGATCAAATGACCCTTTCGGCCAAATGACCCTTTCGGATGAATGGCCCTTTCAGACAAACGACTCTTTCGGTCAAATGACCATTTCAGCCAAACTACCCTCTCAGCCAAATGAGCCTTTCCATACATAACCATACTAAGAGGGTCACTCCACACAATCGAAGATAGGGTAATCAGACCAAGGATGTTATCAATCATTTAGTAATTCGCGTTCGATTGTTTAGTAGCTTGTCGATAACTCATTCCAAAAGCTGTCTTTTCCAAAGCTGAATTTCAAAATCTGTTTTATAGTGGACTTCTAGTGCGATAGTTTTTCTACAACTTTGCCTAATGGTTTGTTGTTAGAATACAACTAATAACGGAGTTATAGCGCTAGTTGCAGTAATTTATGATATATTTATGATTGGAATTTTGTTATCATTTAGTCTAAGTTACTGAAACTATAGCTATAACTCCTTCTTCTTCTTCTTCTTCTTCTTATTGGCATAACATCCCCACACTGGGACAGAGCCGCCTCGCAGCTTAGGTTCATTAACCACCTCCACGGTTATTAACTGCGACGTTTCTAAACCAAGTTACCATTTTGCATTCGTACATCATGAGGCTAACACGATGATACTTTTATGCCCAGGGAAGTCGAGACAATTTCCAATCCGAAAATTGTCTAGACCGGCACCGGGAATCGAACCCTCAGCATGGTCTTGCTTTGTAGCCGCGCGTCTTACCGCACGGCTAAGGAGGGCCCACTATAACTCCGTTACAAGTGAAATACAAACAACGAACCATAAGGCTGAGTTGTAGAAAAACATTCGCACTAGAAGTCCACATATACAACACAGCTTCTGGAATGGGTTATTGACAAACTACTAGATGATCGATAACATCCTTGAATCAGACAGGTCCGCACAGAGTCCAATTGACTTAGTAGACCAACTGGTCTGAGCTCGAGACTGATTTGAAAAACTTAGAATATCTGATTTGTACATATCCAAGATGTAAATTATGCGCATGGCCTCTAAAGAACTTGTGATATGAAGATCATCCGGCTTAGACATATTCAAATCCTAAATCCTGGCCTGGCTGGGTGGAGAATATGGCTTGCTTGATAGATCAATTTGTATGAACTCTAGAACGTTTTGAATACTTAGAATATCCGGTTTTGACATATTTAAATCGCAAATCAGGCACATGCCATGTAAAGGGTGTATTCGATAAAAATGGCACACACATATTTACTCACTGTTACAGTTGGTTTTATATTGTTCGAATAGAAAATATTCGATCGAGTCTGTATCGTTTGTACTATATTGTGTCTGTTTTATTTGTTGAGTCTGTGTCTGGACTCAAGAGGTAAGCCTGAAAGTAGGCAATAAAATGTTTAGTTGCGATTTATCCCAAGTTCGTTCCAGACACAGACATCGAATCGTTGATGCCAAATGGCATTAAGGTACCCCGGGGCAAGTGGGACCTAAAAAAACGCTAGTTCAGCAAAATTGTTAACGCATACTTAGAAAACAGGTAATTTCAGAACATTAACCACGGATACATCATTATATGCTTTCGTTGTTGAAGTATTGAAGTGTTGTAAGCTATTTATTCAGCTACAAACATTTTTGGTAGTGACAGAAATAAATTTACCTGTGGGACCCACTTACCCCTTCAAACGGGGCAAGTGGGACCTTTTCTGCTTTATACTTTCGAACAAAACTAATTTGAAGAATGTAGATAGAATGTTCATGTTATTTGTGAGTCGTAGTATTTCAGATCATAGATGGAGGTTTTTTGCTTGTCAAACTTTTGTTTCTGCAAAACGAAAGGGTTTACAATGTTAGCAGACATAAAAAAAGAAAACAGCCGGTTTACTGCTTAATTGGTTGTTACCTGGCTTACCATTAGCTTACTTTCTTACCAAATGTGTTAGATGGAAAGAATAAGCAAATTTTTGTTCACTTTTCGAATAAATGTTTCTCTGTTTAGAACACAAAGTATTACATAAAACAGAACTTTAAAAGGAACGTTTTCAGGCGATGCAGTGTTATAAATTTGTAATAGAACGAAATGGACCATTTATGTCTTAAGCACTTTATTTATCTGAAAATCTGTAAATCTGATGTGAAGTTTGGAAATAACAAAACACAAGACAAAACCTGTTGATCTATTGTAGAATAAATAGATTAGAACGGAAAATTTCTCATAGTTATAACCATTGCTCTTTTCCATGCGGGAGATAATTTTCATAACGTAAAATACACATTTGGTAAATCAACTGTACACTACTACTTAACAACGAAACCAACGATATCAACTGCATTTGATTCAGATCCATATTATATATGAATGTCAAAGTTATTTTTCACTAGACAACAATCTTAAAACAAGTGAAATGGCTCTACCGAAAATGTTGTTCAAATATGTCCCACTTGCCCCGTGTATGTTAAAACTCAAGAGCAAGTGATAATGGCAGATTTTGGCTTTAATCAAAACTTTCAAATCGTTTTCGATGTCACACAATTATTATAATGCTCAAAAATTCACTTTCCACATCAATGATGAATTTAGAAACGACTATTTTGTTGGAAATCCATTTAATTAAAATAAAAGTAATAGTTTTTGCCGGTAGTTTAAAGTCATGATTAAGCAATACCATTAGTAAGGTGCCGCAAATGGTTTTGATTCCAAATATGTTTGTGTCAGGTGAATTCGTTGATAGTTGTGCTTAATCTTTCTAGAACATTGTTACCATTAAACACATTCACCGATTAATCGACAGCCACAGTACCCACTTACCCCGTATTTTCACTTGCCCCGGGGTACCTTATTTGATTCGGGGTGCCCAAATAGGATCTGAATCCTACACCAAATAGAGCTATGTATACAACGGGCTGTTGTAGACAAAATGCAAAACGCAATAAAAATATATCTGTGGGATTTGGCTGTTGGACCAAAATCTCATATAAAACCTCGTCATTTCCGTAGCGGGCACCACCTAGCCGTCTCTCTCAGGGCACCAGGAGAGAACGTGCATTATTTTAATTTGTTAATTGTTACATGTTGATTGTAACGTGGAGCTTGTTACACTGGCGCCCAACGTGGGGCTGTTACACTGGCGTGTAACAAGTGTAACTAGCTCCACGTTACAATCAACATGTAACAATTAACAAATTAAAATAATGCACGTTCTCTCCTGGTGCCCTGAGAGAGACGGCTAGGTGGTGCCCACTACGGGAAATGACGAGGTTTCATATGAGATTTTGGTCCAACAGCCAAATCCCGCAGATATATTTTTATTGCGTTTTGCATTTTGTCTACAACAGCCCGTTGTATACATAGCTCTATTTAGTGTAGGATTCAGATCCTATTTGGGCACCCCGAATCAAATAATGCCATTTGGCATCAACGATTCGATGTCTGTGTCTGGAACGAACTTGGGATAAATCGCAACTAAACATTTTATTGCCTACTTTCAGGCTTACCTCTTGAGTCCAGACACAGACTCAACAAATAAAACATACACAATATAGCACAAACGATACAGACTCGATCGAATATTTACAACTATTCGAACAATATAAAACCAACTGTAACATCACCAAAATTAAACCGATTATCGGATGTCTTGAAATTTTCAGAGAATGAAAAACTTTTAATGAGTTATGATTTACAACATTTGCTTTTCTTGATTTCATTGCTCATCCCGAATGCGCGCACCTTCCTTTTCACTCCACCCATTAAATCGATTCTTCCTATGTTTTTGTTGTTTTGACGTAGGACTTACGTCTCTCTTTACTATACCGGGTGTCTCGTTCCAAAATATTAAAATCGACCGCGTTACGCTGTGTTGAAAGATTTTAAACGTTAATAGCGTTCGTCTCAATGGAAGAATTTCTGCGGTAAGCCCCTCAGTCGACAGATTTCAAGTATGCCTTTCATGTTCATGCTTGATAAGACCCGAAAAACTTGTTTCAATAGGCATGAAACTGTTTTCAATGAAAAACATTGAGATCAAGGGAACCTATAAATATGGGTACCGCATAATTCTTGCATCATTCCATTACCACGTTCTGATTGGTGCAGACACCAGCGAATGAGCAGCCGCTGGGTCTGCCGAGAAGTCATAAAATAGCGCAACGCGATTTTTTCCTTTCATTCTGACCGGGACAAGCGAAGCAACCGCATCATCGATTGAACAGCATTCACACCTTTTAGCAGGGCATGAAGTCATCGAAGCCACCATCATCAGCCGAAACCTAGCCGGTACAGCAGCAGTCCACCCTACAGACCAGACAAAGCAGCAATGCTGAGCAGATACCGGCAGCAGCAGCAGAGTCGAGCCGAGACCGGCCGGCATCGGCGCTGAGCCGAGACAGGCTGAAGAAAAGCCACATGATGCAGCATGTATGTCCAAAAAACAAACGGTTCTTCAGAGAGCCAATAATAGAGATCAATATCAAAGCTTTCAATACCCTTCGGGATAGAAATTGTACTTGGGTGACAAATCCAATATTCTAGTGATAAAATTTTATGCGTGATTGTCATAAATGGCGTCAAAACTAATAGTGGACAATTTAACCGCGAAGTGGACGAAGGACTTCGCCTGACCATGCCTAAAAAAACATAAGATGTCCAAATCTCTCACATAATATTTGGATATTTTGATTAAAAAAAACACCGATAACAGCTCAAACATTAATAAACTATTAATCGATTTTTCATCAAATGTTGGATTTGTTGGCATTGATCAAGAAATATCTAGATAAACATTGTTTGATACTAACCGCACACAAAGCGAACGTGACTGAATGATCGTCCCATGTTACCAATTCTAAATCTTAAGGTGACTCGGAGAGGCTTTACACACCGTGTTATTTTTCCTATCGTTTGTCTCTTTCTAGCATTTCCACCTCGTAATTTTGGAGCGGCATATCTCAGGTTTCAGTTGTTTGATGTAACTGTAAAAGTATCAGCATGTAGATTGCGAGTAAGCACGCGCCGGTGGTACTTTTCAATGTCATATTTGATGTAGAAAAAAATTAAGCATTCAATGATGAAATGATGACGATTTGATGATTGTTTGTGCTTCCCGTGTCACCTTAACACCCGAAATCCCATGTCTGGGTGTTTTCTTCCATCTACTACTAACAATGTTGCCTCAGAAAAGAACACGTACTTCTCACCTGAACTGCAATTCTAAGCTCGCTTGCCCGGCTTATTGGCCTGTATCAAGCGAAAAGTCCCGTTAGGAAATAGACGCCAGCAGCGAGCAACAAGCGTAAAAAAGAAGAAGCCCTTCTCGAACGCGTTGATGATGATGACGCTTTGGCTGACAAAGACCCACCAATTGGGAAGCAGAGAAGATTCAAAATAAGGTATAAAAGAAAAGTGCATTCGCTCGCTGAGCATTCAGTCTTTTTTATACCACCACTAGAAATTCGCGGTTATTTGAAAAGATCGTTTTCTTACTTTTTGGACTTCGCCGAAGCAAACAGCCTTTTTCAAGGCTCTAAGAGTTAAAAATAATGTTCTCCTTCAGTCGCTATCGCACGGATTAGGAGGCCCTACATCCCCTGCTGGGCCAACTTGTGGATTATTTCAGGCAGTCATTCAGTGGGAAGGTTGCCACTGTCGAGGCTAATATTCCGTGACCGGACAGATACTTCCTGAATTGTTTTTGATGATTCTTGTTCGAGGTAGATTTGATTTCTGTGTCGGTTGATGAGAAGATTTTGCCAAGGAATGGTATGCAACGCCGATTATTTATCCAAAATAGTTGGAAATTTGGACATATTATGTATCTTAAAGGCATGGTCAAGTCAAGTCCTACGTCCACTTAGCGGTTATGTCACAGACATTACCCACTGTTCGTTTTTACCCAACTTTTCTTCATCTCCAGCTCTGTTTTAATAATTTCAGGACGCTTGCGAAGTTTCGTCTTCATAATTGGCCAGAATTTTTCAATTCAGCGAAGTTCCAGTGAATTTTGTGGGCTCATATATTTTGGCACACATTTAGCTCCATTAGCTCGGTACCACTGCAATACGTTACGACCGTAGTTGCAAGACGTAAGATGAGGCCAAAACAGTGTTGATACTTTGTGTTTTCTTATGAATGGCAAAAGACGCTTCTTGAGACACCATTCGGAGTAAATCGTACTATTGGATGTTCCAGAAGTAATGAAGGGAGCGCTTACTTCACCACATCCGCAAATGGCCTGACTTCTTGGCATATTTAAATAACTTCTTTGTTCGGACATCCTCCGGAATATCGAGCTTAGAATTGGCAACGAAATATTCATGCCCAGGAAGTTGACGGAAGTCAGCCTTGACGTAGGTTTTATCATCCATCACGATGCAAAAGGATTTGGTGAACAACTTCGTGTAAAGCTTCCGGGCGCGGGTTTTTGCAGTGGTGTTATGCATTTCATTTCGGTTTGGGGCTTTTTGTAAACATGTAACCTTGTAAACCTTGTAAACATGTAACCCAGCACGTTTCATGATTTTTGTGCACGAAACCAACTGACACTTTGGACTTGTTGGCAACATTTCGTTTGGAATCTTATCACTCCTGGGCATTTTACTGTCCATTTGACAGCTTCTACGACCACTTTCTTCCTTCCTTGAATACTCAGATGCTCCTTGAAGGTTCTTATTACACGAGATACAGTTGAATTTGCAATCCTAAGCGTTTTGTTATCGATAGGTGGGACCCCTCCGGAGTTTGATTGTAGGTGCACAAAATTTTTTCACTGGCAATTTCTTGTTCTGACGATATGATTGGAACCGCTGCATGAATAACTATGAAACTGTGCATATGTAAAAAATACACTATTAATAAGATTTTTTTCCAATTTCGTTTATTTGGTAGGCTCAGGCGTGTATAACACTTTACGGAGCCACGTTTCTTTGAGATATGTACAATCGACATAATCTTATTATTAAATTAGTAAGAGAGGGAAATAAGCCAACGTACTCGTGGTGACTCGAGGTTAGGTTTACAATGTTTAAGGATGGACAGGGATTAGGATTCGGGAATCAGGGAATCATCATAATCAAGGAATTTCAGCAGCTCATCCGGTGACTTGGCGTCGGGGACGATGTGGCGTGTCGTCGTGCTCGAAGAATGGTTCGAATGGGAGCATCTTCCGGACGGCCAGAGCTACGGCGCTCTACGGGACAGACAGACAGAGACAAAACAAAAAAAAAAAACTTTGAAGAAAAGAAAAAAAACAAAAGTATTAGACTTTTATGTCAGAGGAACAAAGAAAACTATAAATGGCTTGCATATAGACCACATCACGATCCCCCAAAACACCTCTTATCTCCTGGAAGGGTTGTTTACCTCGGGCCACTAGGGTATCCAATAATTGCTCTCTGGAGACGTCGTTTTCCGAGCAGAACCAAACTACGTGATCGATGTCATCATAACCGGCTCCGCACCTACATAAGTTGCTATCGACAAGGTTTATTCTGTACAGATGTGCGTTTAGTGAATAGTGATTGGACATAAGTCTCGACATCACGCGAATGAAGCATCGACTTAAGTCCTCACCTCTGAACCACGCTCGCCCAGAAACTTTTGGAACTATAGAAAATAGCCACCGTCCAAGTTCGTTGTGTGTCCAATTTTTTTGCCAACTTTGAAGAGTACTCTGACGGACTAATGGGAAAAACTCGTTGCTCGAGAATTGTCTATCATAAACCTCACCTTCCTGTGCGCCCACCTTTGCCAGCGAGTCTGCCTTCTCATTGCCGTAGATTGAGCAGTGAGAAGGGACCCAAACAAAGGTAATCTTGAATGATCTTTCGACCAAAACACGCATCTGCTCTCTTATGTTTGTAAGAAAGTAAGATGCAACAGGTTTCATCGACCGGAGTGCCTCGATGGAACTAAGACTATCCGAGAAGATGAAATAATGGTCTACGGGCTGATTGGAAATTATCCCCAAAGCGAAGTTAATTGCTGCCAGCTCAGCAACATAAACCGAACACGGTTCCTGAAGTTTTCGGAAGGTGGTTGAAGTTACATTGAAAACACCAAAGCCAGTGGATCCGTTAATGCGAGAACCATCAGTGAAATATCTGTTATTGCAATTGACATGTTCATATTTTTCAGAAAAAATGGAGGGAATTGAAAGATTTCGAAGATGATTTGGTATTCCTTGAATAGCATGTTTCATGGACAGATCGTATTCAATTGAGAAACTGTCATTGGTGAAGTCAACTCGAGGGGGGAGTATAACATGGAAGACAAAGATCTGACGATATGTAGTTGAGATAAACTCTTAAGAATCTTGACCGATGAACCAGTTCAAGCATATTATCGAAGTTGTGTAAGACAAGTGTGTTACTTGTTCCACATTTGATTAGTATTCTTAATGAGAGCTCCCAGTAACGGTGCTTTAAAGGAGTGACTCCAGCAAGCACCTCCAGGCTCATGTTATGCGTTGAATGCATACAGCCAAGTGCAATACGCAAACAACGATATTGAATTCGTTCCAATTTGATAAGGTGGCAATCAGCTGCTGAGAGGAAGCAGAAGGAGCCGTACTCTAAAACAGAGAGAATAGTCGTTCTATAGAGTTTGATGAGGTCTTCCGGGTGAGCACCCCACCATGTTCCGGAGATAGAACGTAGAAAATGGATCCTTTTTCGGCATTTCTTTATCAAATACTCAATATGAAGTCTCCAGGTGCATTTAGAATCAAACACGACCCCAAGGTATTTAGAAGATAAAGATTGGTTGATGTCATCATTCAACAGCTTTAGTTTCAGTTGAGCAGGGTACCGCTTCTTAGTAAACACAACCAACTGAGTTTTTTGCGGTGAAAACTCGATCCCTAAATGTCTGGCCCAAACAGTCAGATTATCCAGGGTACTTTGCAATGGTCCTTGCAAGACAGCTGCACTTGGACCTCTTAGAGAGACCACGGCATCATCTGCAAGTTGTCTGAGCGTGCATTGTCCTTCCAAACAATTGTCAATATCTTTAACATAGAAATTATAAAGCAAGGGACTTAAACATGATCCTTGGGAAGGCCCATGTAGCTATTTCTGGAAGTTGTCAGAGTGCCGAGTGTGAAATTCATTTGTTTTTCTGACAACAAATTGTACAAGAAATTGTTCAAAATAACGGGTAATCCACTACTGTGCAGATTGTCTGACAGTACTTCTATGGAAACTGAATCAAAAGCGCCCTTAATATCCAAGAATACTGAAGCCAATTGCTCCTTGTGCGCAAAGGCCAGTTGTATATCTGAAGAAAGCAACGCTAGACAATCGTTTGTTCCTTTCCCTTTTCGAAATCCAAACTGAGTATTTGAAAGCAATGCATTTTCTTCGACCCAATGGTCGACTCTTGAAAGGATCATTTTCTCCAATAATTTTCTCATGCATGATAGCATGGCAATCGGTCGGTATGAATTGTGATTAGACGCTGGTTTCCCAGGCTTTTGAATAGCTATTACTTTGACCTGTCGCCATTCAGGTGGCACAATGTTGTACTCCATGAAACAGTTGTACAGGTCAAGTAATCGTCTTTTGCGATATCTGGGAGGTTTTAAGAAGATTGAATTTGATGTTATCGCATCCCGGAGCAGAGTTATTCGATGAAAGAAGAGACATAGAAAGTTCCAGCATTGTGAATGGTCCACCCAAAGAACCGGGATCAGTGACTGATTCTCGAAATAGCGGTTCTGCTGGTACGGAATCTGGACAGACCTTTTTGCGAAGTTGAATATCCATCGATTGGAGTATTCTTCACTCTCATTGGTGGAAATGCGGTTCCGCATGTTGCGGGCCGTTTTCCAAAGTGTTGTCATTGAGGTTTCTCGTGATAGTCCCTCGACAAAACGTCGCCAGTAGCTACGTTTTTTGCCTTTAGAAGATTTTCAGCTTTCTTTCAAGCCTCAAATACTCTTCAAAAAGCTCGGACCTTCCGTGTTTACGAAAGGCCTTGAAGCCATCAGATTTCTCAGAATACAACTTAGTACATTCATCATCCCATCCAGGAGTGGCTGGTCTTCTTATGACAGATGTACTTGGAACGCGTCGTTTCTGAGCTTCCAGTGCGCTTTTATGAATCAATTCGGTAAGGAATCGATACTCATCCAGTGGCGGAAGAATATCAGTTGATTCAATACCAAGTTTTACCGCCGATGCAAATTTTTGCCAGTCAATGTTCTTCGTGAGATCGAAAGGAACATTAACTGGCTCAGATTCTTGATAGCCACTTTTAATGGTGGTGGCTATCGGCATATGGTCACTACCGTGGGGATCTTGGATAACCTTCCACGTGCAATCTAACGATAGTGAATTAGAACATAAAGACAGATCAATACGGCTTTGTTGACCATTTGGTCCTATTCGAGTTACTTCACCAGTGTTCAAAATATTCAAATTGAAATCGTCACACAAATCATAGAAAATAGGCGCTCTATAATCGTCATACGTTTCGCCCATCCAATACCATGTGCGTTCATATCACCCAATATCAATACTGGAGATGATAGGAGGGAGACTGCGCTCCAAAAATGTCGACGATTAATAGAGGCATTTGGAGGAATGTACACTGAAGCTATGCAAAGATCTTTATTCTTCACATTTACTTGGCAAGCGACGATTTCTAAGCCGGGAACAGTCGGAATGGGAATTCTGTGGCAGGGGTAGCATTTTTGATCCCCAAAGAACGCCACCATAATGATCATCCCGATCTTGGCGAATAATGTTAAAATCGTGGAAGTTGATTTCATCTTCAGAAGAAAGCCATGTTTCACAGAGAGCAAATACATCACAATCGGAATTGCGAATCAAAAACTTGAACACGTCCAATTTATTTTTTAGACTATGACAGTTCCACTGCAGCACAGTGATTGTATCTTGTATGGCCATATTATCCATCGAAAGATACAATTTCTGCAAGAAGGGGCCATGAAACAGTCAATTGCTTCAGATAACTTTCTACTGTTGGAATAAAGAGGTCAATGATTGGCCTCAATGAATCCGGAATATTGAAAAGATTCAAAAAGCGGTCCACGAGGTCCTTAAAGGATATCAATCCTCGCTTGGACGAGATTCTTTTTTCGGAAGTGCGAGTAGCATTTTCCTTTTCATTGATAATCCTAGCCGGATGTTTCTTAGGAACATCGGTTTTAGGCAATGGCGGGAATGTCTTAGAGCAGCAGGGAACTGAAGTGAAACCTGGTTGGTTCACGATTTTCAGTAATCCCACATCACCTTCAGATTTTGCCAAGCCTTTATGGATGACTTTTGTTTTCTTTCGGCGCGATCCCGGGGAAGACGGTTGCTTCCTCTTTTCGGGCGCGTGTACCTCCGAAGAATCATCCATGTCGGCTGCGTCAGAGTCCGATTCATCAATGGAGATGGAATCATAATAGTCACTTACTTGAACGGCAGCTGAAAAAGCAGTCTTTGCGGTGGCAGTGGCGGATGTGTCTTGCGCTTTAACCATTTCCGCATAAGACAGCTTGGAGCGCTGTACCAACGAGCGCTTCACTTTTTGGGTGCGTCGTTTGTACACCGGGCAATCTTGCAAACCATGGGCAGGATCCAAACCACAATAAGCACATTTTGTGGCTTGTTGCTGGCAGGTATCCTCCCGATGTCTTTGGAAACATTTACCACAAAGTGGTTTGTTGTCACAAAACTCGGCAGTGTGACCTAATTGTTTGCAGTTGGTACAATTAAATACCCTTGGTACAAACAAACGCACCGGAAACAACATATTCTCGATATCTACATATTTTGGGAGCATCGAACCGGCGAACGTCACCCGAAGCGAGCCTGACTTAGCATATACCTTTTTACCATCTACTGTGGTTGCTGAATGCAATTCCTTGCAATCCAGGATATCCACGGTAGATTGCAGGGCATTCTTTAAGCGACCTTTCCCTGCAAGCACATCCTTGCAAGTTAAGCTCGCTGCGTTGATCACACCTTCTATTTCGACCTCCCGCGAGGGGACATAAACTAAATATTCAATGTTGTACGCCCTGTCGCCAGCAATTTCATTCGCCACCTGGTATGTAGGTGCGGTGATGCGTAGCTTGTTTCTGTTGATTTGATTGAATTCAAGCTTCGTAAAACGACGCGTCAAGTCTCGTTTGATGCCGAGAAAATCTAGGCTTTTCGCTTTCTGCCGAAAGTAAACAACCCAAGGGCCAGGCGAAGATGCCTGGTAAAACCGTGTGCGAACCTCTTTTGGTGGCTCACCGCCTCCCATAGTCTCTGCTTCCATTCTCACCCCGAGAGGTGGAAGGACAATTCTGTCTTATACTAACTTAAAACTATTAGCAAATCAGAAAAAAAAGAAAAAAAAACTAATTCAATTGATTTCAATCAGTCCCGCTCCAAAAGGGAGAACAATAAAACAAAATCTGCCACTTATCTGTGCTGCTGCTGTAGGTAGCAGCAGAAACAATAGCCTGCTTTACTGGCGTCGCCAGAAGCAGCTACTTCGCTCGCCGACAGTGATCGCCTTGGATCCGTAGGTAGGCACCACACAATAGACTCGCACTACCGAACAACACCCGCGATGAGACACAGCACACACGTCTGGCTCGTTCGAACTATCGGCACGGAATGATTAATAAGATTTCCTCAAACTTTCAGGTTTCTTACTCAAACGGCTCGAAACTTATAGCAGATTTTCGGCGTGCCATTTTTATCGAATACACCCTTTAGAGGTCTTTATGGTCACCATGGGTTGCTGTTGACTTTGTATCGAGCCCAGTTGTCTTGGTAGACTAATTATTCTGAGCTCTGGAATGATTTGGAGAACTTGGAACATACGATTTGAATGTATCTAAATCGTAAATTATGCGCATGACCTCTAATGCTCTGGATACTATGCGTTGCTATTGGCTTTGTATGGAGCTCAGTTGACATGGTAGACCAATAAGTCTGAACTACAGATTTATTTGGAGAACTTAGAATACCCGGTATGGATATATCTAGAGCTCAAATGATACACATGGCCACTAACAACCTGTATGGATTGTTATTGGCTTAATATTGAGCCCAGTAATCTTGGTAGGTCAATTCGTCTGATCTCCAGAATGATTTAGATAACTTAGAACAACCGGTTGGGACATATCTAGATCATAAATTGCATGGCCTTCAAGGGCTTGTATGGGCACCTTAGCTATTGGTTTCTTATCAAGCGTAATTGACCTGGTAGATTAGGACTCTAAAGTACAGAATGGTTTTGCGAACCTAGAACATCTGTAGAAATATTGTCTGCTTTCATGATTCGTCATCACTGAAATAGTATTGGATAAATTTCTGAGAAAAAACAACAATAAAATTGTTCATTTGTGTGCAATTTTTGTTCATATAAAAGTGGCCAACAACTACAGGATGTAGGGGTGGCCAATCAACAATCTGAGGTTTGTTTCGGGAATTTTATGAGCTACTATTATTTTGGTATACATATCAACATGTGAACACCGTTAGTGTGAGTTTTTTTTATCCCTTCAGGAACGTCGTACAAAGTAGGTCAACATTCCGGAACATAGTTTTCCACTAAATAGGAAAAGTCAAGAAGTTTTAGACCTTCACATTGTTGTATTAAAAAGTTATAACATTTTGAAAGTGCGATTCGGGTCATATTGACCTGAACACGTCTGGAAGGTTAAAAACTTTTGGGGTATATGGCATTTTAAATGAGTTTATTCATGATAGTTGCCGAAAGAATGTCGTGCTGCGAATATCTTGAATAGAAAATTTCAAATAGTGATGCAACTTTTGGTGTAGAGCACTGTGTTTAAGCGCAGCTCTGTTTAATAACGCATGGTGATTTGCGGTCTCAACCACTACCATAGGATTATTGATTAACCACTTCCTCTGATTGCCCACTCATTTATAACATTAAACTTTGTTTCCCTAATTATATATTTTTTCCTGTCCGGGTGAGCCATTGCGACCAGTTATTAGATCTATTGTAGCATTCCCCGTATCCTTAGTGTTTAAGTGCATGTCGAATTACTCCATTACTATTGAGAATAGAGTTTCCATTTCCCGGCCATTTTCGTTGTCCAGGGATTCAGGATGAACTTGTTCGTATATCCAGGAAATCCAGGATCCAGGATTTTCGACGTTTCCCTAGGAAACTTATTTTTTGATTTAAAAACGATTTTATTCAATGTTCAGGAGTAAAGTTCATATGTTGGAAAGGCCAGAGAATACAGATTTCAAATTGGAACTCAATTTAATTCTAATTTGAATCGATTCTTTCGAAAAAACGACTTCAAGAAGCAAATCATATTCACGTTTTTCTCGGATGGTAGAGTACTCTTTTGGAATATATGATCGCCGAGTCCGAGAAGAAGGGTTCGCTCGACTTGACTGCTTGCATTGTTTTGAATATGCATTGGGTTTAGACAGTTGCTGGGATTGCATTTAATACCCTAGTGACGAAAGATGGAAGATGCGTAGTAGAATCGTACTGGGCCCATAACATATTGGAGATAGGGGAACACAATACTAGAGTATCCTCCAACCCATGGCAGGCTACTAATTGATACTTCTGCCCAGAGCTGCAGCTCTTCCTAATATTGAACAGATCGCTTCCTAATATTGGTGTTAATCGTTAATTTATCGTTATCGCCGATAAAATTAATTGAGTTCAACGTAATCGCTTACTGCGATAAAGATCAATCAACTCAATTATTATCGGAGTTCGATAATTTAACGTAAGTTGATTCGATAATTTAATGATAATGGGGTTAATAGATTACGCGAATAAAGTTGGTATATAATTTTGACAGAAGCCGAGAATTGAACAAATTGATTGCAGCCTATTGACCAGAGTTGATTTTGATCGAAGCGATACACAAAAAAAAGGCAGAGCATCGGGGTCGGACCACTTGTACTTGCGCATGTGCTGGAAAGTTTGTTGTTCGAACGTCGATTGGAAGGACATGAATTGGACCAAGAATTGTTTTGGAGACAAGAAGTTCAAGAAGACTGACTCAATGTTGGACGGCGCGAGGAGATTAGCAAGGCGAATATCAGCTAGTGTACACAACTTCGCTGTAGACGGGATATGGGGAGGAAGCAGGTGCCAAATAGATGTAGCTGATTTTGTACTGTAGATACTTGTCGTTTAATTAATAGAGAGCTGTAGCTGCTGGAAAAAGTATCAGTCAATAGCCTTCCATTGAATGGTATAGGGGAACCTAATATTTTTTGTGAAGGTGTTCTATTAACTATCTCCGATATTTTCATGTCTGATGGCAGGCGATGTTATCGATTGTGCATCACAAAGAACCTTGGTTCCGTATACTTGCCTGAGCCTACCAAATAAACGAACTAGGAAAAAAATCATGTCTGATGGGAGGTATAAAAATATGATATGAGTTTATCTCCTAAGTTGGGTTTCGCGTTCTACAAATAACAAATAACTTTTGTAAGAAGAAAAATTGAACTGTTGCGAACCGGAAAGGAAACTGTATTTTTGTCCCGGGTATCCCGGGATTTTCGGGATTTCAAAAATAATATCCCGGTATCGGGTAATCCCGAATTTTCCTAAGTCTCGGGATTTTTTGTCCCGGGATGTCCCGGGATGGAAACTCTAATTGAGAAGCAATGAAGTATCGGTTTCGATACAGTTCTTGTTTTGTTTTCCCAAGAGTACATGACACGGTCCCGCTATTTAGACTCTTCACAGAGAACAATCTCATTGAAGGCGCGCCCCTTATCAAATCTTTCCTTGAGAAACAGAGCAGTACTACAGTACTGTTAATTGCCCATGCATCGGAGCCCTAGCCACATCCTTGTCTTGCTTCTAGAATATCACCAGTAAAGCTACAAACCCGGGACTTAGCTCTATCTACAAGACCATTTGAATCTAGAGAAGTTGTTCAGTAACAAGAATTTCCGTGTGTTCATTGAACTACCATTGTTTACCAGTTCATGAAGAGTTAGTACATCCATAGAACCCTAACTCGAACTTTTTCCAACAGTTAGTTCAGACTAGGTCGATGGGCCCTGGTTTTATAATTAATTGCTAGAAAATCTGTTTGAGCTGCATTCAATTTAGCCTCAAACGAGAGGAGTCTGAGTCTTTCAACCATGTGCAGGGTAAAGTTTTTTTTTATAATCCAAATACTGCAATTGGTAGAGAGAACTAAATACGATAAATCCTTAAAATACCACAACTTATTGTCCTAGCTTGAAAAAATGGATTAGGCTAGGGCTTGGTTTGGCAGATCTTACACCGTAAAACAATTGGTAAAAGTGATCTACCAGCTTTACGGGCATTCCCTAATTATATTACAATTCCCTAATTGTATTACAATTGACTGTAGTTTTATTTTCAAGGATTATCTTAAGTAGATCAAAATACCCGGTTTTCCTGATTCTCAAAATTCTGGTTTGAATCGTACAATTGCTGACAACACAGCTTCTCAAAATCACATAAAATATTACCCGATTGCATGTAAGCTGCTCTCAGCTTGAATTTGTTGCTGCAGCTCTGGTGATAACATCATTTAAAATGCTCCTAGTAATACAAGAACGCCAGGAAATCATAAAGGCCCATCTCTCCCTTTTTGTTCAGCTCCAGTTGTAAATTCAATCTACTCCTTTTCCCAGCTCGATTTCCATGAATGGCGGAATAAATCTTTGCTATCTTCCGAAAGTAAAATGTGTTACAGACAAAACAAAACCGCTCCGATGGCTTTACAAGAAGTTCTTGGCCCGCAACTGGATACGAACAGATTATTTGCTTTACATAATAATATGATTTTTCCATCTTCCCGTTCCTCCGAACCACACAGTCTACCCAGACCCGGCGAGGCTTCGCAAACATATCGCTTTCCTTAGTTTGCGCCCAATCCGTTTGCTCACTGAGGACGGGGCGAACCCGGTTACTGGGTACCGCACAGTTCAGGAATCTGGGCCTGCGAACAGCCATCTAAAGTCGTCTTCCGGGAACGCTTGAGTTTCCAGTCTCGACTCAATTTTTCGTTCGAACCAAATAAGCGAAGCACTTCTAGGGCAAACTTTTCCTGGGCGGAAGATGCTCCCGGGTGGCGTACGGAGCCAACTCCAGGGCTTAGCCGGCCGAAAACTTGGGCTCCGTGTAGCTCCACTTATATTTCTCTGTGTTTCCCATTGCTCGGCTCGATTCAACTCGGGATGAATGGTGTGTATGGGCTCGAAAGTATACGTGCGCATCCCGCGCCCGAACAAAAACTTTTGTAAACAGACTTAAAGAAGCGAAATTTTATTGTTTGTTGCCTGTCTTGAATAAATATGATTTCGTTTCTTTTTCTGGGTCCCACTTTCGCTCCGGTGCAATAGTTTTCATCATTTCCGATTTGGAAGCTTTCCCGCCGACGTCGGCTGATTTTGTTGGTGAATTTTCCTGGCTGGTGATGGTGATTGTATGAATGCACGTGCCTTTCTGTATTTCGGGTTTGGTTGTTCTTCCAGCGCAGCAGTCAGCGTTTCTCAATGGCAATCATTCAGGTCCAAGAATTCGATGGTCATTAAGGCTTTCAAATACTTGCTGTGCAACGTAAACATTTAGTCAGTTTGTAACAGTCGTGTTGAGTTAGGTTTTTTTTTTTAAACAGCCAAATTCTTCGAACCGAACGAATATTCATCGTTCGTTTTCAATCGTTTTATTCATGTAGCTTAAAATTTCGGTCATTATTCTGTACTCTGGAATTCCAGTAAATATTATACTAGAGAACCTCTAGAAGCGAAGGCAATGAAAAAGAACCGAGTCTGAATTATATTCATGGAAAATCTTTCCGTTTGCCTTCGCCATCTCTCGGCGGATCAGCTTCAAAGCAATTCGTGAAAATTGCAAAGTGCCGGAGACTCAGACGCTGCAAGCCCTAGCCTAGGACTCTCAATTGTTATCCGACATTCACTCCAGTGGTTCTTGGTGTGCTTGAAGGTGTTCCTGCTGATCCCAATTCCCATCAGTTACAGCGCCAAAACAACAAACGGTGGCAAAATTGAGTTGAGCTGGTTGTTCGCTGGTAGACGGTGCAAAATGGCACTATTGAGAATTGTCCTCCGAAATACGGTCACATTGTGGGGATTCAAAATTGATGAATGCAGAAATGTTCGCCGTTCTTGAAAAAATAAATTTATTTCATCACTTTCGGATCTGAATCCGGATGGCTTTATTACGCATTGACCAAGTTGCTTTATTACGCACTTCACACCCACTATTTGCACCATCGCTTCCGGAACGGTTTGCTTCCGCAAAATATGATAGGATTACCGATCAAATTTAAATGTAAATGCTTATCAAGATAAACAAGTATTACGATTACGTTTATTTCGTGTTTTCCTTCCACACTAGCACCAAGGTGCCAACACCGCGCCGGCTGTTTCACGTCGAGACTAGAGTCACGTGGCACATCGACCGCGGCATTTGAGGTTATTTATTCGATCCTTTGGCCCGCGGAACTACTTCCGCCTGCCCCGCAGCAAGCAGCATTCGGGCCACGGCTTTAAACGAAAAAGTGCTCCCAAGGGGAATTTCATCTTTTCCCAACTCTTGACCGATTTTTAGGAGAAATTTTCGCTTGGCGGAGCTTGGCGAAAAGCAAGTCACGAATGGTAAGATTGATGAAAATGAGAAAACTTTTCGTTCATTTTCACCCACGTGGGATGAGGTGGTTTTGTATCGTTTGTGCTGTGTTCTTTTTTCCCCCCCACTGACTGAAGGCTACCTTGTCGATGGAGACGGGATGTGCGTGGCGCATAGGTGATGACATATGTAATTGGTGCGGCTTTGGTGTCACGTGACTTGGTTGGATGATTGTCGCCTCGTTATGTCACTGCGGTCGACGACAAGGTTGCGGTTAGAACGAAAAGGCTCAACGAACGATTAGGCAAGCTATGTGGCGTGAATTTAGTTTGCAGATGGAGATTCATTTGATGGATATTGCAGCGGAGTCGACCGTAAATGGGCTTCGATTACGATCTTACAAATGGTAGTTTTCTTTTTTGGTAGCTAACCTGAATATATACGAATATAAATATATTTTTCGGTCTGGCTGAAGAGGGGGAGGAGAGTTTGCATAGTTTTACGCTTTATTTGATAATTTTTCTTTGACAGAATCTGACAATTTCGCGGTTCACATACAGTTTCTGGTAGGTTGGTATACAGACCTTTTAGAAAATCTAACAGTCGCTGGTTGGGTGTAGTAACACTATAGGTCTCCGCCCCTTCTACCTTTTTTAAGCAAACATACAACTGATAAAAATGAGGAATTATCTTTACAGCTTTCACAATAACCGAGGCGCCATCCGATGTAACTGCGGCACCGAAATTGTCTTCAATGTCAAAACGAATTAACAGCTGTTCCACGGATTGCTTTATCCTGTCCGCCGGACACGATCCGTAAATCCGAAGTTGTTGCACCTCGCTATTCAGGACGTTCTTCCTAAGTTCTCGTGTCCCTAAGCTCTCGTCTAATACAGAGCAGAAGATCATGTCGGAATCAAATTTTCAGATAATGATGACGACGATTGTTTCAACAACATCAATAGTAATGAAAAAATTAAATGATGAAGTCAATTCGTTCTCATTCGGTAATATCTAAACTTTTATTATATTGATTTTGTTAACCAATTATTAAATTTAATTCACGAAGACTGATTTTGGAGAAACTCTCATGTTTTAGAGAAAGGAACAACTTCAATTCGTTCAGGATGTTCTGAAAACTAGAAAAAAGAAAAACTAGACACATATAAAATTTTCCACCGATCTCGGCTATGCAAATCTCGGTTAAAGTTCGTTAGCTGAAATATCGGCTGAATGGATGTATGATTACGGCGGCTCATATGAGTGCTGCAGTAAACAAATTGCTTTTTCAGCTGAGATATCAGCAGAAAGTCACGAACAAAGCGCTCGGCTGTTCGGATCTTGGCAAAATAATTAAAAAGTTTCGAGCTAAACTAAGTGTGTACCAATTATCGGTTAGGTGTAGCGAGCGGGTGTTCTATGATTCTGATTCTGATTCTGAAATAACTGCACTAAGAAGAAGTCTTCATTGTCGGATTCAAGCATCAACGCCTTAACATTTCTTAAGGTCACTCCTGACAGAATCCAAGTTTCAGAGTGCTCGCGTTTTCGGGAGCACACCACTCGATACGGAGGCGGCGGACAACTGTGATTTTTGTTGATTCAGCTTTGCTGTGTCGCAGCATGCGTGAAAAAATAAAAATGATAGTTGTGCGTTGCTTCCGTATCGAGTGGTGTGCCCCCGAAAATGCGAGCACTTTGAAACTGGGATTCTGTCAGGAGTGACCTTAAATCGGCACCGACACTAGACCTCAACACGTCCAGCACAGCCAACCTCGTAACAGGTCTCTTCATAGTGCCACCTGATGCCTGCACCTCTGCATGTCGTGTTACGCCATCCTTTCAAAAAAAAAACACTTGGATAACTCGTCCACGTATCCATCGGTTCCTCACATTTTCGTCCACAAAAAGCACGAGATCTCCTGCTTTGATCGGCTGTACATCTCGAAATCATTTTGTACGCCGAATGATTGTAGGTAGATATTCCACTACCCAACGACGGCAGAAGTTGTCTAGCGTATGCTTGATCATGTTCCAACTACTTCTCAACACCGTCGCCACATCCGTTGGAAACTTCTCCGGTGCTTTAACGCTATTCGAACTCAGCAACAAAAACGAACAGTGGGTAATGTCTGTGACATAACCGCTAAGTGGACGTAGGACTTGACTTGACCATGCCTTTAAGATACATAATATGTCCAAATTTCCAACTATTTTGGATAAATAATCGGCGTTGCATACCATTCCTTGGCAAAATCTTCTCATCGAACCGACACAGAAATCAAATCTACCTCGAACAAGAATCATCAAAAACAATTCAGGAAGTATCTGTCCGGTCACGGAATATTAGCCTCGACAGTGGCAACCTTCCCACTGAATGACTGCCTGAAATAAGCCACAAGTTGGCCCAGCAGGGGATTTAGGGCCTCCTAATCCGTGCGATAGCGACTGAAGGAGAACATTATTTTTAACTCTTAGAGCCTTGAAAAAGGCTGTTTGCTTCGGCGAAGTCCAAAAAGTAAGAAAACGATCTTTTCAAATAACCGCGAATTTCTAGTGGTGGTATAAAAAAGACTGAATGCTCAGCGAGCGAATGCACTTTTCTTTTATACCTTATTTTGAATCTTCTCTGCTTCCCAATTGGTGGGTCTTTGTCAGCCAAAGCGTCATCATCATCAACGCGTTCGAGAAGGGCTTCTTCTTTTTTACGCTTGTTGCTCGCTGCTGGCGTCTATTTCCTAACGGGACTTTCGCTTGATACAGGCCAATAAGCCGGGCAAGCGAGCTTAGAATTGCAGTTCAGGTGAGAAGTACGTGTTCTTTTCTGAGGCAACATTGTTAGTAGTAGATGGAAGGAAACACCCAGACATGGGATTTCGGGTGTTAAGGTGACACGGGAAGCACAAACAATCATCAAATCGTCATCATTTCATCATTGAATGCTTAATTTTTTTCTACAACAAATATGACTTTGAAAAAGTATCACAGGCGCGTGCTTACTCGCAATCTACATGCTGATACATTTATAGTTACATCAAACAACTGAAACCCGAGATACGCCGCTCCAAAATTACGAGGTGGAAATGCTAGTAAGAGACAAAAGATAGGAAAAATAACACGGTGTGTAGTGCCTCCCCGAGTCACCTTAAGATTTAGAATTGGTAACATGGGACGATCATTCAGTCACGTTCGCTTTGTGTGCGGTTAGTATCAAACAATGTTTATCTAGATATTTCTTGATCAATGCCAAAAAATCCAACATTTGATGAAAAATCGATTGATAGTTTATTAATGTTTGAGCTGTTATCGGTGTTTTTTTTAATCAAAATATCCAAATATTATGTGAGAGATTTGGACATCTTATGTTTTTTTAGGCATGGTCAGGCGAAGTCCTTCGTCCACTTCGCGGTTAAATCAGAAAAATTATCCTCTATTAGTTTTGACGCCATTTATGACAATCACGCATAAAATTTTATCACTAGAATATTGGATTTGTCACCCAAGTACAATTTCTATCCCGAAGGGTATTGAAAGCTTTGATATTGATCTCTATTATTGGCTCTCTGAAGAACCGTTTGTTTTTTGGACATACATGCTGCATCATGTGGCTTTTCTTCAGCCTGTCTCGGCTCAGCGCCGATGCCGGCCGGTCTCGGCTCGACTCTGCTGCTGCTGCCGGTATCTGCTCAGCATTGCTGCTTTGTCGGGTCTGTAGGGTGGACTGCTGCTGTACCGGCTAGGTTTCGGCTGATGATGGTGGCTTCGATGACTTCATTCCCTGCTAAAAGGTGTGAGTGCTGTTCAATCGATGATGCGGTTGCTTCGCATGTCCCGGTCAGAATGAAAGGAAAAAATCGCGTTGCGCTATTTTATGACTTCTCGGCAGACCCAGCGGCTGCTCATTCGCTGGTGTCTGCACCAATCAGAACGTGGTAATGGAATGATGCAAGAATTATGCGGTACCCATATTTATAGGTTCCCTTGATCTCAATGTTTTTCATTGAAAACAGTTTCATGCCTATTGAAACAAGTTTTTCGGGTCTTATCAAGCATGAACATGAAAGGCATACTTGAAATCTGTCGACTGAGGGGCTTACCGCAGAAATTCTTCCATTGAGACGAACGCTATTAACGTTTAAAATCTTTCAACACAGCGTAACGCGGTCGATTTTAATATTTTGGAACGAGACACCCGGTATAGTAAAGAGAGACGTAAGTCCTACGTCAAAAGTGATTGGGCGTCAATGATTGTTGATCTGCAGTTTCCAAAGGGATGAATGAATACGGTCTGGAGTTGATCATGCTTTCTGCCTCCGCTTCACTTCTAGAACGCATCCTAGTGCAGACTTCACGGCACGAACCATTTTTTTTCGAACAACCTCCCATATGGGAGGCTGCAGGAGGATTGAACCGCCACTGAGTTCGAGCATTTTTAAAGGTACTGCCCAGCTCAGAGTGGATTGATTTCGTCTCGCAGCTCCCGACTTGCTCCTACAAAATTTGTCCAATTATCAGAGTAAATTACCTGAGGTCCCCTCTTCAAGCAATGAACCATCTGATCACTTTCTTACACGCATCGGTAGATACATTGGCAAACCCTTCGTTTCACCGCGCTTCTACCGATTTTCACCGGATACGGTACGTACGGCTCCAATCTTTCCGCGGGTAGCTGCCCCATTTTCGGAGCAACTGGAGTGGATTTGTACACGCGGCACCACACGCAGTGTTTCCTTGCCAGGCGAACTTCCACTCGCAGCCTTGCTATGTAAAACTTTTGGCGCATTTCGTTCACAATGGTTTCGTCTTTTGCATGACTGTACTGTAGGGATTGAGAGGGGTCTGAGTAAATATATTTACTCATACCCCTCTTAATCCCTACAGATGTAGGGATTGAGAGGGGTATGAGCTTGTTGCTATAGTTGGCTTTCGTCTTTGTTTGGAGGATAGTTGTGTCATGTTCTTAGGAGACGGCTGCATCCGAATCAGCCGTCTCCAGCTGCTGTTCGATCTGCAGCAGCTCCGAAGCACTACAGCTTCCCGCGAAATATATCACAAACTGAATGCTCACTTCGTTCAACTGTCACCTCTCGCATCCTCTCGCATCTAGTACTCATGACTGTATGCCCTCTTATTCAGTCAATATATTTACTCATACCCCTCTCAATCCCTACACGTACTTCCGATGGTAAAAATCTAAGAATCTACTATCTACCCGTAACACTCCGCTTTCGTCCGCAAGTGGCGACTGATTCACCAGGCAGCTGGACGCTACTATTTTCTTTGGTTTACAACTTCGCTCTGAATTTCTGATTCAGGATCGCTACTTCCTCCGGAAACGCTTCAGACTGCGCAGTCAACCATAATAGCGTCCGTTCAGCCTTCTGGATTTCCGCACCACTACTTTCTGCGGTACGCAGACGATCTACGAAGTGGTAAACGTTTGCCACTTCGTAACATGCCCGTAACATCCTCTAGAACCGTGAAAGTCTTGCTGCCTCCACCACACTGGGTGCCTGATCAAATGACTGCAGACGTACGCCTCCCGCAATTCCAAAACGTTTTCATCCATTTGCCAATCTTTACCACGATGACTGTAGAGAAATTCAGGTCCCTGAAACCATCGACTATTAACATTACAGGTGGGACCATTTCCCCACTTGGTGGCTTCGTCAGCCACGTTGATGTTCGTTGAAATCCACTGCCATTCTTTGATCTTTGTAAGGCTCAGTATTTTGTCAACTTCGAAGGCGACAAACTGCCGATATCGACGGGTATCTGACGTTAGCCAAGAACATGCTGTTGATGGATCGCTTCAAAAGTATGGTTTCTGAATCTTCAAGATTAGGTTTTCCTTTATCGTTCTCTGCAAGCGAGCCCCTGGCAATGCCGCCATCAGTTCTAATCGTGGAATAGAGACGATGCGAAGTGGTGCCACCCTCGTTTTCTTCGAAACAAGTGCTACTTTGACTTGTCCTCAGTCCACAATGCGGAAGTATTTCACCGCTACGAATGCTGAGCGCCTGAGTTTTGTGGATCATATCCCGGAAAATAGCACCAAGGTATACGCAATTTACATTCATTTCTTGAAAACTATTATCCAATCTGTCCAACACTTGCCAATGTCCTTCGGAATCTCGTTGTCCCATTATGTCCAACTCCTCTACACATTTTGTATGAGGAATTTTCCATAGACTACAATCGCCGCCATTGGACAGACACCTGCGCCAACGCTAGCTGTTACTCGGAAGAAGCAAGTCCAGGGAACCCGCAGGGCGTACATCCTTCGTCGATCTCCTACGGCCGAAAATCTCGTAAATAAAGATAATTCAAATCAATTCCATCGTCGACACCGCTGGCTCCTCCAGTCGTTAGTGCCGACCAAGTCGATACAGAACTAGAGGTAAAATCGATCCCTCAAACCTTGGGAAGCATCACGATCGGATAAGAATCTGGAGATGCGGTGGAAGGTGTGGTAGAAGTAGACGCGAATGAAGCTGATAAGGACGATGCCGATCGATCTTCCTTTCGTTGATCTCCAACCTGCTCTCCTCCGCTACCCCTTTCGCCGGCATCTTGGTTGGAACCCAACTTTCCTCCTCCACCTCCCCCTTCGATAGATCCTTGTTTTGTGGAAGGTCAGCGAGAGTTTGTTCCTCCATTCGGAGTAGCAGCGTGAGGAACAACAATTCTGCTTATTTCGCATCCCCCCAGTTCGAATGCGTCTCCTTACATGTCAAGAATCTATCCGCAGTTGGGTTTCCAGGTTCCAGCACCCGTGCAGATGAGTGGGCCGACACAGCAACAGATAGCTGCTAGACAAGTAGTGACTAGAGAACTTCCGTCTTTCTGCGGGGATCCGATCGATTGGCCCTTATTTATAAGTAGTTATCAGCATTCGACGGCAACTTGCGGGTACACCGATTCGGAGAATCTTCTACGTCTGCAGCGAAGTCTCAAAGGCAGCGCGAAGGATTCGATCAGCCAGTAGCTTCTTACTCCATCCGTCTATCGTACCACAAGTGTTGTCTACTCTGCAGCAACTCTATGGCCGTCCAGAGCAGATAGTCAACAACATGATTGCGATTCGGGCTACCCCTCCTCCGAAGCCTGATCGATTGGAACTCTTGTTAGCTACGGTCTGTTTATGCAGAATCTTTGCGGGCACCTGAAAGCAGTTGGATTGGAAAGACACCTCGCCAATCCGATTTTGCTCCAGTAGATAAGCTGCCAGCGACAGTAAAGTTTAGTTGGGCTCTCTACCAGGAACAAGTTGCGAAGGTGGATCTAAAGATGTTCAGCTACTACATGGCTAAGATTTCTTCAGCAGCAAGTGGCGTAATGCTGTAAGCTGTAAGCATACCACAGATAGCCGTGAAAGAAGCCGACAGAAAGAGAGGTCATTTGTGAACACGCACTTGACGGACAAGCCGAAAACGCACCATCGTGATGAGGCAGAGAAATCCGAAGTACAGGGTGGAAAATTGAAAGAATTGGATACTAGAGCGAACAACACAAAATTGTGCGCTGTTTGTAACGTCGACAGTAATCGAATCCAGAATTGGACTGGACTGTTCAAAGAATTGGATTTGGATGGTAGATGGAAAGTGGTTTCTGTTCGTTGTCAGTTGTCATCGTCTACACTCTTCCGCATTCTTCCGGTTATTTTGTACGGGACAAAGGGACAGATGAACACTTACGCATTCCTCGACGACGGATCTTCGGTGACACTGACATATAGATTTCTTTCGAGACTTCGAAACGATACGAAATCAAGGTTCATTTAATTCGAAATTTTTCGAAACGAAACGAAATTTTGATTTTTTCTAGATCTTTTCTAGATCAACATTTGAAAATCATAGTTTCTGCTTTTATGGAAATATTCGAGAATCGAACAATGATTACAAAATAAGCATCGTATTCTCGAAAATATAAGAGCATGCAAAGCAAATGATTCTTGTCATATTGTATTCGGCTTCTGATAAAGGTTTGTCGCTAGGTGCGTTTGTCAGTAACAAACTCTGTTGATGACAAAGAGTATATTGTTAGGCGTTGTCCGAATATTGATTCCCTGTTCCTCACATATTATGCAAATAGTCAAAGAAGAGCTTATTAGCTTAATTAACTGCACACATCATAGTCATGATTGGTCGAGAAACAGCAAATATGCCCAGCTCACCAATTAAATAATATTCTTGGGATACAAAAAAGTTATTCTTATTGTATACTTGCTTCGGAGTATCTAATTCATGACCAACAACGATGCTGGTCACGTACTTATAGTCAATTTAGTATTAGGAGAGGAAAATTTGTTTAACACTCATTGTTTGAAGAGACCTAGGAATGCTCTGCATCTCCGTGAGCGCTTCGGAAAAGGAATCGTTGTTGGTTGAGAATGTAATTCATGTGAAACCCCTTATAGCACGCAAATGCGGCTAAAGGTTTTTCCCCTTTTCCCGTCCCGTTCCTGACTCCAAAAACAGACGGCTTAAGCGCCACCTCCGAAGAGGACCGTCTGTCGAGGTTTGTTTGCCCGGCAAGAAACCCAACTCAGGGCGGGTTTTATGTATAAAGAGTCCAAATAGCGATTTAGGGGACGAAACAGGAATTCAAACAAAAAACCTCAAAAATGGTTGGTGCTAACCGTCGTTCTACCAGTACACAAAGACACCACTCACGCGTATCATCATTGGAAGACTTCTCTAATTCAGAAATTACCAGCCGCTTCAGACACGTGAGTGGAGAGACTGATTTCCCAGGCAGTCTATCCTGGCGAACAAAAAGAAACAGAAAACAACTAGGTAGAACGACGCGAACGTAAGAAATCTCGAAGACAAAAAAAAAACTGTTACAGGGAAAGCGCTAACACATTACAAACTACAGCTTTAGTATAATACAAACAAAAAACATGTTTGGGATTTATTCAATTTTAGTTTAACCTAGGTTTTATTTATGTTTCGTGTTCCTTCTTCTCTTCTTCTTTCCTAATCTAGCTTTCCCTACTGTGTGTGTGCGGCTTTCTGGCTTCTATCGACGTCTAACTTTTACTATCGACCATCGTCGATCTTCGAGCTCGGGATTAGTGTGTGGAGTTTAACGCATGCGTATTGTTATTTGTTTTGGCTTTCTACTCACGATTCATGGCGGCGAAGCCTCAATAAAGAAATAAAAGAAGTCGACCGAAATCTAACCTGGCAACAGGTTAAAGCGATAGCCGGGCAACGCTCAGGATGGAGATCTTTCAAGTCGGCCCTTTGCACCACCGGAGGTGTACAGGATCCGTAAGTAAGTAAGTTTCTACTCACGGTACCCTTTGTCCAGCAACGGACGAATGCTGACGGTACAGCAGCATTTATCGGCGGCTGCCGACGGAAACGATGATATTGTGGCAACCGTGCCAAATGCGGCGATGGCGGAGTTCACTCGTGGACTACGGCGACAATTGGTCTAAGAACGTGGAATTGCTGCGCAACGGAAATTCCCAGTCGGTGGTTGGTCCCGAACTGGTACTGATGCTCGCGCCGGAGAAAGATGGCGCAGATAACGACGATGGGGATCGTCGATGGCTTGGCGTTGGTTTCGCTGCGTGTCGTAGCGAAGAAAAAACTTGCGTTGGCCACTCTGTCGGAACAGTGGTTCCCTTCCGGCTTTCCCCTCAAGCCGGGACTTCTGCACGCTGAAGCGTGGGGTCGAGAGTCGCGTTTAGCTGGTAGTTGCGGTGTGCCGAGTTTGGGCCGTGGATCGCTAGAAGCGATTCCTAAATAAAAAGCCGTCGAACGGCTGTTCGACACATTTAACAAAAAAATAACTCCACACAATCAATTTCACTAATTACCTTCTCTTTTACTGAATCGCACACACAATTTGACCGCACGTAACCTTTGACAAAGGTCAATAACATTGACTGCACTGAAGGAACAGAAAGTAACATTTAATTTAATCTTAAATACCTCTCACATTTTAAATAAATTACCAGATAAAACACACCGCGACACTAAAAGATTTTCACGCACTCTCGCCTCTTCCACGGTCCAGGTCAGAATGGACGAGTAGAAGTTCTTGAAGCCCTCAGAATAAGTGAGGACTTATTGCTTCGTGACCGGAAGTACGTGAAATTACCGAAGTAATTGCACGACTTGATCAAACGACGATTCTCATCAACCACGAATGTGAACCGATTTGAGCGCTATCTCTTTCGCTTTCCTTTTCGTCTGAATGACCTGTCTCGCTTAATTTATTTTTGGACTCTTATACTTTTTAGAAGAGAGCAACGCCCGGATTTGAACTTTGACCCCTCGAGTTTTATAGCGGAGTGGGAATGATTGCATACGCTTTAATTAATGAAGGCGACTTGAATACAAGCTATGCGGATTTGAAGTAGTGCATTTTATTGGAAATGGGGACACTGAATATCTCAAACATAAATGACTATGGGATGCAAGTGAATTTAACAATGAACATAAATAATTACCAATAGAAAATAAATTAACATTGAGAACAAAAATAATAAATAGAACGGAAATATTTATTTTAGGTTATTATATTATATGTACAATTTCACGATTATATTCAATAAATCTAAAAATAATATTTACAAAATAGTGACCATGTTACACCCTTGTTAAGCGACAACATATTTATTGTAAAAGAAATTATTTTGAAAGCAAGAAGATGAAAACTGTGTTTCAAATCAATCCAACGCAAGATCAATATGCTTCGTTTAATAATCTTCTACAACACGATCGATTCCACACTAAGGGTCTGTCTCATTTGGAGAATTAAACTTAAATGTGACAGTTCGAAAATTAAAAAATCACCCCGTTATAAGAATGGCTGGTGCTACCCAGCAATTCCAATAGGACATCGATGGAAAATGATTCGATATCTGTCAAAAGTAATCTTGCTCTGCGAGCAGGGTTATTTGATAATTATTGAAATGTCACTTTTAAGTTTAATTTCAGTTTAATTATCCAATTGAGACAGACCCTAAATAATTTTGAGCTCTTCGATGCAGACATTAGTTTTATCACTTCGCGTTCTCCCACACTAGCTGGCGTGATCAGCATCAACACGATCGATTGCACACTGGTTAAACAAATTTTTGCTACGCGAGGTAGATTTTTTTCACTTCGCGTTCTCCCGGACTAGCTGCGGTCCCATGACCAGCAGCAACACGATCGATTCCGCATTCATATTATGCAAATAGTAAAAAAATATCACAAAATTTAAATCATGGAAACACTGAAGACGTTTTATAGAAGAAAACTACTTACGTATTTGTCGACTAAGAATGGGGTTATACAGTAAGCGTTAATAGGAAAAATTGTATAACCTAAATTTTGATATCAATTTAACGATTTTGTTCGGCGGCGCAGCCAAAATTTTTTATGATATAAAGTATGGATTAGTTTAAATTTGTTTCAAAATTCCGCGGAATTCCGTTAAATTTTGTTAGAAGCTAGTTTTTTCTAGCGAAATTTTTGATTTTTTACGAAACGAAACGAAATCAAGAAATCA
The DNA here is from genome assembly GCF_024139115.2 of Armigeres subalbatus. Lineage (NCBI taxonomy): Eukaryota > Metazoa > Arthropoda > Insecta > Diptera > Culicidae > Armigeres > Armigeres subalbatus. The sequence continues at coordinate 202,392,149 of NC_085140.1, read as the reverse complement.
GATTTCGCCATTCTTAAATTCCGCGAAATGCCGCGGAATTTCGTTTCGAACCACCTGAAACGAAATTTTTCGAAATACCGCATATGCTTAATGCATAAGCAACTCCATATGTGTGCCGTGTCGCCTGATGTTGTTCTCCATGAGTACGTTTGTCGCTTTTTCGATATCGAGAGTCTGGGTGTCGCTGCTGTGCCAAGTGTGAAAGGTGTGGAACAACAACGGGCCATCAATATGGAAGCAAGCATACGTCGGGTGAACGGCGAGCAGTTCGAGACGGGCCTGCTCTGGAAACACGATTACGTGGAGTTTACAGACAGCCGGCCGATGGCAGAACGACGCTTCAAGTGTCTTGAAAAGCGTTTAACTAAGGGCTCGGTGCTTTACGACAGTGTACGTCGGCAAATAGCGGATTTCCAGACCAAGGGTTACATACACAAGGCTACAGCGAAGAAAAATCGAAATATTCGATCTGCGGCGTAAAGGGTTCTTGCCTATTGGAGTAGTTGTGAAAGAGAAACAGCCAGGAAAAATTCGATTGATGGCGTATCATTGAACAGCATGTTGCTGAAGGGTCCTGATTTACTGATATCGTTGACATCGGCAGACATCAAAGAAATATTTCTGCAAATTTCGATTCATCAAGAAGATCGCAGCGCACTATTATTTCCCTATAGAGATTCTCCGGAGCATCCAATAAGTACATGGTCTCCGACGTGGCATTATGTTGGAGCGGCCTGCTCTCCAGCGCACTCTCAGTACATCAAGAATTTGAATGTAGCTGAACAGGAAGCAGAGTTTCCACGCGGAGCTGAAGCAGTCAAAAAGAGACACTATGTGGACGACTACGTAGACAGTTTCGATACGGTGAAGGAAGTGGTTGAAGTAGCGAAGTAGGTGATAGAGGTACCTCGTGCCCCGTCGAGCAGGATTCCATATCCGCAACTGGATGTCGAGTGACGGAAAAGTCCTAGAAAATCTACGTGAAGTAAATCCAAAGTCTATTAAAGCGATACTGTCGGAGAAGGAGATTGACCGAGTGTTGGGGATGGCGTGGATTCAAAAGAATGATAAGTTCGCGTTTTTACTGCAGTTCGACGAGAAAGTACGTAACCTGCTAGACGTTCTAGTGGTTCCTTCGGTTAGTTTTGAGCATTTACGACCCTCTAGGTTTGGTAGCGGCGATTCTAATCCATGGAAAAGTCCTCATACAAGATGTGTGAAGGAGTGTTTAGGGTGATTTGGCCGAATACCGTTTGGCTGAATGTCGTTTGGCCGAATGTCATTTGGCCGAAAGGGTCATTTGGCCGAACGCCATTTGGCCGAATGCCGTTTGGCCGAATAGTTGAACTACTTTTTCTTAAGAAGTGAGTAGTGAGAAGCGAGAAGCAAGAAGGAAAAAGGAAAAAGGAAGAAGGAAGAAGGAAGAAAGGAGAAGGAAGAAGGAAGAAGAAAGAAGGAAGAAGGAAGAAAGAAGAAGAAAGAAGTAGAAACTTGTGAGGAGGACTACTCGTAAATTATGGTCATTTTTTTACTATTCGGCCAAACGGCATAATAGTTCTCAATATGTTGAGGAAATTGCGTTTACCTCGGTGCTATTTTCCGGGATATGATCCACAAAGCTTCAACACTTTGGAGCTGCATGTGTTTGTCGATGCAAGCGCTCAGGCGTTCTACGGTTGACAGATGGGTTTTACAATTTCAGTAGTTTCATACATCATTAAAACACTCTCTTGAAATACATGTGTTTATTGATATTTCTTTTTTTTTTCTTTTGCAGGTAAGTTTACAAAGTTGCGAACACATTGTACAGCTTGAGTATGTGTCCTTAACAGTTGCAAACAATGCTTGTTACATCTTACGGGTAAGCATGGTGCTTCTGGTGAAAATTCGAAACGAAGATATCTATTACGAGTAGAAAAAACTTACAAAACTAACAATAACATTAAACACAGAATAATCCTAGCTATAATGGTGCCTTTCTCGTTTATGATAAAAAATGATAAGAACAACTCATGTGAACGGTCGTGATCGCACTTTGATCCAACGTTTCCATAAGCTCACATTCATAAGCGGACTACCGGAGAGAAAGTTACGTGTAATAATATCTATGTTACGGCGAAACCAAATAACTGGACGGACTTCGTGATATTTGTCTAATTGTACATTGTCTCGATCCCTCGGCGGTCGAGCCACAACATCCTAACTCGAATCCTCCTGACTCCTGAAGGAAATTTCCGCACTGATGATCCCCCGACTACCGGCGGCTATCGCAGGGGACGCTTTCGCGCATTGCGCCGACTTCGCCTTGATGTTGAAGACTTCATGTCTTCATGTCCGACAGTTCCAGTGGTGGATGACGTCCGCACTGCCGGTGCCATACATACCTGAAGCAATTCCTTTTCAGTTTTTTGTTGTCCCGTTCTTAGCGAAAATGAGCCAAATTCGACTCAGTTTCGAGTAGGTGTGGCTTAGCGTGTGACACAGTATTGAAAGTTCGGTAATAATTATCGAATATCAAATAGATAGCTCATCCTTGGCTTCAATCTTTTTAAGTCACTTGCGTAGCATACAGCTTACATCAAATTGCACATCACATGCACTAGACACAGCTCCAGCATTACACGCGCCATTGCAGCCGTTTTATCATGACGGAGATAATCTTCTTGTAACACACCCTAGAAGGCACCAGACAATGTCTTGTAACAACAAAGCGTGGAAAACGAAGCGAGGCGACAAGAAAAAGCATAAACCAACACACATTGCCTTTCGCACAATCGATCGATGATATGCCATTTTCATTCAGAACCTGGCACTCGCCGAACAGTCAGCCAGCCAGCCTCCAACCGCATCGTCCCATTCATTGTACCATAGAGATGGGGTGGAACACAGCAAAAGCCAATGGCAAAAATCCCATTTCCAGTGGAAATATGTTCACGTTATTGAGATGTAGATTTTAGATATATTTCATATAAAACCATGTCGAGAGGTTCCACACACACGGCGCGGCGGCGCGGAGAGTTGATAAAGCTATCAGTGATGAGGCTGCAAGACTGCAAGATGTGCCGCCAGAGGGTCAGGAAGTGCAAAAGGAAGAACATCGTTATTAAAAATCGTATTCTGCTGGTTTAGAAATATATTTCACAACCGGAGTCATCATCGGCTTTGTTGTTGTTGTTGCTGTTGACTGTATGGCTTGTATCTACCTGCATATCGTTCCAATCGATGCTGATGTTGAAATATTATTTTCACTTTATTGAATAAACATCCAGCTGGAAATATCCCACCACGAATGAGAGATTCTAACTTGGCGGGGGCGGTGCCCAGCGATGTCACGTTCTGTGCTCTGTTCGAATTCTTTTTTTCCTTCCCGCTATCTCCAAAGAATTCTGTTCCATCATTGGCGTCGTCAGCGCCAGATTGTACGTGAAGTTGGGTGCGGGAGGAACTGGGATCTATGCATTCGCTGTCAATCAATCCGTTTTCGTTATAGATTTTGATGATGTGGTGAAAATTTAATTTGCATTTGACATCGATGTGTCAGGAGCGTGTATTGTGTGCTCTCACTCACCCCGGGCCGTAGTTTGTCGGGAAACGTGGACTTGTTGGACGGATGGATTCTGGTGAACTTCTGCCGGTGGCATGTGTTCTAGAAACTAGGATCAGTCGAGCAAACGAGCATCGGAAGGGACAAGGAAGCCCGTTGGGCATTGGGAAATTACAATGCGAGGACAGGATGTTGGAATTGTCAATGGGTTTTCCTTTTGTTATCGTAAAATACATGACAGGATTTCATTGGACTCGATTGTCCGCTCTTGCCGAAGGGAATTTGCAAAATTATTTAGCTCATAGCCAAGTTATTTCATGATGCATTGGAAGTTTATGTGTGCAGCGCTTGTTCTAGTTTGTGGAACAATGCCCAACCCTGTTTCTAGTTAATGGATTTGTGGGATATGCCGAGATCATTCCGAGTGATGCTCGTAAAAGGGTGACACGCTGTGCGCCGATCATGTACATGCGAAGTTCTACAAATGTTTGAAACCAAACGAAAACTCAACAGATAACATATGATTTCATTTGTTGTTCTATAGATTCATTTCGGCAAAGGCAGTAGTAGAAAGTAGAAATAAAATCTTGAGCGTGAAATGATTAAAGTTGAATGTATACAATAAAAAGAATCTTATTGATACTTAGAACCGATATAACATATCTTTTGCTGAGCAAGAATGCAAAAACAATTTATCACATCCATTTATAAACATATATTCCCGTTTTTCGACATTATGCTAAACGAACTGGCTTGTGAAACTTCGAGTGGGTCTTAGCGATATTCTAAGGTGTAAATTATTTTTAAATAAAGGTAAGTCGATGTTTACGATGAGATATCTGATTTGTTACTAACAAAAATATTTCACAAACTTCAAACGTTTTTCACTCAAACCACGCATAAACTTAAAAAAAAATATTTTCGTTGGAAACTTCTTTGGAAACTACAAGTGATTCTTTATAATTTTCACGGAAAACTGTGTCGCACTTCAACGGAGAATTCTACGAGAAACCCTTCACTGGAGATTTTCTGGGAAGTCTCCGGGATTTTTTTTCCTAATTTCGGAAATTCTTCGGAATTTTCGCGAGGAATTCTATAAGCGAAATTGTTCGAAATGTCTTCGGGAGTACTAATGCGAATTCTTTGCAATAATTGATGGAAATTTCTAATGTCCAAAGAATTTCTAAAGAAAATGTTGACAATTTCCACGAGAAATTATTTGAATTTCCAGCAAAAACTCTTTGAGTTTCCACAAAAAAAAATGCTTGCAATTTTTGCAAGAAATGTTTTGTAATTTAAATGAAAAATTATTCGAAATTTTTACGAGCAATTCATTAACTAAAATTTCTCTATAATTTCCATGGCAAATTATTCGGAAAAGTCTTTAGGGTTTAAAAAAAAAAAACCTCAGGAAATTGTTCCAAATCGTAGGAAACCATTACAAAATTCCACGGTAAATATTTCGGAATGTCCATTCAAACTTAAATTTGCCTCGGGAAATAATTCTAAATTTTCACGGAAATTCTGAAAAGTCTTCGGTTTTATACAAATTTTAAACTGTGTGAAGAATTGTAAGTCAGATGCGTGACAGATTTTAAGCAGTGGCACCCCGATGTAAAAGTGTCGGCAGAGGTGGTGCACACCTCTAGGAGAAATCGAATTCAACAGAAATTAAATTGATATAGAGGTTTGATTCCAAGATTAGGAGCAGATGATTAAATTTGATTTCGATTTTGATTGTCCAATCACATATGATATTTTGCTAAATTTGGAAAAGTCTACGTAGACTTCAAGGGGGTGGGGGAGGGGTTTCGAAAAAGTCTACGAAAGTCTACTAGGGGGGAGGGGGGGGGGGTTTTGAAAATGTGAAATTTCAGTCTACGTGGTTTGTGGACAGCCCCAAATCTGTAAAATAACTGTGGTGTCGCTTTCATTCATTAACACTTATTTATTTCGGATTCATAGTCCACAAATCTTTTTCAATAAGGGAACGTCCATAAATTACGTAGTATATTACGGCCCTTTTTAAGCCCCCCTACCCCATCGTTGCTTGCTCTTTGTGATTATGTGATCCAACTTGGTATTGCACTGAATACATGTTCCATCCAGGCACTGTTCCAATTTTTACACTGCGTCTCTTTGTTATTAATGCAGCATCGTCAACTGCTACCAACTTCAAATTTCTGCCACCGCTAAGCGTTTATGATTTATAACGCAACCAAACGTTAATCCGAATTGAGCGTAAAATTTCTACTTCACTGCTGCTGTACGACAGTCACACAATAATTTTCCGCTAAGGGAACATCCACAAATTACGTAACGCTTAGAGGGGGAAGGGGGTTACCCGAAGTGTTACAATCCATACAAAATTTTTGGATGCATCATACAAGGTGGGAGGGGATTTTGAAAGTGGCATTTTTTTGCGTTACGTAATTAATGGATATTCCCTATGATTCCACCATTTATAATACATTTTCAGTAACACTGTTCCACCTAAGTAGGAGATAAAAATTTGGAGAATATCGTGCTTACAACTATCAGAGCTTTTCAATAATACTTCATATGTAAGGCCGTAAAGACCTGTTGACTTTTTCTTTGAGCAACGAAGTAAAATAGTTTTCAATTCACCTTTTGTTATTGGTTTTGATCAACTTTTCTCAACTAAAATCTATTATCGGTTTGGCAAAACTCACCCCCCTTGGAAACTTGCAGTACAAAAACTGCAAGCAACACATACTCCACAATTGATCTTCAATGTGCGTGCACATATGTAGTTTCTCAAACAAAAGAAAAAACCCAGAATAATCCACCTAGCGGTGATAGTGCCTTTCTCGTGTATTATAAAATGTAACAATAAATGCACATAAGAGAGGTCAAAATTGCACTTTAGGGAAATAGATTCAGTTATTTCCATCAATTCACATTTATTTGCGCTTATTGGAATGTATTGCAGCAGTTTTCGAAAAAAAAGTTTCGGTTTTAAATTTTTTTCCAAAAAAAAGTTTCGGTTTTAAATTTTTTTCCAAGGGGGCACCCTTGGGAAAAATGGGGGAAAAACAATGTTTTTTCGAAGTTATGAGCCAATTTTTGAAAGCAAAAAATGATGAAGGATTGCGTGTCGAATGCAACCTGTTGCTAGCAAATCGGATAAGGCTAAGTACAAAAAAGTGTGTTTTACTTTTTTTTTAACACACAAACACACACACACATACATACATACATACACACATACAGACATCATAGGGGACAGCAGGGACTTTGTCCAAGGGCTTGACGACCCCTCCCCATGGCCACTGCGAGTTAGACCGGGACCATCGTCCCTAACCCCTAATCCCAAGGCGTCAAGCGACCCGTGCCGAGGGGATGCATGGCCAGGGGGGTGAAATAATAAGCTAGGCCTTTAACGGAGCCTATGGGGTACCTGGGCACCCTCCACAGTAATTGTCCCTTACCGCGTCATGCTAGGCTCTAGCGTGGTGGACCTCTTTTCCCGAGCAACTCGTGGGACCAAAATGGAAAACCAAGTCAATTCTTCAATTAGTGGTAGTAGTGTAGGCGACAACCCCTTGGCAAGAGGTGGGTTGTTCAGGTCTCCGCCTAGGAGGCCAGAGGCAATAGTCGGCAGCTCAGTGCGCAGCGCCAGCGTGGGTCACTCAACCTTCCTCTCGGCTAAAAAACGCCGGTAGGGGTTATTGACGGCCCATGGCTTGTGGAGGCGATGAACCGCAAACGCGATGGGCTTTCGGCCTTCGAGGTGGCGACGGAACAGCTGGACGCCATCATCGACTTTGCGTCATCGAAGCATAATATCAGCAAGGACCTCAAGAGGAGCTTGCAGTAACTTCGAAAGTCGATGCTGGACGCCAAGCTGGAGAGGGCGGTCGGGACGGCCAAGTGTAAACCCGTGAAATCGGTGGAGTCTAGGTCTACCCAGACTGAGGCCCAAGGATTCGCGGACTCGGGCTAGGTCGAATCGACCGAGGGCGTGCCAGCGAAGACGGTGGTGCCAAATTCTACCCAGACTGAGGCTCAGGTATTTGCGGGTACGTCGGGGGTGACTGCTCCAACGGAGCAGACACAAAAACGGGGGAGACAGTCTCCAGGGGATGAGCTCCCCGGGGGCCGCTCCAAAACGCGGAGGGTTACTACCCCGAATAAGGGTAGTGGGGCTGGGAAGCTGAACCCCGGCCAGGTGCCTCCAAAACCGGGGGAGGAAGGACCTGGAAAGGTCCGTCCACTCAGGAAAGACGGTGGTAAGGGCAGGCTGAAAGTTCTCAGCCGCACCAGACCAGGGAAATAGAGGGGGATGACGCCTCCTGGACCCTGGTCAAGAACAAGAGGAAACCGAAGACGTCAAGGGCCGAAAAGAAGGCCCAGGTAAATGAGGGTAGCAAGAAGTCTAGGGTAGGCGCCAATCGCTCCAGGGGCGATGCCCTAGTCATCACGGCGGACGAGGCTAAGTACTCGGACGTTTTGAAGGCGATGAGGAGTGACGTCAAGCTCGTGAACTCGGCGCCGGCGTACGTCGAATAAGACGTACCCGGATGGGCGAGATGATCCTCGAGCTGAAGCGGGGCGTCTCGCAAAAGGGCGCCACCTACAAGAAGTTGGCGGAGGAAGTTCTAGGCGAGACGGTCAAGGTGAGGGCACTCACTACGGAGGTGAATCTAAGGGTTAAAGACCTGGACGAGATCACCGAAGTCGAAGAGCTCGTCACGGCACTGCGGCGACACTGTGAAGTGGAGACGCCCACCGCAGCCGTTCGGCTACGGAAAGGTCCGGCAGGGACGCAGGTAGCATTGGTTCGGCTATCTGCAGCGGACGCCTCCAAGGTAGTCAAGTTAAGGAGCGCCAAGGCGGGATGGTCGGTATGCCCTGTGGCCATATACGAGCAACCCGAAGTTTGCTTCAAGTGCCTGGAACCGGGGCACAAGCAATGGGACTGCAAAGGCCCTGACAGAAGCAATCTCTGCCGACGCTGCGGATTGGAGGGACATAAGGCACTATGCTGCACGAACCCTCCCAACTGTTTGATCTGTTTCAGCAAAGCTGTGAACAGCAAGCACCCCATGGGGGGTTCGATGTGTCCGGCGTTTAACCCAAGCAGCACGCGCAACATCTTTCAAATGGGTGTTTGTTCCTAATAAATTGCATTGAAGACACTGGCAATACATCGAGTCACATTAAAGCCACTTCCCAGTTTCAGAAAATCACAATGTTTCATTACCGTTTAAGTGGCGTCGCAATATTCTACCCATCTGACTTCTTGGGTGGTTTTAAAATTCGATGTGTTTCATATCAGAAACAAAACAGATAAGTTGCAGAATTAATAACACTTCGGTTCATTGCTGTTACCACAATGTTTCTGATATGTTGCAAAACACTTTGAGCTCAGCTGAGCAGTATTTTATTTTTGACAGTCCCCTGCATGTTCCGTATAAGGTACAATGGAGTTACAAATTACTTTGTTGTTTATGTAGTGCACTTGTAGCAGAATCTCCAAATAGAATTGTTGGTGTGATAGTTATAGTAGAAAGTTGCAAATCTCAAGGTCCATGGTTCGATGCCCGGTTGGTTTTTGTGTTTTTATTTTCATTGCAGCCGCAAGATGTTGCAAATAGGCTCCACCTCTTGCGCTTTTTGTGTCACAAAGGAGTTCCAAATACGACGCGTTGTGCATAAGTCAGACCTTTAGTAAGTCACACCACAGTTGTTATTACTCACTGAGAAACAAGAGGTGTTGCTTGGGAAGCGTGCTGCAAAATCACAGTGCAGGTAACGCAGCTGGCTTGCTCGGCCTCGCCCGAGTGTTTGGTGTGCGCAGGTTTAGAGGAAACGGCGGAACACGTGTTGTTCGTGTGCTCACATTTTCGCGCAATGCGTGACCACATGCTTGCCACATGTGGTCTGGACACTACCCCGTACAACCTAGTTCGGAGGATGTGTAAAGATGAAGTTGGCAGGAACGCCGTTTTATCGGCTATCGCCCAAATCGTCTCGGAGCTACACAGAAGGTGGGGCGTGGACTCAAGGATGGCTAGTTCAGGCGCAAATAAGAGGTGGTCCAAGGGATCGGAGTCGGCTTCATGGGTCATACCGGTGGTCATGCTTTGTGGTCGAACTCGATCCTTTTATCGAACAAGTGGCCGCGCGAAGAACAACATGGTATCGTCGCTTTAGCGGCGTCGGTCAACCGGGCGGGTTCCGAGCCCGAGGACGGAAAGGGGTCCTCGTTAAGGCTGGGGCAGGCGTAGGGCACTGCGCCGGCAAGTCCCTCTGTGTGCTGGCGAATAGGTCCTATCGCAGAAAGGTCAATTTGGGGTGCACGCGGGATCATCATTCTTGATACCAGTCGTGCAGAGGGAGGCAGGCGCGAAGTCGACCCTTCCCACCTTCCGAGGACATAGGGCGTGGTAAGGCCACCTGGAAAGCCGGCAACATGCTGGCACGATACCATGGTTTTCTTCTAAAAAAGCGAGCTACGATGTTCGGTGCTGCAAGGACACGCAGCTAACCTCGAGGGTGCGTTGTGCACTGGCCCCCCTTTGAAGCATTACTTTCTGGTTGTACCGAAGGGACTATGGGCTTGGCGGCAATGGAAACGGTTTAGCGGGTCGGGGATGTAGTCCTGCCTCCCTCGGTAATCCCTAACCCCGCACTTCCTGGTCAACCCAGGATGTCTGTTGAGCAGATTCCCCCTCCATTGCTTAGGAAGAAAAAAAAAACATACAGACATCACCTCAATTCATCGAGCTTAGTCGATTGGTATATAACACTATGGATCTCCGAGCCTTTTATCAAAAGTTCGGTTTTGGAGTGTGCCTATAGGTTTAAAAGAGTGCATTCGACGCGGAATCCTTACTAATTTTTTTGCTATTGAAAATTGGCCAAATCGGCCATTGCGTTCCGGAGTTACTAAAAAAAAACATTGTTTTTTTTCATACGAATTTTTGGACGAGGATTCAGAACAGTGCCTGGGATTTTTATAAAATACTCATGAGCAATGAAAACGTTTTTGTATCAGAGTAGTCTGATTGCTGTTGTTTTGAACTACTTACTTTTCACTCAAAACGGGGGTTCAGTATGAGAACCCGAAATTAAGTAATTTCTTTTTGAAATTTAGTAAAATTCACTTAATATTAAGTAAAATATACTTTATTTTGAAAAGAAACTAACCAAAAGTAAAATTTCCCTCAACTTTTGTAAACATGAGATTAATTAACGTTGAGTTCCCACACTTTAATGCCTTTGTTGATTGGTTTTGCTCTTCATTTTATGACAACAAAGGGAAGAGGGAGGGTGATTGCTGTACATCATCAATTATCATCATCCTCACTATTTTGAGTTCTCCCTGCCACACTATTCGGACCAATCCAAAGATGCAACTCGGAAATCTACGCATTCCTCGACGACGGATCATCGGTGACGCTCGTGGAGCTTTCAGTTGCAAATGCCCTCGGAGTAAGGAATCATTGCGAATCATTGGCATCGTCATTAATAAGAAGTCAGAAAGAGTTAAAACTATATGGGACGTAACGACGAAAGTGGACAGCTTGTCGTTGAATTCTAAAATTAAGTACATTTTTCTAACCGTGTATTCCGAATATACCATTTGGCCGAACAGACCATTAGGCCGAAAGTCATTCGGCCGAAAGGGTCGTTTGGCCGAAAAGGTCATTGGCCGAAAAGATCATTGGGCGAATGCGTCATTTAGCCGAAAGGGTCATCAGGCCAAAATGGTCATTAGGCCGAAAAGGTCATTTGATCGAAATTAGGAATAAGAAGAAAGACGTCTCACTTCTCACTCTTCATTTTTCTCTTCTCACTGTAAAAAGTGAGAAGCGCGAAGGGAGTAGTGAGACGTCTCAATACCCACTTTGCAGACGTCTCACTTCTCAATCCTCATTTCTCACTTCTCACTGTAAAAAAGAGGAACGCGAAGTGAGTAGTGGGAAGTCTCACAACTCACTTTGTGCTTCTCACTTTTTACATCGAGAAGTGATAAATGAGGAGTGAGAAGTGAGACGTCTCACTTTTCACTCCTCATTTATTACTTCTCGCTGTCAAAAGTGAGAAACGCAAAGTGAGTAGTGAGACGTCTCACTACTCACGTCGCGCTTCTCAGTTTTTACAGTGAGAAGAGAAAAATTGAAAGTGAGAAGTAAGACGTCTCATTTCTCTTTTCTCATTTCTCGCATCCCACTGTGAAAAGTGAAGTGAGAAATGAGGAGTGAGAAGTGAGACGTCTCATTTCTCATTGCTAATTTCTCACTTTTCAAATGAACTATTCGGCTAAATGGCCTATTTGTCCAAATGTCACATTCGGCCAAATGACCCTTTCGGCCAAACGACCCATTCGGCCAAACGAACCTTTCAGCCGAACGACCCTTTCGGCCAAACGACTTTCGACCTAATGGTCTGTTCGGGCTAATGATATTCGGCCAAATGGCTTTCGGCCAAATGACCCTTCCCCGACCGATCTCCTGTTTCCTTCTTCTTCTTCTTCTTATTGGCATTACACCCCCACACTGTGACAGAGCTGCCTCGCAGCTTAGTGTTCATTAAGCACTTCCACAGTTATCAACTGCGAGGTTTCTAAGCCAAGTTACCATTTTTGCATTCGTATATCATGAGGGTAACACGATGATACTTTTATGCCCAGGGAAGTCGAGACAATTTCCAATCCGAAAATTGCCTAGACCGGCACCGGGAATCGAACCCAGCCACCCTCAGCATGGTATTGGTTTGTAGCCGTGCGTCTTACCGCACGGCTAAGGAGGGCCCCGCATTTTATTGGATTACAATTTTCATAATCAAAAATAATTCACCACCAGAAGTGGTTTTTGCTGCGAAGGCCTGATTGCTTGTGTCGACGTACACGTGTAGCTCTTAATTCGACACGGTTGTTTCATAAGGGCCAATGTCGCAAACGTAAACAATGCCTTTTCCTGCAAATTCCTCAACAACTAGGACCGCTCTTAGCTAACAACCACTTGGAACTGGTGGCGCTCCGCGCCTTCTATCGAACGGAAGTGGAAAATACCGCCAGAAGTCTCTAATCTTCCTGAAATCAGCAGAAGAAGTCAATGTTTACGTTTGCGACTTTAGCCCTTTTGAAACAACAATGTCGAATTGTTCATACTTTCCGGTTCTAGAAATACAAATACGAAGACCATCCATTTTTTGAGGAATTCTGTCCATACCGCCACATTTATTCGATCAGGATTTTACCGTGGACAATTAACGACGCTGCCAGTCCAAAAGCGCCGTATATGCTGATCACCGTTTGTAACATTTCTCTTTTCGTGGAAATCATGGAATCACCGATGAGTTGACGCCACATCAGATTCCTTGATGCTCATCGGTAGATCTGGGTCTTCTTCACGGATTAAAATTTTCTTTAATGTCCGCTGACACTGCCACTTGGCGTTCCCGGTAAGGGAGTATCACCGATAATAACAGCCCTAGGAGATCCGGAGCTTTGAGCAGGATAGAATTCAACGACAAGCTGTCCACTTTCGTCGTTACGTCGAATATAGTTTTAACTCTTTCTGACTTCTTATTAATGACGATGCCAATGATTCGCAATGACTCCTTACTCCGAGGGCATTTGCAACTGAAAGCTCCACGAGCGTCACCGATGATCCGTCGTCGAGGAATGTGTAGATTTCCGAGTTGCACCTTTGGATTGGTCCGAATAGTGTGGCAGGGAGAACTCAAAATAGTGTGGATGATGATAATTGATGATGTACAGCAATCACCCATTCATTGTTTTAGAAGTTTCAGGTAACTCAAAATGCAGCAAACAGTGGCAATAATTTTCCAGCATACCTCTCCTGGAATTGGGAATAAATGATCTAACGAATCAATCATGACTTTCTTGTAGCCTTAGGCCGCGTTTTCAACCCAGTTATGTCCTCCCTTTTTTTTCATGTGTGTCTCAAATCCTGGTAGATATGATTTACCGAATCAACGACGACGTCCATGATGTCTCAAGCCGTGGTAACAACCCAATTATGTTTTCCGAGTATATGTCTTCCATTTGCGTTTCAATCCCAAGCCTATGGGATGTCGTAGGATTTTCAAATTGTGCTGGAGTTTTGATCAAATGGACTTCCATGATGTCCCCAATCGCAGTATCAATCCAATTATGTCCACCAAGCATATGTATTTTACTTGTGTCTCAAATACTGGAAAATGAGATGTTGCAATAGCTCCAAATTGTCCAGGAGTTTAAATCAAATGGTCTGCCGAATCATCCACGACATCCACGGTGTCTCCAGCCGCGGCAACAATCCAACAACATCTGCTGGGTCAGCCAGTAAATTTTAAATAGCATAGATTTGTATTGTTATTCGAAAACATCGGCGGCATCCTGATGCTAAAAAAAGTCGACGGCGTCGTACACATTTACCATTAAAACTCCACTTTAGGTGGTAAAACGTGCAGAGTACAATTAAGCCGTAACTCTCACTGATTGGTTTCAACGAAGGCAAATTAAAAGCAATTCAACAAGTAAAATTAAATCTCCGAATTACGTTCCCTGAGAGTACTACAGCTACAATACCAACTCCATTTGAATGGAGATAGTTTCCTCATCAGCTCAGACAAACCAATGAGTGATAAAATAAGAACAACAAAAGACAAAAGCAGGACCGCTTCTCCGGTCTCCGGTCCTCGTTAGGAGTATTTATTTTATTGCTAAACTTTGTTCATTGAGTAAAAAATTTCCCACCGGAAAAAAAGAACGGACTCGGAGCTCTTAATACTTGACATTTCACTTAAAGCTCGCTTAGGAAGCTCCTCTCTCAGTGGGTCGCTTGGTGGCCGTTCGTGAGGCCCGGTGTCAGATTCACTCGCTTAACTGGCGAGTGCCCGTTGAGCTGGCTGAGCGGGGATAAAGAGCCACACAAGGAACATAAATTGTGCACCCCATGAACCGTCCAGCCTAAGCCACTACCTTCCAAATGAACGCCACGCTTCCGGCGTGTCTACTCGGCTGCCTACCGCTGAGGAAGGGTGTGCGATATGAGTGAGCGGTATTCGGCTATCGGAACGGAAGGTGGAATACTGAAGCGCGTTGAGTTGAAAATTGCGAACGTATTCACGCGTAAAGAATCTATTTTTTGCATAAGAAATATTGAAATTTATATGTTCATGTGGTCAATCAGTTGGGTTTATTGTGTTATTAACATTGAGCAAAAAAAAATATTGTAAAATAATATAAAAACATTAATCTGTTTTTCAGAATATGTTTATTTGTTTTTTTTTCTAAATGATTTCCATTCAATTCAAAACCATGCCAAATAAGACATACCCTTACTGCAGTACAATTGCCGAGAGGAGCGTTTTCACTCAAATTCCATTTTTATTTAAATTAAAACGCTTCGTTGTTTTACATTTTTATTTGTCTTTGACTCTTTGGTCGAGTTTTTTTTGCCCCGTCCAACTTCCTCCCGGCTGTTTTGTCGGATCCGTTTTCTGCAATCTGGTCGCTGTTTGTCCGTTGTTTATGCTTTAAAACACCCTCCAAAAGTAAATCCAATTCCGGGAAAAAAGGCGCGGTGCTTTGCATGCAATATACATAAAATAGACTTCAAGATTATATTACTTTGTTCATGTGGTCTGGGCTTGTGGTTGGTTGATCCAGTGCCGGGGGTTCGGGCCGGAGAAAGTGCCGTTTTTTTTACACCCCCACATAATGTCGTTTGTTCTCACTCCCACACACATTCGCTCGCACTGCCACCCTGACCCCGCCGACGACCCAAACAGCGACGTCGTGCCCTACAGACATGGCATCACTGGATCAGATACCAGCCCCGCGGGGGTAACCGGAGAAGGAAGCTGTCAGATTCACTGTCGCCCTCCTACGCGCATTGCTTGCATCCCTCCCGTCCGTGCTTTGGACAAAGAAGACTACAAAGACGGCGATGACGGCGATGAGGGGATGCAGGAAATTGCCAGATAAGGCAAAGAAGCTACCGCATATTTTATTTTCGCTTGCGTAAACTTCATTCCGATTCGGAGAGGCATGTCAAATTTGAATATAAATTCAATTTTACCGCTCTCGAGATCACACAACATAACCATTCTGGGAGCGATACTGGCGAAGTCGATTGTAGAATTTCAATCGGTCAACCTCCAAGAACCCGAGCAGATGGCGATAGCTCAACAGCAACAAATCATGATTTGGATAGCAAAATGAGATGCTAAACAAATTAACACGTAAGAATCGGAGAAAGAGTCGATAATTAACATGTTTTGCACTGAACTGCTTTGAAAACTACAGAAAGGTATCAGAAGGTATTTCTGGCAAGCTGTTGCGCTTCGATTCAACTTTAAATCCGCAATTGCGGAATTTTGGCAAAATTGTGTTTATTTTTTGGGTTTTGAACCTGTGCCGGAAATACGACCCAGCCAGGAATTCCACCCGTAACCCTATTGAATTTGGTATTCTATTACTTTCTTAAACAATGATTCAAACGACGAGTTGAAGAGCATGACAGTACTTCCACACAGCCCAAGCTAACAATACGTATGTCAAGGAAACCATATTTGCCATATACTTTGTCTTGGTAGAGTTGACCGAGTGATGATATTGTCGTTCCTTTGCACGCCAGATCTTCTATGTGCAATGTTGAACAGTAAATTTGTTAGTGCAGTCTACAGTCCGTCCAAGGTTACAAACGAGGTTTACACAATTTCCAATGCCATAGCTCATTTCCCAAGTAACAAACGAGGTTGCATCAGAGTTTTATAGCGTACTTCAGAACCTAATTTCAAAACTTCTCATGCAGACCTCCCAACCAACCATGTCACGGCCAGTTGGTCCAGTTTTAATGCAATCATGAAAACCAGTTCAGGAGCATCGATTTTATAATATGCTTCAAGCTGCCTCACAACGAGCACACACGGAGCTTGTGTGTACGTATGGTCAGTATATTTAGATGGAACTGCATCACTTAGATTAGTCAGTGCTAAGTCAAAAATAGCTCCCATTTCTCCTCAGACTCCAAGAAAGGAGTTAATAGTTGCTATTCTTCTATCAAGACTTATTACTAAAGTAGAATCAGCTTTGGAGATGTATGGTCACTGGTCAGGTAGCTAAGTTGTATTGATGTTAGACCTGAGGGCTGATAGAAATTTTACCGGCGGTGCCGTGATAAATCATTATCAGCTAGCGAGTATAGTATTTTTTAAATTTTGCACATATACTAAATGATGATTGTAGCTTGTAAATTTAATTTTTGGTGACTTGTTGAACTTGATGCTGTAAAGCGTCTTTCTACCAAATAGGTATGGAAAATGGAAATTTGACTAAACTTTTTCGGAATAGATTCGAGTCGATCTGGTATCATGTATTAAAATCTATTTTTAATTTACTTTCCGATGGGTAGTGTGGTGAATTGCGCTTAGCTGCGCAAAATAAGGAAATTGACTTCTGCACTGTGGGCCTAACTTCTGTGGGCCCTCCTTAGCCGTGCGGTAAGACGCGCGGCTACAAAGCAAGACCATGCTGAGGGTGGCTGGGTTCGATTCCCGGTGCCGGTCTAGGCAATTTTCGGCTTGGAAATTGTCTCGACTTCCCTGGGCATAAAAGTATCATTGTGCTAGCCTCATGATATACGAATGCAAAAATGGTAACCTGGCTTAGAAACCTCGCGGTTAATAACTGTGGAAGTGCTTAATAAACACTAAGCTGCGAGGCGGCTCTGTCCCATTGTGGGGATGTAATGCCAAGAAGAAGAAGAAGAAGACTTCTGCAATGTTAGAATGAGGACGCTGTTACTGTCTTAGATTCTAAGGCTTGGGCTTCTGTAAGTATTTTAGTACATTGCATATGTTAGATGACAAATCTAACCTCAAAATGAATTCAGCGATCCAAAGATACTCTTTGGAGATAAATTCGAGCAACATATTAGGTTTTGTCCGTCATTCGTATGAAGGCCCGCCACTGTGCGGTGTTGCGGCGTCACGCCGTTGATGATCGACGGCGGCAAGGGTTGGCGTGAACTAGTTTCAAGCGCCCAACATTGCTCAGCCATTACTTCAGAATTTCCTTAATGAATTAATCAGGAAGTTACTCCACAAGTTCGTTGAGAAGTTCATTAAGAAATTCTTTTGGTAGTTCCTGCAGAATTTCGTCTGGAAATTCATCGAGGATTTTGTCTGGAAATTCCTCCAGGATTTCGTCTGGAAAATCCTCCAGAATTCCCTCCGGGAGGTACTCCAGGATCTCCTATGGAAGGTCCCTCAGGAATTCCTTCGAAAGGTCGCATAGAAATTCCTTCAGAAGGTTCTCAACGAATTCCTACCGGAAGTTCCTCCAGGAATTCCTCCGGAAGTTCCTCCAGGAATTCCTCCGGAAGTTCCTCCAGGAATTCCTCCGGAAGTTCCTCCAGGAATTCCTCCGGAAGATCCTCCTGGAATTCCTCCGGAAGTTCCTCCAGGAATTCCTCCGGAAGTTCCTCCAGGAATTCCTCCGGAAGTTCCTCCAGGAATTCCTCCGGAAGTTCCTCCAGGAATTCCTCCGGAAGTTCCTCCAGGAATTCCTCCGGAAGTTCCTCCAGGAATTCCTCCGGAAGATCCTCCAGGAATTCCTCCGGAAGTTCCTCCAGGAATTCCTCCGGAAGTTCCTCCAGGAATTCCTCCGGAAGTTCCTCCAGGAATTCCTCCGGAAGTTCCTCCAGGAATTCCTCCGGAGTTCCTCCAGGAATTCCTCCGGAAGTTCCTCCAGGAATTCCTCCGGAAGTTCCTCCAGGAATTCCTCCGGAAGTTCCTCCAGGAATTCCTCCGGAAGTTCCTCCAGGAATTCCTCCGGAAGTTCCTCCAGGAATTCCTCCGAAGTTCCTCCAGGACTTCCTCCGGAAGTTCCTCCAGGAATTCCTCCGGAAGTTCCTCCAGGAATTCCTCCGGAAGTTCCTCCAGGAATTCCTCCGGAAGTTCCTCCAGGAATTCCTCCGGAAGTTCCTCCAGGAATTCCTCCGGAAGTTCCTCCAGGAATTCCTCCGGAAGTTCCTCCAGGAATTCCTCCGGAAGTTCCTCCAGGAATTCCTCCGGAAGTTCCTCCAGGAATTCCTCCGGAAGTTCCTCCAGGAATTCCTCCGGAAGTTCCTCCAGGAATTCCTCCGGAAGTTCCTCCAGGAATTCCTCCGGAAGTTCCTCCAGGAATTCCTCTGGAAGTTCCTCCAGGAATTCCTCCGGAAGTTCCTCCAGGAATTCCTCCGGAAGTTCCTCCAGGAATTCCTCCGGAAGTTCCTCCAGGAATTCCTCCGGAAGTTCCTCCAGGAATTCCTCCGGAAGTTCCTCCAGGAATTCCTCTGGAAGTTCCTCCAGGAATTCCTCCGGAAGTTCCTCCAGGAATTCCTCCGGAAGTTCCTTCAGGAATTCCTCCGGAAGTTCCTCCAGGAATTCCTCCGGAAGTTCCTCCAGGAATTCCTCCGGAAGTTCCTCCAGGAATTCCTCCGGAAGTTCCTCCAGGAATTCCTCCGAAGTTCCTCCAGGAATTCCTCCGGAAGTTCCTCCAGGAATTCCTCCGGAAGTTCCTCCAGGAATTCCTCCGGAAGTTCCTCCAGGAATTCCTCCGGAAGTTCCTCCAGGAATTCCTCCGGAAGTTCCTCCAGGAATTCCTCCGGAAGTTCCTCCAGGAATTCCTCCGGAAGTTCCTCCAGGAATTCCTCCGGAAGTTCCTCCAGGAATTCCTCCGGAAGTTCCTCCAGGAATTCCTCCGGAAGTTCCTCCAGGAATTCCTCCGGAAGTTCCTCCAGGAATTCCTCCGGAAGTTCCTCCGGAATTCCTCCGGAAGTTCCTCCAGGAATTCCTCCGGAAGTTCCTCCAGGAATTCCTCCGGAAGTTCCTCCAGGAATTCCTCCGGAAGTTCCTCCAGGAATTCCTCCGGAAGTTCCTCCAGGAATTCCTCCGGAAGTTCCTCCAGGAATTCCTCCGGAAGTTCCTCCAGGAATTCCTCCGGAAGTTCCTCCAGGAATTCCTCCGGAAGTTCCTCCGGAAGTTCCTCCAGGAATTCCTCCGGAAGTTCCTCCGAAAGTTCCTCCAGGAATTCCTCCGGAAGTTCCTCCAGGAATTCCTCCAGGAATTCCTCCGGAAGTTCCTCCGAAAGTTCCTCCAGGAATTCCTCCGGAAGTTCCTCCAGGAATTCCTCCGGAAGTTCCTCCAGGAATTCCTCCGGAAGTTCCTCCAGGAATTCCTCCGGAAGTTCCTCCAGGAATTCCTCCGGAAGTTCCTCCAGGAATTCCTCCGGAAGTTCCTCCAGGAATTCCTCCGGAAGTTCCTCCAGGAATTCCTCCGGAAGTTCCTCCAGGAATTCCTCCGGAAGTTCCTCCAGGAATTCCTCCGGAAGTTCCTCCAGGAATTCCTCCGGAAGTTCCTCCAGGAATTCCTCCGGAAGTTCCTCCAGGAATTCCTCCGGAAGTTCCTCCAGGAATTCCTCCGGAAGTTCCTTAAGAATAATCCGATAGCTCATGCAAAAAAAATTCCGATAGTCCATATTTCAATCATCCAGTAATATCAGAGGAATTCACTTAATTTTTTTTTTCAAAAATCCCTCAATAAATTCCCCCAGGAATTCCTTTAAAAAAATTTAAGAAGAATTCACGATTACATTTTTATATAAACTACGAGGGAGGTGCTAAAGATTTCATGAAACAATTTCCGGAGAATTTACTGATGAAATTCTCAAAGAAATTGCTGTTTTGAATTCCTTTAGGATTAATTGGATAAACTCCTTAATGAGTTTTCGATATAATGTATGGATTTTCAAATGGCTTTACTGGAGAATTTCTCAGAAAAAAATCCTGAAAAGGTTGTTGAAGAAATTCTTGAATTTGAAGTATTTTTGAGGAAAGTTTATGTGGAATTTAAAAAAAAGTCTTGCTGATTTTCTAAACACATTTTGTTTGTAACTCTGAAATAATTGTAAAGCGAAATTTTCGAAAATTTTGGAGGAGTTCTAGAAATAATTCCCTAAATTCCCGAAGAACAATTTCCACATTTTCTGAAACATAAGATGTCAGGTGGATTTCTTAGAATAAAAAAGTGTTTATGTTTGGCCGTTGGATAGAAATGGATTTAATGGCCAAGTTTGCTTTACAATAACATTTTCCCACAACGTTTTCGCACTTGTTTAGCTTGAAATTATCTCTATGGTAGATACAGTGGCTATCCATTGATTTCGATATGTAGACTTTATCGGAAATGAGAATAAATTCTCCATATATACTTGGAAGTTGAAGCCTTCCTTAGCCGTGCTGCAAGGTGCGAGGTTACAATGCAAGACCACGCTAAAGGTGTCTGGTTTCGTTTCCCAGTCCGTTCTAGGAAATTTTCTCGACTTCCTTGGGCATAAACGTATCATCGTGTCGTGAAAGCCTGCAAGGCGGCAATGTCCCAGAGAGACATGTAATGCCAATGAAGAGAAGATGAAGAAGTATTTGGAAGTAGATAAATATAAAATAAAGGTGTCCCAAAATGTGTATTTGGAGCAAGAACTTGATTTTTTTTGTAAAAATGTACGTAACCCTACTGCTTCAATATTCATTAAGACCACTAAATGTCAGATGAATCTATACAATAAACATAAACATAACCACCGGTGTAGTAGGAAATAATCAGCAGCGTCGTTAATTTTTCATACGGGGTCGCGCCAATTTATTTTTGACGGCGGCGGTGGTGACGGCGCACAGGTTTAAGTGTTATCTGTTTAGACGTAAGCCTAATAAATAAAAATGAATTTCACAATAATTTTTTCACTAATTTACAGTATTCATGATTTTTTTGATACATGTTACAAAGATTTTGGTGATAAATTGAAGTCACACGATTTAAAATACGAGCGAAAAAATCGTGTAAAAACAGAATCCCGTGTCGTAAAACAAAATTGTGGGAAAATTGTAACACCCGCTAAATGGGTGCTTCGATCATAAAACAAACTTATGGATATTTGTAGTAGATATTGTAGTAACGACATATCAATTAAACTTCTGTACGATGATCACAAATCAAAACATTCTATTGAACTGAGTAATAACATACACAACACCACCATAAATTCGTATGGGGCACAATTCTTCCTGCAACTGCATGCTAGACGAATTCAATACTCCAACTGCAAGACAATCGACAACGTCAGAATGGGATGGGTTTTACGGCCTAATAGTAGTCTAATATCTACAGCCCAATAAAAAAAAATCTGCTCCATTCTTTTACAACCCATCGATCGCAAACACCAACCGAAACATGCTGACTGGTCAGACGGGCCGAAATAATAAAAATAGGATGGGAGGGCGTGCAAGGCATAGGAATTTGCGTGCATGAACGCGCGGAATGATGATCTGGATGCTACCGCCACCACCGCCGTCGCCGGTTCGCGAATTTTCATTCACTGAGAGAGCCACGGAAAAAACTGTTACCACCAAGTTCGGAAACGTATGGCCGGTCGGTGCGGTGCGGTCCTCCGGTGTCCAACAGACGGTAAAAAAATGCACCAATAGAGAGTTTTGGATCGGAATACCGGGAATGGCACCAGAAAGCAAAAATTTGTAATAAAATATGAGCCGATGTTCAACATTCATTTGGCTCGGTCGTTTTGGACGCTAGTTTGATACAGTATTGGGCAAAACTGAACGATAATCGCTCAAATTGATATTTAAAAGTATGCATGATCGATTTTTTTGTAGTTATTTATTCTAGGCATGTTTGCTTTTTGATAATATTCTATCATTTGAATCTTAACTAAATACGAATTTGATGCTTCTACTGTAAAACATCAGTCCTTATAAAACATTTTATTGTATATAATCTCGCGAAAATCTTCTAATCCATTGACCTTCATCTGATCAAAATCAACAATTGATAGAATCACAATTTTAAATCTACACAAACTGAAACATAGATCACTGGATATCGATTCCAAACCGCCCAACACTGACCAGTTTCGGTAGTCCTGCTGGCACAGGCCAAAAAATTGGATTCCAAATCCGCCGAAGCAGGATACAGAAGTGTGGCCGAAGCGGTAAATAACGGGTTTAATTTGAAATTACCTTATGAAAATATTACTGAGAGTGAATTGGCGGAAATGGACTTTTTTCGGAATCCTCTGCTCCGAAAATCCATTGAGGGTGCAGTTTTTGAGTGGGCGACTGTGCTTCCGAAGCTTTTGGAAGGGAAATAAAACAAAGAGTTTAAAATATTTTCTCCGCTGGGCCATAAACTGGAGGGGACTATTCGGACTGGGCTGCTACATGCAAGTCTTGATCGTTTCACGAAATGAATGGTTCCGAGAATGCACTTTGGGATTGAGGATTTGTGAGAGGAAATGTCCTATTATAGTTAACCAACACCCGACGGAAGTCGAAGTGATTTAAGCGTAGCTTTTGATCGAAATTATCATAATAAATTGCCCCCAGTCGATTACTAGCAGCACTTTAGGGTTTCCACCTGACTACAAATATTGGTTTATTGCATTTGACAGCTGAACAGAACCGCTTGATTGCCAAAAGTTCACCAATTCCAAACCATTGAACGGGAGAAGGGCAATTGATTTATGGTTTTCGTTGGCTGCGTCTCACAGCGTATAAATAATCTTTAATTTAACCTTCAACGTACAGCAATAAATCAACATCCACGACAGAACCGTAAACAACGGAAATAACAATGGTTCGAAACGATGAATGGAGAACGTCAACGAGATGAATGGCTCAGGCGAACGAAGGAAAAAAAATGGAGTTTCTTCTTGACGATTTGTGGTACAAAGTGAGTTTGGATAAAAATTCTGGCAATTCAAT
The DNA here is from genome assembly GCF_024139115.2 of Armigeres subalbatus. NCBI lineage: Eukaryota > Metazoa > Arthropoda > Insecta > Diptera > Culicidae > Armigeres > Armigeres subalbatus. The sequence goes on along the minus strand of NC_085140.1, from coordinate 202,368,806 downwards.
TAACTTTGAAATCCTCATCTATTGAGCTTTTGATAAATTGAATATGTTGATAGAAGTTGAATTAAATACAGCTTTCCTTTCTTGCATGGCATACGTAAAGGACACAGGATCATTCCAAAAGCAAACTTTTGATAGAAGGCTCCGAGACCCATAGTGTTATATATCAATCGACTCAGCTCGACGAATTGAGGTAATGTCTGTTATGTGTGTATGTATTTTTTACAAGGGAGAATGCATTGCCGCACGACCCAGCACACGTGCTTAGTAGTTGCCAAGTTACCACACGGAAGAGTACTGGAGAGTCGGACTCGACCAGTGAAAGTAATATCGACTAACTCCCTTGTGCTCCGCCAATAATTTCTCCCTAGGAACTACCTCTTAGAATTACTTCTGGGGGACAGGCAATACTTAATGTACTCGCTCATTCACGCTCCAACAGGCACTTATCCCGTATGAGGCTTACATGGGATCTCTCTTTCTAGCACACCCTCTGACACACCATATGAGTCTTATTTGGATGACAACTTGAGACTTATATGGGTGCTCACTCTAGCACACCATATCACTCCTTCTGACACACGCTCTAATGGAACGTACACACGGTCAAGCAATTTGACCAACATTGACTCCACCTCTCGTTTATTCAAACATCCATCGAGTTTTACCAACAGCGGCACGAACAATTAATTTATTCGACCAACAATATCACACACGAACGACCGAAGCGCCAACTTGAACACCAACCATCAAAAAATATATGGGGGTTTAAGCAACTTCACTACAAATGCTCGAACATGTTCGGCGAACCTTGACTCCACCCTCGACAACTCAAACCAAAATTAAACCGCCAACTGTCAAATGGTTGTTCGAACAACTTCACACACGTTCAAACAAAGCAGCAACAGATGCGTTTTCTTGGGGGCGGAGTCAATGTTCGTCAAACTGCTTGACTGGTGTGTACGTTGCATAACACATCATGTGGGACTTACTTAGGCTCTCACTTCTGACATGTCATGCGAGGCTGACTTGGGTGCTCACTCTACTCTCCTCTGCCATGCATCGAAGTGTCGATAACGATAGATACAAACATTTCTATGCTACGACGTACCTCGGTAGGTGCAAACCTCTCATTCACTTCCCCGCACTCAGGCTGTTTTCACTCTAACTAATCAATCACAAGTTTCTTATGCTTGTCTGCTGCTCGGGGCGACAGATTCTCTGCAAGCTGCAGGCAATCTGAGTGGTTGCAGTCGAAGCTGCGTTCCACTTCTCCGCCGCTTGGCACATCCTTTGGATAAGGATGAACGGGGTTGTGGCCAGGTGTTGATGAAACTGCAGAGTCATCTGGTTGAACTGTTCTAATAGCCACTTTGGAGGGGAATAGCAGCTACAATAAAACAAACCATTGATCTTGGCCCCATCAGCTGCAGGTCAGTTGTACAGTGGTTAAGATTCAGCTGTGTTACTAGCACGGCTTCTTCTTGTTTGTCTCTCCGATGGGACACGAAGATCCACCCATCACATGGTTACATGCTAGCTTTTTGCTGGTGCAGTCGCATTCATACGACTTGTACCCTTCCTCATCACAACGACGATACAAGGTGCTACGGTCTGAGCCATTACAGTTGTAGGACTTGTGCCCCGACTCTAAGCACTGATAGCACCTATCCACTGGAGGCGGAAATTCTCACAAAATATAAAATATTAGACACTTCAATTCTTTTTGCTTTTCTCGTACAACGAAGTTGTACCGAAAGGCTATCATTTCACTCCAAAATCGAACTTTTTATAGAAGTCTCGGAGACCCATGATGTAATATACCAATCGACTCAGCTCGTCGAGCTGAACAAATGACAGTCTGTCCGTGTGTATGTGTGTGTGTTTTTTTTTCTTCCTAAGCAATGGAGGGGGAATCTGCTCAACAGACATCCTGAGTTGACCAGGAAGTGCGGGGTTAGGGATCACCGAGGGAGGCAGGACTACATCCCCGACCCGCGAAACCATTTCCATTGCCGCCAAGCCCATAGTCCCTTCGGTACAACCAGAAAGTAATGCTTCAAAGGGGGGCCAGTGCACAACGCACCCTCGAGGTTAGCTGCGTGTCCTTGCAGCATCGAACATCGTAACTCGCTTTTTTAGAAGAACACCATGGTATCGTGCCAGCGCGTTGCCGGCTTTCCAGGTGGCCTTACCACGCCCTATGTCCTCGGAAGGTGGGAAGGGTCGACTTCGCGCCTGCTTCCCTCTGCACGACTGGTATCAAGAATGATGATGCCGCGTGCACCCCAAATTGACTTTATTGCGATAGGGCCTATTCGCCAGCACACAGAGGGACTTGCCAACGCGGTGCTTACGCCTGCCCCAGCCTTAACGAGGACCCCTTTCCGTCCTTGGGCTCGGAACCCGCCCGGTTGACCGACGCCGCGAAAGCGACGATACCATGTTGTTCTTCGCGCTGCCACTTGTTCGGTAAAAGGATCGAGTTCGACCACAAAGCATGACCACCGGTATGACCCATGAAGCCGACTCCGATCCCTTGGACCACCTCTTATTTGCGCCTGAACTAGCCATCCTTAAGTCCACTCGCCAGCTTCTATGTAGCTCCGAGACGATTTGGGCGATAGCCGATAAAACGGCGTTCCAGCCAACTTCATCTTTACACATCCTCCGAACTAGGTTGTCCGGGGTAGTGTCCAGACCACATGTGGCAAGCATGTGGTCACGCATTGCGCAAAAACGTGAGCACACGAACAACATGTGTTCCGCCGTTTCCTCTAAACCTGCGCACACCAAACACTCGGGCGAGGCCGAGCAGGCCAGCTGCGTTACCTGCACTGTGATTTTGCAGCACGCTTAAACGCCGGGCACATTGAACCCCCCATGGGCACATTGAACCCCCCATTACTACTAATATTCTCCATCCTCGGCACTTGGAAATATTTGAAGGTGGCATTCCGTCCAACAATTGCTTTCAATTTTGGGCGAAGGTGGTTCCAAAGATGACAAATTCGCGAGCATGTAGAAAATTTATGCTCGATGTCTTCTTCGATGTTGGGGCACCTTTGACAGAATGCACTGTCTACTCGTTGTTGCCTATGCAGCAGCACAGCATGTGGAATTTTTCCGTTGACCAGAAGGTAGTTTAACGAACGTTCCGATGCGGTTAACTCTCAATCTCTGATATTACTCCAGACTCGTTTCCATGCCACGTTTGGTTGTTCTTGCATAACTTTTGGTTTCTGCAACTTTTCACGGAAAAAACTGTGTAGTGACGATGACGTTGGGTTTATCTTTAGTTGATCTGGTATATACGGGATACTCTTTCCAATGAACTTCAGACAGAGGTATGCCGCTGGAATTCCTGCTAAATTTGGAGGGTTCATAATATATTCATTGAACGTTCGTGCATATGGTGAGTAATCGAGAGTTCGAATAAATCTGGTGATTAGCAAAGATTTGCTTTTATGCATCGGAAGATGCAGATTTTGCCCTCCGTTGCTAACTTCCAGTGAAAGCTGTTCCATCGGTATTCTGGTAGGATATCGTTCCCATATGAAAGTTCCTATCAGTGACGTCATTCTAGCAGCAATGCAATTAGGAATTGAAAATATAGATGACATGTACCATAATCGTGAGGTCACAAAAGTATTTATTGCGATGATTTTCTGTAGAAGGCATAGATTCCGCGACTTGAAGAGCCACATAAGACGTGATGATTTCCGAATAACATCTTTCCAGTTATAGTCGACAGTTTGTTTCAGAGAGTTGAAGAACATCACTCCCAAAATTTTCACAGATTCTTGCATGTTGAGCCAGGTAGAAGCCACATCGTCGTTTCCAGGTCCAATATTCACCGCAAAAGTTTTATTGACATTTAGAACTGCTCCAGAAAGTCTCTCGAAGTCTTGAAAAGCCAGGCGAACAGCGTCCAGCTTACTTCCATCCACGATGATCATAGAAATGTCGTCCGCATAAGCTACTACTAGCTCTAGAGGATGATTGCAAATGGCAAAGAGTTTTTCAAGGAGGGGGTGAAGATATAGGACGAAAAGGTGCATGCTTAATGGATCTCCCTGGCGAACGGATCTTTGGATGGGAAATGGAAGAGACACATTTCCGTTAAGCAGTAGGCGCGAAGAGGATACGGACATAATTTTCTCCAGTAGAGCCACGAATCTGGGATTAAAATGAAAATTTCGCAGTACACCAAAAAGATAGTTATGATTGACTCGGTCAAATGCGTGGTCTAAATCGAAAGAGATAAGTTTGGCACGTCGTTGCTTCGTATTTAGTTCAACTATTCGGTCTTTGATTGCATGTACTGCCTCAAAAATGTTTCTTTTCGCATTAGAGCATTTTTGTGAAGAGCTCAATAAATTGTTCTCAATCAAGACCTTTTCGAGGCGTTGTTTAAGGATACGAGATATTAATTTATAATCAAAGTTCAAGAGACTGATTGGTCGGTATCCTTTAATGGATTTATCATTAGTCTTTTTTTTTTGCAAAGGACGATAATGCCTTCGGTAAGTTTCTCGGGAAAATTGCCTGACATCATTTCATTAAGAATTAGATTCAATTGGGGGTGAATTATATCGAAAGCCTTGATATAAAATTCCTTCGGAATGCCATCCTTTCCTGAAGATTTTCTGGAGGCACTGGATTTAATGGCGAAAAATATATCAGTAGTTGTTCTCTCGCTCATTAAATTATTACTAGCTTCTGAATTCTGCTGAATCGTGTTTTGAAAGGGCAAAATATTGTTATTTTCAGCGGGTGTTGCTGAATACAGCGATTTGAAAAACTCGAGGACATGATTTTCGATTTCATTAGGTTTGATCAGAAGTTGATTATTAGTTTCAATTGACAAAATTGTACTGTTCTTCTTTTTTTGTACTCTATCTCCAAGTTGAAAGATCGAAATTTTTTCACCAGATATTAACTTATCGTTTATGCGCTCATAAGCTTTGGAAAATTGACTTTGCAAAGATAGCATTTGAGCTTTCACTTTGTTGATTTCTGTGATTCCATTTGGATTACCGTACGCTCTATCATACGCATTACGAAGCAACCTGTATAGACGTTCATTTTTGGTATGAAACTCTCTAAAGATTTCATTTGTTTTCCATCGAAAAAAGCTGCAAATTTTTTGCTTGGCGAAATCGCACCACCAAGTAGTCCAGCTTGAGAAATTTCGTTTCTGGCGTAGCCATTGGTTTCATTTAGAGCAAATTCCTCCAAATTATCTTGTGTTAGAACATGCGATCTCATAGACCAAAACCCTCTCCCGTATGGTTTTCCAAGATTCGGAAGAGAAACGCGAACTTTAAGAGATTTGTGATCCGAAAACGAGTTGGCAAAGTATTCTGCTGTGTGGAGAAATGGAACCAGCGAACGGGAAAAATAGATACGGTCCAGCCTAGAAGCAGTGTTTGCGCGAACGTAACTGTATTGTACCTCTTGTCTGTGCAAAACTTCCCACGAATCATTCAGCGACATACTCCTAACAAGATTTTGTAGCGATGCACTAAAATTGCTTGTCCCAGTGGAATCTTTACGTCTCATCACACAATTAAAGTCCCCCCCAACAATTACATGTTCAGCGGAATTTTGTAGGTAAAAGGGAAGGCTATTTTTGAACATATTTTCACGAGCGGCGATATGCAATGATCCAGATGGAGCGTAACAGTTGCATATCGTGATACAGTTTTTTATTTTCACTGTAATGATGCGAGAATCCAAACTACGCTGAACGTTAGAGTACGGAATGTGAGATTTCAACGCTATAGCTGTACCACGTTTGTTTTCGTCTACATTTGTTATCACATTGAATCCGGGAATTGATAGCTTCGAGTCTTCGATCTCTTGCAGGAGAATTATATCGTAATCTAGTAAACGAACGAAAGCATAAAGAGAATTGATTTTGTTTCGGCTCGATATAGCATTAGTATTGATAGATCCGATATTATAGCTGATACTGGGGTTGTTCATTATTACTCAGTATTTCAAGTTTGGATTTGACATATTAGAGGGCGACCGACATACACCGCGGTCTACTCGGGGTTAGTATGGTACGACACAATTGGATCTTGGGTCGGGATCTTGATTGGGAAATAGATGGCATTATTTTTTTTCATTTCTGATGTCAGTTAGAACGATGAACGGAGGACTTACACCCCTAAGATTTTTCGAACGACCTTTCGCACGCTTTACCTTTTTGAATGTGTTTTCGGTACACGAGTCGCCACTTTCGCTCTCAGAGATCTCAATAGGAATGTGTCGGGGAGGGATAGGAGAATTCGGGATTCTGAAGTTGTTCACACCGCTTGAGCTAGCTACGGCATCGGAGGAGAGTTGTTGTCCAGACGGCGTCGCTGATGTTAGACGAGTATCCAGATCCACATTCGGTTCGGTTCCCTCTGTTGCTTCCTGGTCCATCGAGTCTGCCGAAGTTCCACCATCGATCGTTGCTGCTGTGTCCGGGGAGACAGTGGAAGGCAGTGAAACGATTGCATCCTCCGTACCACTACGTTTTTCTTGATCGTTCAGCGCATTCAAATTTGTGAGCACGAATTGTGGTAGCAAATTAGATGAGGGGACATTGGGATTACTCAGCACGCCGGCATAGCTTGTCGCTGGAGTAGTTTGGGATTTCTTCAGTCTTTCGTTAAGATCGACTTTTTGGCCCAACAGTTTCTTATTTTGGACGCAAGTACTGCCAGGGTGAGACAGTTCCATACAGTGTTTGCAGGTTTGAGGTTGATTTTTGTAGGAGATCAGCGTCTGTTCTCCTTGAATTGTCACGAACGATTTTATGTGCCGACGGAGAATCATTTTGGCAATCTTCACGCCGGACGATACGCCTTTAAAAGCAAAGTTTGGTCCCCATATCATCTCTCTGATGCTCACTACCTCCCCATACTGTCGTAGAAAAGCATCAATTTCAGCGTTGCTGACATTCTCTGATAGGTCGTGTATCTTGACCTCGACGCCGCCATCGTCCATAGCCAAACGGACTTTACTGTTTTTCCATTTACCACCAGCTCATGTTTCTCGTTGTGTCTCTCCACAGCCACCTGGGCAGTTTGCAGGTCGACACACTTCACTTGCGCGCAGTTTTGAACATGGTTTATCTGTAAACGTATCACTTGATCCAGTCGTAGACCAATGGTTTCACAAACAAACGTGTGAATTTCTTCGAAAGTTGGTCTCTTCGGAAAATTGTTCAGATCCACCTTGAAGGTGTTCTCGCGAGATCGCACGGTAGACATGGTCACAGTCCTTGCTAATGCATATGCAACGGTCGTCAGATTCTGACGCGAAAATTATTACCGACCGCTCACACCGGGTGAGGGACAAAGCGAAATCGAAAAGAATATAACTCAAAACAGTCTATCGGAGCGCGTGTATGATATGTCTGGTCGCAACAAAAGCTTCAACCTAACTGGTACCTTGGAGGCGTCCGCTGCAGATAGCCGAACCAATGCTACCTGCGTCCCTGCCGGACCTTTCCGTAGCCGAACGGCTGCGGTGGGCGTCTCCACTTCACACTGTTGCCGCAGTGCCGTGACGAACTCTTCGACTTCGGTGATCTCGTCCAGGTCTTTAACCCTTAGATTCACCTCCGTCGTGAGCAGTGTTGTAAAATGTCATTTGCATTCGTTTGTATAATTTTCCCAGAACTTGTTTCAGAAGGTAGCTATCAATTCATGTTGTATGACGAACTTATAGCGGTTAAATGGGCCTACAACTTTGTCTAACGAGACTTTGCTGTAAATATGTAATCTGGGGCGTGGGAGGCAAAATGTCATTCAAATGACATTATGTCAAATGACACGTGACATTTTGGAGAGTTTTCACTCTCCAGCCTTTGATGTTATACTTAGAGCAATGTACCCTTGGACAAAAATATAACCCTACTCAAGCGTTATGAGTACATTCAAAATTATGGAAGAAATTTTGCTTCTAAAGAAAGTTATGAGCAAATTAGTCAAATGACATGCAGATGACATTTTACAAGCCTGGTCGTGAGTGCCCTCACCTTGACCGTCTCGCCTAGGACTTCCTCCGCCAACTTCTTGTAGGCGGCGCCCTTTTGCGAGACGCCCCGCATCAGCTCGAGGATCATCTCGCCCATCTGGGTACGTCTTATTCGACGTACGTCGGCGCCGAGTTCACCGAGCTTGACGTCACTCCTCGTCGCCTTCAAGACGTCCGAGTACTTAGCCTCGTCCACCGTGATGACTAGGGCATCGCACCTGGAGCGATTGGTGCCTACCCTAGACTTCTTGCTACCCTCATCCACCTGGGCCTTCTTTTCGGCCCTTGACGTCTTCGGTTTCCTCTTGTTCTTGACCAGGGTCCAGGAGGCGTCATCCCCCTCTATTTCCCTGGTATGGTGCGGCTGAGAGCTCTCAGCCTACCGTAACCCCTTACCACCGTCTTTCCTGGGTGGACGGACCTTTCCAGGTTTTGCAGGTACCTGGCCGGGTTCAGCTTCTCAGCCCCACTACCCTTGTTCGGGGTAGTAACCCTCCGCGTTTTGGAGCGGCCCCCGGGGAGCTCATCCCCTGGAGACTGTCTCCCCCGTTTCTGTGTCTGCTCTGTTGGAGCAGTCACCCCCGACGTACCCGGAAATACTACAGTCTGGGTAGACTTTGGTACCACCGTCTTCGCTGGCACGCCCTCGGTCGATTCGACCTTGCCCGAGTCAGCGAATCCTTGGGCCTCAGTCTGGGTAGACCTCGACTCCACGGATTTCACGGGTTTTCACTTGGCCGTCCCGACCGCACTCTCCAGCTTGGCGTCCAGCATCGACTTTCGAAGCTCCTCTTGAGGTCCTTACTGAAATTATGCTTCGATGACGCAAAGTCGATGATGGCGTCCAGTTGTTCCGTCGCCACCTCGAAGGCCGAAAGCCCATCGCGTTTGCGGTTCATCGCCTCCACAAGCCATGGGCCGTCAATAACCCCTACTGGCCTTTTTTTAGCCGAGATGAAGGTTAAGCGACCCACGCTGGCGCTGCGCACTGAGCTGCCGACTATTGCCTCTTGTGAAGGGGTTGTCGCCTACACTACTACCACTAATTGAAGAATTGCCTTGGTTTTCCATTTTGGTCCCACGAGTTGCTCGGGAAAAGAGGTTCACCACGCCAGAGCCCAGCATGACGCGGTAAGGGACAATTACTGTGGAGGGTGCCCAGGTACCTTACAGGCTCCGTTAAAGGCCTAGCTTATTATTTCACCCCCCTGGCCATGCATCCCCTCGGCACGGGTCGCTTGACGCCTTGGGATTAGGGGTTAGGGACGATGGTCCCGGTCTAACTCGCAGTGGCCATGGGGAGGGGTCGTCAAGCCCTTGGACAAAGTCCCTGCTGCCATCAATGATATGGAAGCAACATAAACAACCCACAGTCAAACTCAACACGCATGAATGACTGGACTCGAGTACTATACACAATATGTTGTTATTTTACATTCCCTGCTCAGCAACAACGAATCTACTCATTTGTGTGCTCTTTACTTACTTTCCTTTCACGTGACGTCACGACTCTCTGCAGCTGCGTTGCTGACTGGTCTGCGCTCCTTCTACTCGACGGTAAATATGGTGATGGCAAAAACGGCTCACGCATGCGGTCGTCGGTGGATTGGGCTCGCGAAAGCTATTCGACTATAGTAGCACATTAGATGGCTCTTCAGTCTAAGACTGACACAAAAGAAACGTTCCTCCGCGGCGCACGCCGCATTCCAATAAAAAAAGGTTTGGTGGCTATCCGGTTTGGTGTGCCTTACAGACCCTGTCGATGACCTGCCGGTGATCGCTTCTTAATGAAGCTTAATGAGGCTGGTTGGGGATTGCCAGATAAATTTCGTTCATTGGGGATTAGCGTCGCGCTTGGGGTGCGGAAACTTGCGGACGGGAAAAATCGAGCCAATCTGGCCAAGTAAAACACTCAAGCACAAGCACAATAGCACATTTACCTCACGAGTCTAACAGCGTACGCAAATCTTTACGCACACTGTTTTGCCTAACTGCTAAAAACGAACATCATTAACACGTACGTCCCCAACCCCCATTTTACGACAAAACTCAAAATTCAAAACCTCACAGCCCAGCCAATTTCTAACAGATTTTCAAGCAATCTTCTGGAATCGATCACAAAATTCCTATAGTTTTAGGAACCGAAGTCAATTTTTGTCCAATGGCCATGGTTCCGGATATATCCCGGGGAGTACTGGGGTTACCTCCCTCCCCAGGCCCTGCTTCCTTCGGGTACTTCCCGGAGGGTGGTCAAATCGGTCAAAAATCGTCGAAACGTACTCCAGTGTACTTGTTTTGCAAAATCATGAAGTTTGACATGTCGCAAGATGGGTTCCAAGATTGAACGAAAATTGGCCACTTCCCCAAGGGAACCAGGCCCTGGAAGTACCCGGAGGGTGGCCAATTCGATCGAAAATCGCCGAAATGTACTCCAGTGTACTTGTTTTGCAAAATCATGAAGTTTGATATGTCGCAAGATGAGTTCCAAGATTGAACGAAAATTGGCCACTTCCCCAAGGGAACCAGGCCCTGGAAGTACCCGGAGGGTGGCCAATTCGATCGAAAATCGCCTAAATGTACTCCAGTGTACTTGTTTTGCAAAATCATGAAGTTTGACATGTCGCAAGATGGGTTCCAAAATTGAACGAAAATTGGCCACTTCCCCAAGGGAACCAGGCCCTGGAAGTACCCGGAGGGTGGCCAATTCGATCGAAAATCGCCTAAATGTACTCCAGTGTACTTGTTTTGCAAAATCATGAAGTTTGATATGTCGCGAGATGGATTCCAAGATTGAACGAAAATTGGCAACTTCTCCAAGGGAACCAGGCCCTGGAAGTATCCGGAGCGTGGCCAATTCGATCGAAAATCTCCGAAATGTACTCCAGTGTACTTGTTTTGCAAAATCATGAAGTTTGACATGTCGCAAGATGGGTTCCAAGATTGAACGAAAATTGGCCACTTTCCCAAGGGAACCAGGCGCTGGAAGTACCCGAGGGTGGCCAATTCGATCGAAAATCGCCGAAATGTACTCCAGTGTACTTGTTTTGCAAAATCATGAAGTTTGATATGTCGCAAGATGGGTTCCAAGAGCGAATGAAAAATGGCCACTTCCCCAAGGGAACCAGGCCCTGGAAGTACCCGGAGGGTGGCCAATTCGATCGAAAATCGCCGAAATGTACTCCAGTGTACTTGTTTTGCAAAATCATGAAGTTTGACATGTCGCACGATGGTTTTCGAAGCCGATCTGCCAGTGACCATTTTTTCCGGGAGGGAGGTAACCCCAGTACTCCTCGGAATATATCCGGAACCATGGCCATTGGACAAAAATTGACTACGGTTCCTAAAACTATAGGAATTTTGTGATCGATTCCAGAAGATTGCTTGAAAATCCGTTAGAAATTGGCTGAGCTGTGTGGTTTTGAATTTTGAGTTTTGTCGTAAAATGGGGGTTGGGGACGTACGTGTTAAAATTAAATAATTACATCTAACGCCACACCTGGAACATACTTAGACGGACACTTCCAACTCATTGGCTGATCACGGACGAAATGATCGAGTTGATAAAAGTTTTTACAATCTACCTTATATACAAAATTATATACAAATTTATTCATAATTTTCCTGACTAATATAAACTTAACAATTGTAAACTAAAAAAAAAAACAGGTTAATCCACCTAGCAGTGATGATGACTTTCTCGTGCACTATAAAATCTCGCCTAACTTTTCAAAAGTACCAAAGTAACATTTTTTTCATGAATTAATTTGAATAGCGCATCAACAGAACAACATGAAGGCTATTGATTCCAGTATTCAAATTAAATCATGAAAAAAATGTAACTTAGGTCCTTTTGAAAAGTTAAGCGAGAAATATATCACATAAGAAAAGTCAAAAAGGCTCTTTAGGGGAATAGATCAAATTTTTCCGATCATTTTACATGTTTTTGTATTGATTAAAATCCATTGCCACCATTTTTGAAAAAAAAAAAAACAAAAACAAATTTCTCGTAAAGTTTTGAATCACACAGGTCGTATTGTTTCTAAATCTTGGAAGTAAATCAATATTTCGTTGCGTTATGAAACATTGTGTTGTCGCATTCCTACAATTATGTCGAGGGTTCCCTGTTGAGTAAAGCTGCGTTTATTATTTTGCTGATAAAATGTTTCAAACTGCCTTAGTAGAGAATTGGTAGCCATAACCCATATTCTTATGATTTTTGATATGATTTTTTAGATAGAATAAAATTTGCATGGTCTCCAACTAATTAAGGACTCGACTTTATAAACCTGCAATGCACTGCAGCAGTGGGCTCAAAATTGAATGAATTACAAAGCTGCTGGATTGAGGTATTGGAACGAACATTTTTTTTTTTGCGGTTCCTGATCATAATACCTGATTTACAGTTCGTGTTTGAGTGATAAAACGGCCTACTTTTCCATACTAATAAATTCCATTGACAATTTTATTTCATCGCCGACGTTTCGATCCAGGGATGGAATCGAAACGTAGGCGATGAAATAAAATTGTCAACGCTATTATTCATGACTGATAGCCAATCCGAAAATCGAACTACAAAATTCACAGTCGTAATCCAACCACGAATAAGTTCCATTCAATCCTTCAAAAGGGCTGCTCTGAGAAGACACAGTAAACACCGCACTGATGCAACTAGAATTGCTTATGCTGAGGCCAATCAACAATATTCTAGGCTCAACGAGCATCTGTTCGCCATCCATCAAGCTCAAATTCAAAGCCGTCTCAAGTCGGATCCACGAGGTTTCTGGCAATACGTAAATAATCAACGACACCAGTCTGGTCTGCCGTCCTCAATGACTAACGGCAATGCAGAAGCTAGTACTGTGAAGGAAATCGCCGAATTGTTCCGCTCCCAGTTCAGCAGCGTTTTCTCTGACGAAAAGCTTAGCGCTCATGACATCGCAGCCACCACAAACAACGTTCCTCAACTTTCTTTCGCAATCTCGCAATTGACTGTTTCATCCGACATGGTCTCACGCGCACTGAAAAACTGAAAAGTTCAGTAGGTTGTGGCCCAGATTGCATTCCATCGATTCTGCTCAAGAAGTGTTCGTCATCCTTAGCGCTACCACTAGCCGCAATTTTCAACGCCTCGCTATCTACTGGTACGTTCCCGTCGAGTTGGAAGAATTCATATGTATTTCCCGTGCATAAGAAAGGATGTAAACGAAATGTCGTCAACTATCGAGGTATAGCTGCTTTGAGTGCGATTTCCAAATTATTTGAGTTGATCGTACTTGATAAGCTTGTGCATACATGCGCTCATTATGTATCCACAAACCAACATGGATTCATCGCCAAACGCTCTACCAGCACTAATCTAGCAATGTTTACATCATTCGTCACCAGCCAAATGGAGAAAGGTTACCAAGTTGATGCTGTCTACACAGACTTGTCTACAGCTTTCGACAAAATGAACCACGGTATTGCGCTTGCTAAATTTGAAAAACTAGGCTTAAGTACCATTATACTCAAGTGGCTTCGATCCTACTTGACCGATCGCAAAATGGCTGTCAAAATCGGGGATCATGTTTCGTCGCCGTTTTCCGTTAGCTCAGGCGTCCCACAAGGTAGCCATCTCGGACCGTTTTTATTTGTACTTTATATGAACGATGTTAATTTTATCCTAAGCTGCTTAACTCTATCGTACACTGACGACTCAAAACTTTTTATGTCATAAGATGCCCAAGCGATGCTACGTTTCTGCAGCGGCAACTCGAGGTTTTGCAGCCTGGTGTCAGCTTAATCGGATGGTACTCAATGTCTCTAAGTGCTCCGTTGTTTCGTTCGGACGGAAGCATGTTCTATATCAACATGAATACTTGTTGTATAATAGTATCATCAAACGTGAAACGACCGTGAAGGATTTAGGCATTATGTTAGACTGCAAATTGACTTTTAAACATCATATATCGTATGTTGTGTCCAAAGCCTCATCACAATTAGGGTTTATCTTTCGCTTTGCTAAACAATTTAGAGAAGTTTACTGCTTAAAAGCACTGTATTGCTCATTAGTCCGTCCTATATTAGAATATTCTTCAACAGTCTGGGCACCATACTATCAGAATGATACTCAACGAATCGAATCAATTCAGCGCAAGTTCATCCGCTTTGCTCTCCGTTGCCTTAATTGGCGAGATTCCTATAATTTACCAAGATATGAGAACCGATGCATGCTTATAAACTTGGAAACGCTTCATGCTAGACGAAACGTTGCAAAAGCCTGTTTTATAGGAGATTTGCTTCAAGGCCATACAGATTGTCCTGATCTGCTTGAAAAAATTGAAGTAAACACGCGAAATCGTAATCTTCGCTCGCATTCATTTTTGTATATTCGTGCTTCTAGAACTAACTACGGAATCAATGAGCCCATCAAAAGCATGTGTCGCGTGTTTAATAGGTGTTACAATGTATTTGATTTTCATGTTCCTCGTATAACTAATAAGAATAGATTTAAGAGTATTTTGTGTTAGATATAGTGCATTCAATTTTTTGTTTGTATACCGTATAGTATGTCATTGGGGTGCGTATGTTTCACCTGTTGGCAGTTGCTGCTAAATAAATAAAATAAATAAATAAATCCATTATAACACTCATTTGAGTGCTATAATAAAAAAGAACATCAGAAAAGTAGTTACATATGGCTGAATTAGCTTGCGTGAGTGTTTAACGGTATTCTTTGAGTGCGTAATAAATGAAATAGTTCGATGCCATCAAAAATCTCCAAAAGCATGTTCATCTATCGCATCATGGTTTGGCGAGGTATACAATGTGGTACGAATGCATGAATTTTTATCGTTCTCCGAAGCAACATGATTTATTTGTAAGAATAATCATGTGGAGAGAATTAGACTGCATCCTTTTGGTACAATTTTTTCATATTAAAGCCTATTTTTCGTCATTGCAAAAAGTCGTGTGCAACTCGTTGAGAACCACTTTGCTCCGTGCTTACGCTTTCGCTTGCAGTGTACCATATTCTTGTGTTTTGATTGTCGCTCTACATTTTAATTCGTAAAAACCATCACCACTGATGTGCCTTGTGAACAGTTCCTACTAGTCGGTGAAGTTTCTTTGTTCTGTTTTTGTTAATAATCAGTTTATGTGGAGTTTTGTGCAGTAGCTTGATCGGCACATCAAAACATCAACACGACACACGCACAGATTTTTGGAGAAAAGCGACATCTCGAGGGAATAGTTGAAGTTTGTGCTTGCTAACAAGTGTTTTAAACATCGCACAAGTTTGTCTCGGTCGTTGAATACACAAAGGCGCAACCTACATCGTGAAAATGGAACCATGCTACTCCTGTTCGGGCTCATTAGATTCAAGCAGAGCGATTAACTGCAGCGGATCATGCGGCAGAGTTTTTCATTTCACATGCGTGGGAATGTCTAAATCGAATTACTTATCTTGGTGCGCAAGGATTGGATTATTTTGGTTCTGTGATTCATGCCGCCTGAATTTCGATCCGGCCGTCTATGATCGAGAGAAAACTGTTATGAAAGCACTACGAGAATTACTTATCCGCACGGATTCCATGGACACTCGTCTTGGAAATTACGGAGAAAACCTACGGAAGATCAACAAGACTCTATTTGACCCACATTCCCAATCCAAATCGAAAAGTAATTCTCCACAGCAGACCACTTTCTCACAATGCATCGATGACATTAATCTCGACGACTCCACTGATGACCCAATTAATCGCTCGAGGTCATGTGATGAGACCTCATTTTTCGAGGTGCTGGATGAAGTAAATGGATCAATTGCACACCTTCCGGAAAAATTCGTCGTTGGGTCCAATAAGCGCGTTCAAATTGTTGCGAAACCAACTATCAACACTGATGGTAACCGAAATGCTCCCAGGTTCAATATTTCCACTCCGGCGGCTTCGAAATCACAAAAGAAAAGCACAGCAAACGCATCCCCTCAATTTTCGAAGGAAACTGATGGTCGTGCTAATCCCGCTCACGCCAAATCTATCAACCGTGACACTCGTGATGCTTCCGTCAGACCTAACAGTCTTCAACTAAAGGTGGCAAACAACCTCCAAGCAACAAACGATGTTGATTCTTTCTATGTGACTCCATTCGCTCCCGACCAGAAAGAAGAAGAAGTAAAACAGTACGTGATGGACATCGCAAATGCTGCCCCCGCCTTAGTGAATGTGACAAAATTGGTTCCGCGGGGCAAACACGCTGAGGATCTTTCATTCGTGTCATTTAAAGTGACGATTTTCAAATCCGCTTCTAGCGCAGTCGGAAATTCCTGGTACTAGCCAGATGCTGTTACTGTCAGAGAATTTGAGCCTAACCCAAAAAACGGGTCATTTCCTCGCCTACCAATCGCTCAATAAAACATCTGCAACCATGTGCAACGAATCCTATCTCTCCGAAATACCAGCTCTACTCGCCGCCAAATTCCGCCTTCCCTCTGGAATATCTATCGTCAACCGATGACATCTGCGACATTCGTACATACCACTCCGCCGCACTTCCTGTTTCTCCAGGTAAGATTCACAGTGGTATATGTCCCGCCGAAGCCGGGAGTGATACTGCACCAAATGTAAATAGTGGTTCAATTTCACAGATCAGCAAAAATCTACCAGAGGCAGCACAACAGTCCATTAATAACAGCAATATAGCCAGGGACGTCGTAAGCTCGAACATCCACCACTTGGCTGCACTTCCTATTTTTCCAGGTAAGTGGAACAGTGGTATATGTCAAGCCGAAGCCCGGAAGGATACTGCACATAGTGAAAAGTACATTTCTCAGTCTCAGTTTGGTTCATCTTTCGCAACAAGCAAGCAACGAACTTCATCACAAGGGCACCAGATGGACGATTCAATTCGAATAATTGTCGATTCCGGCGAACTCGCGGAGCCATACCACGCGACCGCACTTCCTGTTTCGTCAGGTAAGTTTAACAGTGGTATATGTCCCGCCGAAGCCGGGAAGGATACTACACAAAGTCTCAGTAGTACTCCCTTTTTCCAGTTGAACAAAACTACTTTCCCTGATTCGTCGTATGGTGTGCTTCCCTCTATTCTTCAACCCTCATCGGACACAAATCTGAGGATTTATTACCAAAATGTTCGTGGCCTTCGCACAAAGATCGATGACTTGTTCCTGGCGACCTCGGAGACTGACTATGATGCAATAGTATTAACCGAAACGTGGCTGGACAACCGGATTTATTCAGCGCAACTATTCGGCTGTCAATATGCGGTATTCCGAAACGATCGCAATCCCCTCAACAGCACCAAACGCCGTGGGGGTGGTGTTTTGATTGCGGTTAATAAACGTTTAAATTCCTGTATTGATTCTGCGCCAATCAGTACATCGCTTGAGCAGCTCTGGGTGAAGATAAAAGCGAAGCATCGAACATTGAGCTTAGGAGTTCTATATCTTCCACCTGATAGAAAGAGTGATTTACATTGCATTGAGAACCACATTGATTCGATGGGAAGTGTGATGTCGCGACTTGAACCAAATGATCTCGCTTTGATCTTCGGAGATTACAACCAACCCCACCTGGCTTGGCAAACACTAGCAAACAAGAAGCCATCTCTGGACATTCTACATTCAAGCATATCTCCAACCTGTGCTGCTCTTCTTGATGGGTTCAATCTGCATGGTCTAACACAATTAAATCATGTGTTTAATAGAAATTCTCGACTCCTCGATTTTCTTTTGGTTAACGAACCAGCCGTTTCGGAATGTTTGATAAACGAAGCCATCGAGCCACTAATAAGTCTCGATGCCGACCATCCGGCATTGGAAACCTACGTCAATTTGCCAACACCGATCTGCTTCGAGAGTGATGATGATCTGGACTGTCTTGACTTTCGCAAAGCCAATATAAGTGGACTGAGACAAACGCTAAGTCAATTTGATTGGCGGTATTTCGGTACCTTATTGAATGTAGAAGAAGCTGTGAAGTACTTTACACTTGTCATCAATCGCGCAATAGCTGAAAATGTTCCTGTAAAACAGCCACCGCCTAAACCAGCATGGGGAAATGCTCAACTTCGTCGTTTAAAACGAAAGAGATCAGCGGCATTGAAGAAATATTCTCAAAACCGGAACCCATCTACCAAACGACTGTTTTCACAGGCCAGCAATGATTATCGCTTATACAATCGCCTACTTTATCGCCGCCATGTACGTCGAACTCAGCAAAACCTTCGCTCAAATCCTAAGCAATTTTGGTCGTTTGTGAACACCAAGAGAAACGAGAAAGGGCTACCGGTTGAAATTTTTCTAGGAGATCGTCAAGCTAGTACGTGTTTGGACAAATGCAATCTCTTAGCTGACAGATTCAGGAGCGTTTTCTCGGACGCATCTGTCTCTGACAATCAGGTCAAAACAGCCTTGCAGAATGTTCCCAATGATGTATTCAACTTCGACGCTTTCACAATAACTCCGGAACAAGTTAGACTTGCCATTGAGAAGCTTAAATTTTCATACGCTTCAGGACCAGATGGAATCCCTTCAAGTATATTGAAAAAGTGTGCTTCTGAGATCATTACCCCACTAACAAACATTTTCAACCTATCCCTGAGGCAAGGCATTTTCCCTGAATAATGGATATTTTCATACATGTTTCCGATTCATAAAAAGGCGACAAACGAAATGCAGAAAACTACCGTGGGATCACTTCTCTTTGCGCGTGTTCAAAAGTATTTGAGATGCTTATCAACAATGCGCTATTTGCAGCATGTAAAAATTACATATCTCTAGACCAACATGGCTTTCATCCGAAGAGATCTATCTGTACAAACCTTGTACCGTTCATTTCGTCATGTTTACGGAGCATGGAACATGGAGCTCAAGTCGACGTTGTATATACCGATCTAAAAGCCGCTTTTGACCGTGTGGACCACCGAATCCTAATTGCGAAACTCAACAAACTGGGCGTATCAGATGTGTTGACCAGATGGTTCGAATCTTACCTTGTGAACCGAGAGCTTTGCGTGCGAATTGGTTCAGCTGAATCGAACCACTTTACTAACAATTCCGGCGTCCCACAAGGAAGCAACTTGGGACCTTTGCTGTTTACTTTGTTCTTGAACGACGTTGCACTGATTCTCCCGCCACAGTTCCGTACGTTCTATGCCGATGATGTAAAATGTACGCCGTAATACGCTCTGTTACTGACTGTATGCATCTCCAGAATCTAGTTAGTACCTTTGAGAACTGGTGCTCCACTAATTCTCTTACGATAAGTGTGCATAAATGTAGCGTCATCACATACCATCGCAACAAGAATCCAATTTTATTTGGTTATACTATGAATAATCAACTTCTCCTTCGTGCGCACAGTGTCCAGGATCTGGGGATTACCCTCGATGCTGGCCTTACATTCAAGCAGCACTATTCGGACATCATCGCTAGAGCAAATAGGCAGTTGGGATTTATGTTTAAAATTGCCGAAGAATTCCGTGATCCATTGTGTCTGAAAGCATTATATTGCGCGCTCGTTCGATCCATACTAGAATTTGGCATGATTGTATGGTGCCCATTTCATTCTGTTTGGATCACAAGACTGGAATCCGTCCAACGAAAATTCGTACGCTACGCCCTACGGTTTCTCCCATGGAATAACCCGGAAACTCTTCCTCCATATGCCGACCGGTGTCGACTGCTGAGCCTTGATACCCTCGAAAGCAGGCGC
Source organism: Armigeres subalbatus (assembly GCF_024139115.2). Lineage (NCBI taxonomy): Eukaryota > Metazoa > Arthropoda > Insecta > Diptera > Culicidae > Armigeres > Armigeres subalbatus. The sequence goes on along the minus strand of NC_085140.1, from coordinate 202,349,058 downwards.
GTCATGGCACAGGCGACTTTCCCCGCCAAAGTTTTGATTGGAGATATCGATAGTCCTGCAATACTGGGTCAACTGGGAATCTATGCTCCAGCACGAACTCTGCGCTCTAGAAGCTTCCTTCACCTGGACTTCCGTTCCGTCAACTATGGGATACATGATCCGATCCGATCTATGTCCGCGCGTTTCAACGAATTTTACTCACTCTACGACTTCAACGGCATCACATCATCTACATTCAGGAATCGAATTCAACATGAATTACTGGATCGAGATCAACGACCTTGAATCTCACTGGCCTCCTCTTTGATGCTGTATTATGAATAGTTTTGTATCCAGTTCTAGATTTTACCTTATTCTATAAGTCAATTTGTAAACTTTATATGTTCTGTTATGTTTTTTAAAAGATGTGGGGTTTTTACGCCTTCTCGAACTCGGCAAAATGTGGCTGGTTCAAGTAGGCTTTTCCCCATCATATATCATATACCATATATTACTTCATTAAGACTATAAAAGTCAGATGAAAAAGATTAATAAATACAAATACAAATACAAAACTAATTTTTTTTTCATTTCACAACTTGTGCTGAAAAAATCATCTTTTTGAAACTAGTTGCACAAACTACTATTAATACATGTTAATATTTGAATTCATAGTAAAAAAATGTATTGCTTCAGAAAATTTTAAATAACTTTAAGTTAAATTTAATGATGCGATTATTTTTATTTATTTTTCATGGTTTCAATAAAGTATTTAAAGGGAAAATGTTTGCCACAGAGCAAAACGATTCCAGGCATATAAAGTAATGCTAGTTGATTCAAATAGCATACTAAGCTGAAGTTTAGCTTTAACGTGCAAACACAGCCTTGCGCTCAAATAACGGGGTTACAGGAGTTACAGGAGAAATTCATTTCAATAAACCCCAGCATATAATATTTAATATTTTGAAAATTCCGCCTGTTTTACGAGGTCGTAAAAGCTGTTCGAGAATTTTCACTTCTTGCGTGGAGCCTCGCTCACACATCCGCTGCCACTCAGTCCAGAACCATTTCCGTTGCACAGCCCAGCCGTGCTGTGCAGCAGCTTTGCCTTCGTATAATATCTGGCGTTCATTTTTTCCCATTGTTGACACTAAACAGCATCGGAAAATGTCGGAACTGGGAACTGAGAAAACATTTTCCCTTCGATGTTGTATAGGCGACGTGAAAATCTACCAATCGAAAAAGGCTTGTAGAACACGGTTGTCGTCCTTGTCGGCTTGTTTCGGTGGGGAAACACGAGAAGAAATCCTTGGCAGGAACAGATGCCTGTGACGAGGTAAACCAGCTTCCCCGTAACGCTCACGACACGTATAATGCGACCCAGATCTCGTTCAAGGCAGGGGTGGGCGATTTAACTGAAGTCGTTCCCGTTACAATATCAAAACATAAATTTTACTTTCCCTTTGTGTACAGGCTTTTCTCTGAGGCAGCAACGACGTCGCCGGGCGCGCGAGATAAGCGAGCTGAAAGCCTTCCTGTGCCGCCGTGGCAGCCGGCGTTCGAAGTAAGAGCTTAAGTGACGATGACGATGGGCGAGCCGGTGTTTAGCTTGCAGTAGTGGGATTTATCCGATATTTACGATGACTTTTAGTTGGTGTAGTAAAATGTTCGATAAATGGGTTATGGGGTCATCAATTGCAATTGCTCTGTTGCATGGGAAATTATTGCTAATCCTGCAATTCAAGCGAGTTAGTTTGTATTTGATTAAATCATTTGTTGAGGGAAATCCGTTCGATGAAGTTATTTTATTCGTTACGCATTTTGAAAATGAAAGATTCAATTGAAAGAATTTCGATGTGAATTGATAATTGGTAATGATAATCTTCTTAGGCATAGGATAACTTCAATCTGCATTAGAGTTGGTATCACATCAATACACAGATTTCTACTTGTGTAATTGATGAATGCTAGGAACAATGTAACTTAATTCATTTAGTAGTGTGTATCATTCCTTGGTCCATGTCATTATTTTTGGGATAGATAGGCCCAGTCCCTTAAATTAAATACATTTGTTTTCACTACGGAAACCATTTATTTGTGGTAGCACCTCTATAAGGCGAATAGGAATAGAAAGCCGATTCCTGTGTGAGTCATATAATCAAACTTGCAGAACAAAAGCGAACTTATTACTGAACTGTTACTAATTGCTGTCGGCCAAACAGATAAAAAAGAAAATGCCACCCACAAGTCCAGATACACCAACAAAACCATCCAAACAGAAAACCTCAAATTGCTCCAGAAGAGAGCACACTGGCTCGGATTTCCGCTTAGGTAGCGGTTCAAACCGAAATCACCGACAGAAACCTTTGTTGCATGCTTCGCCTGGGAAGCTTTCCTCTAATTCGGGGGTGCTCTTTTTGCCTCCAACTCCGACCAAATGAATACCATCGCTGCTGGAAGCAAGCGTCCTCTCTGAATTCGGTTCTTCGTGGTTTTGAAATTGGGTAACGAAAAAAAAGCATCCAAACGTAACATAAATCAATGGTGGAGGGATTTTTGCTCATTTCAAAGGCTATTACAAGTGCTCGGCCGTAGCATACAGTTTGACTGATGATAACAAAGATGGGAAGAGTTCTGCCAAAAGTTATTCCACTCGAAAATATCCAATACTGGACTTGACCGGCTTTCATAAAAATAAACCACGTCCGATGTCAGTCGCTTTGATGTCAGATCAGATGTAAGCCAAGCGGCGAATTTAAAATCGATAGACAATTCCTTTCATACCGACAAATCATGAAAAATCAAACGAGTAATGCGTTGCCCAAACTAAGAGTGACAAGTAATGTCTAATGGTGATTTATTGTGGAAGTCGAAAATCAGTATTGACAACCTGCTGGGCATCAGGCTTAACGCATGTCAAAACGAAAACGCGTGAGAGAGAAAAAGCGTGGAGCCATTTCTACGTGGAAAACAGAATCGAGACAGAAATGAATGGAAATTGCTGTCATTTCCCATTTCCGTCTCCGTCCATTGATGATCTTCATTGTTTTCTTGTTTCGGATTCCAACGGTTGGGATTGTGGCGGGAGCTTACGAAGACAATGGATTTGACTGTCTCTGTGATATGTCTGTAGAAAATTGATTAGTCAATCGAATGGCAGCATGAAATGTTTTTCTTTTCGATGACTTACTTACCGCGCTATCCAGCCATAATTTCAAATTACCCCTTTTAAGACTGGTAATAAGCACTACTAAAAATTCAGTCAATTGTGTTTCGCATGCTACAGCACTACTCTCGCTTGACTTTCAAATTGTTCCTTATCTTTCAATTACTCTCCATGGTAAATTCCCCATTCTTGTTTCGTTTCTCTTCCAGGTGAATTGTAAAATGATTCTCCACTTTCAATGAAAAGGAAACAAAACCTTCCAGTCGGATGCGCAGCACGAAGTAACCGGGCCCCAACGAAGAAAAAACACACAACCAAACAGAAGGCAGCATAATCATAGCGAGTAAATACTATCAGAAAATTTGAAACAAAAATAGCATAAAAAGCAAGAAAAGCCTCATTCACTTTCCGGTGAAAAGAGGAAGCTATAAAAGCTTCACCGCCCGTGTGCCTGAGCTGTTGAACCAAATTTCACTTGCCAGACAGAAAGAAACAAAAGGTTCGAACGAAGCAAGTAACGACGACCCAGGACTGCTAACTGCTGCTGGTCGGTGTGGGTGTTTGAGGAAAGTGGAAAGTGCTTTTTGTGGACGGACCAGCCAAGCCAGCCGGAAGAAAACTACGAGAAGCTACGCCGATATTTTGAACTCGACCAAATGTTGGCCTTTCATAACGAACACATAACAAGTAAGTAGTGGTGCAGTCTCGATGTTCGATGTTTTCTTGAGTCCTTTTTCTCTTTTTCCTGCTTTGGGAAGGACTCGGGAAAAGATTCCGATAAATCTATGCATTTTTTGCTGTACTTGAACAACCCTTGGGTTTACCTTTTTCCTCGTTTAAAAGGTACAACTTCAACAACCGGGTTTACGGTTCTTAGTCGTTTTATGTTCTTAGTCATTATACCAGTAATGCTGCAGAAATATAAAATAAAAGATTCTGAATGAATATATTTTTTACGCCCTTTACTTTGTTATCAATTATTGTAGGTTCAACTACTTTCATGGACATATGAACCGAAACAATGTACAGTAAACGAATGATTTATCCTATGATAAAAAAACTGGAGCAAGTCTTCCATGTAGAAGAATAGATATTCAGGATATTCAAACTTTCAAACAGTGTCTAAATATCGACTACAAAGAAAATACACCTAAAATAGTAGTTTGTGCAACAAGTTGCAAAAAGGTGATTTTTTCAACACTTGTACGTTTACGTACGTACGATACTACGAGTGCTGAAAAAATCGAATTTTGCAACGAGTTGCACACGCTATTTTTTGCAATGACGAAAAATGAGTTTTGTTATGATAAATCTGTACCAAAATAGAGACTGATTTACTCCACATGATAATTCTTGCCAATAAATAATGTTGCTGCAGAGAACAATCAGATTCTATGTTATCGTGCGACATCGCATAGCTCTACATGCCTTGAAGCGATAGATGAAGTCGCTTTTGGAAAATTCTGATGTTATGTCCATCAAACTATTTCATTTATGACGCGACGCAGTGAATACACTATCCCAAGCTAATTCAGCAAAATGAGTGCTATAATGGATATTATGCAATCCATTTTAGTTGCATAATGTTCATTAAAGCACCCATTTTGTTGATATGTAAAAAGTAGGCCGTTTTATCACTCAAACACGAACTGTAAAACCAGGTATTATGATCAGGAATTGCAAAAAATATATTTTTTCGTAAAAATTAGGAAATTTCATATAAAGAAATCAGGGTATGAGCAATAAATAAATTCAAACTTTCCACAAATAATTAAGAATTATCCACAGAACAAAAATAAATTATTATTTTAAGAAGCAAAATTGCAGTTATAAAATAAAAGTTTTCCACGAAAAAAATACAAAATTTTCCACAAAATATTTTGTTTCCTCAAAAATTAAAAACTTTTTACAAAAAAAAAATAATAAAGAGCAGTGAAAAACATTCATATTTTATTATTTATTTCCATAAAGAAATAACAAAAACAATAAAACTGAATATTTTTCCATAGATGACCCCATCTTTGAAAGCGTTGAAAATTCATGGAAAAGTTTATCAATTTTATTGCTTTTTTGTATTTCTTATGCAAAATTGTCTAAATTTCTGATAGGCTTTATGAATTATATCGCGCATTTTTTTATTTTCTATGAAAAGAAAAAATCAGTGAAAAAAATTGTAATTGTTTATTGCTAATATTGATTTATTTATGGAAATTTTGTTTTTCCGTGGAAAATCCAAAGCATTTCCCTCGGAGACTCCGTAGAACTTTCCCGTGGATATTGAGTAGAAATTTTGGACAATTTTCCGTGGAAATTTTAAGTTTTAGATGCTCGCGCTCTTGTAGCTCAGGAGTGCATTTTTTGACAGATGGACATGACATTTTGAAAAGGCATGGCCGAAAATGTCATTTACTCGAACGGTTGAACATGGCATAGGCTGAAGGGGAAGGGTTGTTTGACCGAAACCCATTCGGCTGAGAGCCTTTTGGCTGAATGCCACTAGGCCGAAACCTGTCTGGCCAAAGGGTCATTTAGCCGAAAGGGTAATTTGGCCGAAAGGGTCGTTTGGTCAAAAGGGGCATTTGGCCGAAAGGGTAACTCGGCAGAAAGGGTTATTTGGCCGATTAGGACACATTTTGCCGAATAGGTTATTTGACCGAAAAGGTCATTTGACCGAATTGGTCATTTGAAATGGGAGAAATAGGATGAGAAAAGTGAGACGTCTCACTTTTCACTACTTATTTCTCACTTCGCGCTTCTCACTTTTTACAGTGATAAATGAGGAGTGAGTAGTAAGACGTCTCACTGCTCACTTCTCATTATTCACAGTGAGGAGTGAGAAACTAGAAGTGAGAAGTGAGACGTCTCCATTCTCACCTCTCATTTTTCATCACCGAACGGCATTCGGCCAAACGACTCTTCCCCTAGGCTAAACGTTAATCCAAAAAAATCATTTGGTCTAACGGGTCATACTGCCGTTAATGTCATAAAGCATCATCATGGCAAAATTTAATTGGGTACGTAATCAGTAAAATCACACTAACGTTAAATAAACTCATGAAAACCATTTTCCTGGGAAAGTTATTTCACGGCGTGTGTATGGGGGACCTTCATGACAAAAAAATGAGCATCGCCAAAACTTTCACTACGTGAAAATATAGCTCTTAAGCTTTCATTTCGTGACTATTTGAAAAAAATCTACCGAGGGGTCTCGAACAACTTTTTTTTTCTCCCTGAAACGGATCTTTGTAGTTGGAAGACCAACGATTATTATTTATCGCGTCCCATTTAAAATGAGATTCCTGGATTTTTTTTATTCCAATAATCGTATATAAACTCAGGGGTACCGAAATTACCAAGTTATAGTCTAAATTAATAGTTTGTTGGAGCTCAAGCGTCAAAGTGCATGACGAAGCCGAACTCGATATATTTATGTTATCCCCTGCAAACAGCTAAGAAAGGCTTGGATGGAGATTATGCTCTGCATCGTCATCTTATGCACATATACACCCAATTCTTTCCCAAATATATACCAAAATTGAAACTTTGGTGGTAAATTTGATGGTAAAAAAATGGTAACTTGGCTTAGAAACCTCGCAGTTAATAACTGTGGAAGTGCTGATTGAACACTCAACTGTGAGGTGGCAATGTCTTAGTGGGGAATGTAATGCCAAAACGAAGAAGGAGAAGTAATGTAGATACACATAATTCACTTTTTACACTTTTTTTTCTGTCGTATTTTTGATTGTGTAACTTCAATTTATCACTAAAAACTATCCAACATGCTCATAGAAATACTTAATACCTCATTCAAATAGAAATCAGATTTCAATTGATATACTGCAAACAGATGAGCGCAAAAATGAGTCATGTTAAGTGCACAATAAAGGCAAAAATGGAAGTAAATATCTAGCATTTAGTTTAAAACAAAATCTCTTCTGATTTCAACAAAAAGTGACATGGGTATAAAAAAAACTTAAAAATATGTACTGTATTTTGTCCTAGAGATCATAACGCTGCGATGCATAGTTGATGAGAACGAGTGATTCATCCAGACAAGAAAATTCATTTTACTACAAATGTTGTGGCAAACATTCTACTTTCTATAATATTGCACTGCGTGAGCTTGGAGAAATACTCATTCGAAACGATTATTTTCACTCGACATTCATTACCAATTTAAAAATTAGTCCACTTTTCATTGTGTTGTCGCATTATTGCTATTTTGCTTTTGGCAATCACTTTCAATAACGTTCAATTATTTGGTCAAGCCGAATACCAAAACCTGGACGATCAGAACCAGGATAGTTTTAGAAGTTTTTGGAGAAGAGTTTGAATTTTAATGATGATGATGATGATGATACTACCATCTATTGTAGCAAGGCACCTGCCGATAGCACTGGCCATATCTGACAAACGATTTGATCATGATTATATTATTGTTTATATTTCATCAAACTCCTGTATGAAGGGCCAAAATGGGTGGGGTGGTTCCATAAGCAGAGACACTTATGCGAATCCACGGGATGAATAGAGAATCTCCTTCCAGAAGAAAGTTAGTACATACAATAAAATAATCTAGCCCTCGTTTCCCAGATTGACCCAATAGATGGGGAGAAGAGCTCGCCCTTTATCCACGAAATGTTAACAATAGGAAGTTGGCGATTCCACTCTTCCTATCCAAATCGCTTCAATCGGGTGCCCTGATATTTTTTTTTGTATATAACCGTATATATAGTTTCGATGTAAATGAATAATATATGCAATGGAATTCTCTCACCACATTTCAATCCAATTGTCCTGGATGTACGAGATCCTTTCTTCAACACCAGTCTGTTTCAAATTTCATTGTCTTCAGAGTTGAAATATCGCCAATCGAGAAATATTGATTGAAGATTGAACAATAGAATTCACAGTTCCTGAAAAGATGAGAAATGAAGAAGGAAGGCAGTATCAAACATACATGAGTGTGTTATCACTATCAGACCCGACGAACTTCGTTTCGCCTGAAATTGGTTTATTTTCTAGTTAGTTCTCGAATTATGTAGAAATTTCTCTCTTATTTGTTTAGGAGCCCCCTTTCCAGAAGTGGGAGGGGTTTCGAACCACCACAAAAACATATCTCTATAAACCTAGCCTTCTTTCCAAAGAAGGAGGGGCCTCGAACTATCTTAATAACCTTTCCGGCCCCGAAAACCTCTGCATACACATTTTACGCCTATCGGTTCAGTAGTTTTCGAGTCTATAAGGCTCAGACAGACAGAAATTTATTTTTATGTATATAGATTTCCTCTACAAATAATCACTTAAAGCTGGTAGCTTTGGGTTATTTCGCAGGATTCATTGTACAAATTTCGAGACTTGGAGCTAGAACTTCTCTGAACCAGGCTTGTAAAAATAGAAGTTTTACCAAACATGTACCTTTTATTCGTTCAATTCAAGACAATTTGCTTAATAAATATGCGACATTTTTCAGCTAGTATTCTTATGCTGACAATTTGTCTGCTTTTGTTTGAGAACCTCTTGCCAACCGTTCCATAGCACGAAATTTCTTGTTGTTGCTCATATGCAACGCAGGCAACAAGAAATCGAGTTCAACTACCTGTAAATCAAAGCTTTGAAAGTGTGCTAGCCGAAGGCACTGATTCTTTGATCTGGAACTCTAAATTAAGCAAGGAATAGTAAATCTAATCTTTTCTTCCTAAAATCAATCATTCTTTGTTAAATTGAAGTACGAAAACATGAATCTGTTTTTTTTCTCTCTGATCAGTTGGTATTCCGAACGGCTAAGAGACATGTCTACGATTCATCTCTGACCGGAATGAAACACAATCTATATCCAAGCAATAATTTACATTTTGATATAAATTCAGTTACATCAATATATACAGGGTGGAGAGAATCATTCGTGCGAGCAATCAACTTACATCGCGTTCAGTTGTACTACGATTATTAATGTTAGTGGGTATTAATGAGAAATCTTTCATTTTTTTCATTATCGAACATACGGTTATCGCATGATTCTCCTATTGATCCATTCGAATGACACTGGCGAAAAGTGTAGCATCCCTGTATTGATTGGTGCGAACTTTAGCGGGCGCAGATAGAGTTTCCGTTAACGTTCCTATCGTCTTGACCATTTTAACTATAATGCTTCTTCTTCTTCTTATTGGCATTACATCCCCACACTGGGACAAAGCCGCCTCGCAACTTAGAGTTCATTAAGCACTTCTACAGTTATTAACTGCGAGGTTTCTAAGCCAAGTTACCATTTTTGCATTCGTATATCATGAGGCTAGCACGATGATACTTTTATGCCCAGGGAAGTCGAAACAATTTCCAATCCGAAAATTGCCTAGACCGGCACAGGGAATCGAACCCAGCCACCCTCAGCATGGTCTTGCTTTGTAGCCGCGCGTCTTACCGCACGGCTAAGGAGGGCCCCTATAATGCTATTCAATTCAGATTCATGTGATAAGAAATTAACTAGGGTGGGTGTATCAATTGTCGCCATACATAAGAACAACTATTTTTTTAAAAAAAAAAAGGAAAAAGGCATGTGGGTGGACTTTATATATCAAGCGAAAGGTTTTACTTCCTGCTCCTGAGAACAGCTGTGAAAACCACAATAAAATTTGTTATAATCGTCAAAATTGATTAATCCATAATAGGAACGCATGCACCAGTTGTGGCATTATTCTTAATTTTGGTTCCTTATTAGGCAAAACCCATTGTTTTCTTATGGGACTGGCCAAATAGGGACCACTAGTGCGACAACTGGTGCAAAGGACGTCAAAAATTAAGCAAAATCAATTTTTACAACTATGCTTTGCTTGTTTTGGAGGAGATCAAAGGTTTTATCGTATCACATGAATATGCTTTATCGATATGAACTTGGTTTGCGGTGATTTGATTGGCCATGTGGCATATAAAGCACTAGTGCGTCAACTGGTGCTATAGCCACAACTGGTACATCTAGCCTATTAATCAACTCTCTCTCTCTCTCGACCTTTATAGTGTGATACATTTGGCCAGCTCAGCACGATATTTAGTATCTGCTTCATGAGACTTTTCTAATCCGTTCAACACGGTACAATTGATCCTCTCTGCGCGGTCCACTTAACCCGCTCTGCGCGGCCCACTTGACCCGCTCTGCATGGTCTATGTGGCCCACTCTGCGCGATCTTGAAGTGACAGTGCTATACACTTTTCCTCTACTGTTTCACTTCGCTAACAGTTTTTTTTTCTCACCTGAACAGCAAGTAATCTGTTGTCTTCTATTGGTTTAGCAATTCTGATAAAAATAAACTCCAAATGATTCCATTTCAACAAAATCACTTTATTAGGTTCCTCTTAGCGTTGCAACGATGAAATTGCAACTCCTGGTAGGATCACCATTGTAGAAATCTAATATAATGCTGTGAAAAGGAACCACTTGACTAAGCACGTCTTACCTGTCAGTTTGCTTGGAGCTCACTGAGGAAGAGATATTCTGGGTTGCTACGATGCGTGAATACTTGCAATGAATGCAAGTGCGTATAATTGTCATATGACAGGTACAACGTGGCATGCTCTGTTTATGTTTATCATGTAGTACCACACAGGTCTATTTTATATAATCTCTGCATAAGAACTGGCGAAAACGATGCAATCACACCACTGTTATCAAAGGCTATTATTCTTGTGCCAAGTAGTACCTTACTAAATAACAATAGCTGGCGCCGCCAGTTAATTCAAGTGAAGTAGCTCGAGTAGGATCAAAAAGACGAGAAAGCCGATTGGTTTGTCTTTAGCTTGAATTCACTACGGACATGAGGTTACTACCATGGGACCATGCAAGCGTGGTTCAGAGGTGATGACTTGCGTCGAACCTTCATTCGCGCGATGTTGAGACTTATGTCCAATCTCTACTCAAAAAACGCACATCTCTACAGAATAAACCTGATCGATAGTAGCTTATGTAGGTGTGGGGTCGGTTACGATGACATTGTTCGCGTGATTTGGTTCTGCTCGGAAAATGACGTATGCAGAGCGCAACTATTGCATACTCGTGTGGCCCGTATTAAACCAACCCTTCACAGAAGTATGATGTGTTTTAGGAGGTCTGTTTGCAGGCCACCTATGTCTTTCTTTTCTTAGCAGACCTCAAAGTTTAATGCCTATGTGTTTGTCTTTGTCACTTTTTTTCTTTTCTTGTTCGATTCTGTTTCTCTGTTTGGTGTACCTCTAATCTAAAATGTTTCCACACCGTGATCTGATGGTTCGTCCACGTAAAAACGTACAGCAACGCAACGGTAACAAACGCTACGTAGAGTGACGGACAGGGGTGTACAAATAGAACTCTCACATAACAGCTATCAACTGTAAAATATCATACTGGAGAACTGCGGCTCCACAAAGTGTCAAACACGACTGAGCCTACCAAAGAAAATAACTGATTTAAAAAAGGCCAAACCAAGTCACCCTTCTAAGGCACCACTTCCAGAACAAATCGATTGTCAACGTTTGTACCATTGCTGGAGTTGTCTATTTTGGACCGGTTCTGGTTGGTGTTGGCAGAAGTGTAACGAAACGTTGGATAGCATTATTCAGATGCCTATCCATTCGAGCCATACACCTAGAAGCCATGCATAGTTTATCAACGGCATCATGCATTATGGCTATACATCGGTTCGTAGCTCGGTGTGCACCAAGAATCGAAGATTTATTCCGACAATGCAACGCCCTTCCAAGGAGCAAGTAACGAGCTACATTAGGAAATATAGGACGCAGGAATATCTAATTGTTCATTTCATTTTCATTTATTTAGTTAACATCTAAACAGATAACACTGAATCAACAATTTGACGCCACAATGTACGGTTCGAGGCCGCATCTCTCCATCCTCGGATACGCCCCACGCTCGCCAAGTCGTTCTGCACCTGGTCTGCCCATCTCGCTCGCTGCGCTCCACGCCGTCTCGTACCTGCCGGATCGGAAGCGAACACCATCTTTGCAGGGTTGCTGTCCGGCATTCTTGCAACATGTCCTGCCCATCGTACCCTTCCGGCTTTAGCTACCTTCTGGATACTGGGTTCGCCGTAGAGTTGGGCGAGCTCATGGTTCATTCTTCGCCGCCACACACCGTCTTCTTGCA